>NC_143515.1:36178576-36522076 GCF_031878675.1 Megascapheus bottae
CTGTGTATGTGGTGCCAAGGAATCAAACCCATGGCTTCATGCATGCTAGTTGAGCACTCTACCACTAGGCTACACTCCTTGCCCCTCTATCTTTTTAAAAAGCTCACATTCTGGAAGAATGATGACGATCATGATAGAGATTATGATGACAACAATGTTGATAACTGCTTAGTTGGGTTGATATTTACTGAGCACTGACAATACAAAGATAATAGTTTTTTTTCAGTGTATTAACATGCTATCCATCTGCTGGCCCATTTATTCCTATTCACATTAATGAATAATTTTAATATTCCATCTTACAGGTAAAAATATGGAGATGAAGAGAAGTGGTGAAACTTCCCCACAGTCACACAGAGAAGGCAGAATCTAAATGTGGGCAGTTTGGCGCACAGGTTTAGCTAGCAGGCCACACAGCTCTATTAGGGATGGAGGCTTGGTATTTTCTTTGCATGCTCTGGGAGAAAGGTTTCCTCACATTGCCTAGTGTGGTCAGGGTAAGCCACGGTGCTGTGTGAAGCCAGTCACAAGGCACAGTGTGCCCTTCCTTTCGATTCTTGGCTTGGAGTTCTAATCAACAAGCTTGAGGAGAGTGATTTATACCTAATGTGAGGATGGCTCTGTGTTACCTGTTGACTAAATATCAATATACAGTAGAGAACTAGACAGACTTTTGTACTAATAATAAATGGTATCTTCCTCATTCACAAAATAAGTTCGGCTGCTTTAAATCAGACTTTTTGCATCTTTCAAGTTCCAGATGAAGACTTTTCCTTTTTTTCCCTATGCTTTCCCATATGCTCAGGAGAAGGCTCAGCCAGTTAGGCCCAAGAGACATAGAACATTGCCATGAACTTAGAACCTCTCTCCACTTCCTATTCTATTCTCTTGCTCTAGGGAAGACTGCTTTGAGACCTTTGACTCTGACCTTGACCTGCCCTCTCTGTCCTTGGTCACTGTAAGCTCACCCTGTACTAACTGCTACTTCCTGGACTGGTACCTAGGAGGGTATAGACAACCTGAGTCCAGATCAATATGTGCTCAGCATCTTCTCCTTCCTATCACTGAGATCTAGTTATCTAATTATTGACATAGCTACATCCTTACTGTATTTCAAAGTGGAAACCAAGTTCAAAGAAAAAAACATGGACCTTTATTTCTAAAAAAAAACAAAAGAAAAAGAACCAAGCAAAACAAACAAACAAACGAAAAATCCACAAGGAAATATGTTAGATAAGTGCTCAGATTTGTGACTAGAGCTGAAAGGAAACAGGTAGTCACAAAAACTGTCAAAGCATGGTACATCTTCTACTGGGGGAACACCCATTTTCTTCAGTGAATGATTTCAGCTTTCACTCCCCTCTGAAATAGAACAGTATATAGAAGAGGCTCACGCAGAGGCCTGCTATTAAGCTTGCTGACAGGTAATACTAAATTTGAAGGCTGGATGTGTTTAGGCCTATTCCTTCCCCTGGAAGTTGTTATAGGGATGACGTTCTCTGAAGGCTGGCTGTATCACAGCTTTCTTTAGTTCCTTCTGCTCCCATCTCAGGAAATGCAGGCATCTTGCTTAAGACAAAGGAGGACATTGTTCTCAAAGATATAGATTTGGAAACTTGAAAACCTGAGCATTTCTTTTATTTGGTAGACAGAATCTAGGGATTTTGGATTTCTGACACATGGCATGGGCCAGGGGTGAAGAATCATGTCTGGGCTTGTTTGCAATGTGATAGAAAAGAGCCAGGCCTCTGGATATAAAACTAAACATTGCTGCCCTTTTCTGTTTTGTTTTGGGAGTTGCCATAGTGAATGGAAGGGATAAAATGGAGAGGAATTTGTGGGAGATTGGGAGGAATTCAACATAAAGAAACTTTGTGAAATCTTAAATCTCCTGTGGAGCTAGCACTGGGGATACAGCTTAATGCCTGTGGCATGTGGTATAGCCAATAATATGTCCTCCTACTGGACCCTGAAAATTATGTGGGTCAAGCAGGGAATGTTTTTTCCTCACTCCCAATGTTTCCTTCCATGTTAGGGCACCCAGTGTGTGTGTGTGTGTGTGTGTGTGTGTGTGTGTGTGTGTGTGTGTGTGTGTGTGTGTGTGTGTGTGTGTGTGTGTGTGTGTAACTCCAGGCCTGTATCTTCCTCTCTATTCATTTTGTAAATTAGAGTCAATGGCATAATTGGACTTTTCTTCTGTTTCTCGGGTGTGTGCAGTGTCACTCTTGGCTACTCTATTTAAAATGGTTTTAATGAGGCCTGATGTTTCTACAGTTGGGGGTGGAGAGACTCTCAGAAGAAAAATGAATCCTCTCAGGATCTTAGAAAAGCCTATGAAGGACCATTCAAGTGAGAGGTCCTAAGACTTAAGCTACTCAGCTCCAGGTAACTCAGCCCCTGTCTGACTGTCTTCCCTGGCCAGTCCCTGTGCCTGGGAGCCACCTGTAAATCTATTTAATTCTGTGCTTCTGTTTCCAGCTGTCTTGCTGCTACCCTCAGACAGTCTTCAGCCTGGAGTCGAAACGGTGATACAGACGTTGTTGGATATCATTCTTGGCCTTCTGTCTCATGTTAGTCACAACCAAGGTATGTTTTGCTGCCCCCCAATGCAGACCCCAATACCATTTACTGTAACTAACCCTGGGATGGGTGTTGGCAACTGTAATAATTTACATTTTACCAACAGTTATGCTCAATCAGTTAACAAAGCCCACACTGGTAGGTGGTGGGTTTGTGGTAGTTCTGTGGGTTGTGTGAAGTTGTGCAGAGTCTTTGTATTCCTACTGAGTAAGTGAAGCCACACAGATGCTTTCATATGATTGGACTGACTTTGTAAACACCCAACATGAAAGAATGAATTAGAAAGGTTTATTCTGCCACATTGAAGGGCTCTTTGCCAATCTCTGCCAGAAATATGACAGGAAAAGAGCTGCTGATGCACTAGTGTTTCTTGAAAGCTGCTTCTCCAGATTGTCCTCTCCACAGGACACCTGGGGACATGGTTGATGACTTGAGGCTTCCAGAGTCTCTTTCTCTCTTCTTCCTTACCCTACCTACCATCTACCTTCTTTCTGCCTTGTTGTGCTACTAGGTGAGTTGGTCTTTGAAGCATGCTTAGGTACCATCAAGGGAAACCCTTCAGCCAGGGGTGGTTCTGGACCCTCTGCTTTGTAACTTCATGGCTATCTGCCTGCTACAGGCTCCAGGGCGGATCCTGGTGAGGAGGACATAATGAGATCAGGGACTATGAGCATGTTAACTTTGCCTTGTTCCATGTCAGCCTCTGAGGACAGAGTGAGGGGTGTTGTTGCCGCGTGGAGGGATGCAGGAGCACTGTGCACACCTGTTCTCGCTCCTCTCTGCAGGCCAGAGCTGGTGATTGGGAAGTGTCTCACATTCCAGTGCTCTGAAGTGGAATTTAGAACCTTTCTAAAGCAGCTGCTCAGAGCTGTTTCCTGCCCAGACAAAGCTGGCAGTGCACGGGCAAGTTTTCTTTTGAAAGATGAAATTCAAGTCACTTTATTGCTGCTGTGAAATTCTGCATGGGCAAGGCTGGAGACCAAAATTCTCTCTTTCACAGCTTATATATTCTGAATGTTATTTCTGGATGAACTAGTTTATCCACCCACCTCATCCTGCATTTTACTAAAATTCCATTTGCTAGCATTAGTAAGAGTACTCTCCAGATGCCTCTCCTATCTCTGGCTATTCCTTTCCAGCTTCCTTAGTGGCTTATTCTGGTACTTGTACACTTACATGCCAATCTACCCTATAGAATCATTCATTAAAAAATTTTCCACTTTTCCTGTCATTATTCAGTAGCCTCAAGTTGGAATTTAGTGTGGTACAACCGTGTAACCAATGGATCCATTCTTGGTTCATTGCTGTTTTCCTTTCTAACATCCTCTGTGGGTGGTCTCATTTCCTTTTCTATTTTAAATTCTCATCTGGATCTCTTAATTCTCATCTTGATCACTTAAAACTTTGTTTAAAAAGAAATCTTTATTTTTAACCTCGATCTCTTCCCATTCTAGGTCTCACCAATGTGTCAGCCTCAACACTTCAAACTGAAGTCTAGTCTTCCCTTCAAACCCACTTGGTCTTCTCATCCTTATAATAATATTTAGTCATACCTTCCATCAATATATCTTATTCATCTGATCTAAATTCTAATGAGATCTCCCTCTGCTATCTTCACCTCCAGGGCCATGGATCAGGCTACAGGATAGCAGACATGGAACTGGAGCACAGGTCTTCGTGGCTACTCCTCTTCCATGACCCGTTCTCTAGAAACAGGTGGGCCAACATCACTGCAAAGAGCCTGGGCTTTAGAATTAAAAAAATATGTTCCAAGCCGGGTGTGGTGCTCCATGCCTGAAATCCTAGCTACTCAGAAGGCTGAGATCTGAGGATCGGGGCCAGCCCAGGCATTAAAGAAGCTGAGACTCTCATCTCCAATTAATCACTAGAAAAGGGGAAGTGGGGCTGTGGCTTAAGGGGTAGGGCAGTAGCCTTGAACTCAAGAGCTCAGGGACAGTACCCAGGCCCAGAGTTTAGGCTCCATGACTCACAAAAAAGAAAAGAAAAGAAAAAAAGAAAAATATGTTTCAATTCCTAAGACTTCCCCTTATGAAGAGGCGAGTTTGGCTAAGTTGTCCATCCTCTCGTTGCTTCTCTTTTCTCTACATGTGTGAAATAGAGATGATTCCTCTTTGGCTGGGCAATTCCTACTTGTGATGACACAAGAGAGAGTATGTAAATAACCCTTCAAGACAGGTGGCTGCCTTTCTCATTCTCCCCTTGTTTCTCTGCCCAAGTCTGTGCTCAAGCTTGGTTCAGATAAACAAATTTGATTTCTGTGAGTAACCTCAAGTTAACAGTGACTAAAGTGCATTGTTATTGGGTGAGGTTCTAGGTTATGTATTTGAGAAATCCGAGTCTCTAGGCTTGCCATGCCAATGTTGAGGAAAATATAACCCGAGTGGATTTATTATCCCTCTTGAAGGTTGACAAAACATTAATGAGTATAACATAATTAAACATTATGATTCCTTCATTCTTGCCACCGGAGAAGAAATGGCAATAAATCTGATAAGCACTAAAGATATTACAAGAAGGCATATAGAATAATTAGGTGGAGATTGCACCAGCTTTTGTGGAAATTTTTTCTTAAAAAAAATAAAAAAGAGGGGCCGGGAGTGTAGCCTAGTGGAAGGGTGCTCGCCTAGCATGGGTTCGATTCCTTGATACCACATACACAGAAAAAAAGCTAGAATGGTGCTGTGGTTCAAGTGGTAGAGTGCTAGCCTTGAGAAAGCCCAAGGACAGTGCCCAGATCCTGAGTTCAAGCCCCAGGACTGGCAAAAAAAGTGCATAGCTATAAAGTAATGAGGCTGTCCCTGCAGTGGACATAACAGAACTCCCACAGGCAAATGAATCACGTTCCATCCAAATGAGTGGCAACTTAATTCTCCATTCTCTTTGAACCAATTTAAAACCAAGTTATAAGACAAAAATAATCTTAAAATTTGTTAGTCTTTTTTTTAATAAATCAACTTAGTTCCCAGCTTGATGACAATCCATGTCTTCCCAGACCCAACTTATGATGTTTCTGAAATTAAATAATACTGTCACTCTTCTATTTCCAAACCTAGGATATTTAATTACCATGTCTTCAAATTCTAGCAATTCCAAGCAAGAATGTAAGTGCAGTTGGAATAGTGACAGTGTTGTTGAGGAGACCGTAGAGTTTTCCAAGGTAAATACCCTGAAGGAGCAGAAATCATTTGCATGTGTAAATTCTAGCTTGTACTGAACCTTATTACTTTATATGAATAATACCAGAAGGACTTAGATAAGCCATTATTACTATGCAGTTAACGGGAAGACTGTAGGCTCCAGCTGTGAGGTCCTGTCACAGGCACACACTCTTCCTAATTGATGGTGGAATCTCAGTTCTCATCTCACTCTGACCCAGTAATGACAATTCATGTCACTTAATGACCAGAGCTATGAAACTCAATCTTGGATTCATTTAGCATTTTCCTTTCTTTCCAGAAAAATGCATAGTGTGTTAATCAAAACCAGTTTTTAGAGAAAATGTACAAAAGATTGAACTCATTAGTATGCAGAATGTCTTTGCTACTGAAAAGAGGTTAGTTATTATAGAGAAAGTTATTTAGTAATGTTCAAGTATTAGAAGGTTGAAGAGAAAGAGTAATTTTTTTTCTTTTTTCTTTTTTTGCCAGGCCTAGGGCATGAGCTCAGGTCCTGGGCACTGTCCTTGTGCTTTCTCAAGGCTAACACTACCACTTGAGCCATAGCACCACTTCTGTTTTTTTTCTGTGTATATAATACTGAGGAATCAAACTCAGGGCTTCATGCATGCCAGGCAAGAGAAAGGGTAATTTATAATTTTCATTTTTTGTGTGTCTCATTCAGTATGGTTATTTATCTACTTCCATTTCATGTAACTATGTATTTTTTCTTTTTTTTATTAAAGAATTTATTAATATGTCATATTTCAAATGACATATTTAACAAACAAGTATTCAAGAAGGGAATCTCTATATACAGTCACTGGCACTTAGATTTTAGAACATAATTTAAATTAGGCTGAGGGTTTGTATGTCATAGATACATATTAATCTATATAATAAAACATTATGTCTATAGTGTCATAAATTTTCAATACCATGTCCACAGCATTAGGTACACAAATATTGAGTCCTTGCTCTTGTATTCTTTGGATCTAATAGTCATTATGTAGCTATCTATTGATGTTATATACTCAGTTGGTCTTAGCAAACAACCCTCAAGTGTGAGCCAACATCACTATTATCTGCTATTGGAAAGTGAACATATTGTCTCCTGTTAGCTGTTGCTTTAGATTTTCAGCTTGCCAGAGTGCATTTGAGTGGTGCCTTATAAAGATACATCTTGACTAGAGGTGACCCAGATGAGCACTCTTTGAAATAATGTCTTTAAACTGCGTAGTATTAGAGTATCAGAAAACCAATAAAACATTCTCTATTGCATCTCTAACATACGCTCAGCAGGAAGAGACTCAGAAAAATGGGCCAAGTCATCTTCTAGTCATGAAATGGTTATTGGATATTGGGAAGTCAGGATTGATGAATAGGTTAGATGGTGTTCAGTGTTAGAGGATGCCACAATCCACAGGCCCAGAGCTCAGAGCACAGTGAGGTTACAGTGCTTGCTAAGGCCAGTGATGCATCCTGGGACATGTGCAGACAGCCCTTGGCTGGCCTTGCAGCAGTGGTGAGATGGAGTGGGTGGAAAGAAGAGAGGGCATTCCAGGAAGGAAAATAACGTGTGATCAAAGGTACAGGGGGTAGGAATGGACATACTTTTATGTATTGTGAGGAAGTACAAAGTACAGGATGATCAGCACACATTTTTTATCTATTGGGCACTCGTGCATTCACATACTTTAAGGCCAATGGTGAAATTCACCCAGAGTGCTAGGTAGAACCATCATAAATGGCATTTTGTGGTTATTTGTTTTGGCTGAGTTTGTACGTGTAATATATAATCTCAAGAATTTTGGATCTCTTTTCCAAGTCTATGAACTTGATCAATGCAGGTAAAATAAAATTGCCTTTGCTTGTACCTTTCATGTTTTCTCAGTCTACAAATAAGACAATTTTCCTGATGTTATGTTATGCAAAGAATCCTAGGAATATTTTTTGCTGTCATTCATTCAAGTGCTTTTAAGTAACAAAAAGAGACAAAACATCCAGCCTACTGCTTTGAGCACTGAGTAAACTAACATCTGTTCTAGCAGCCACAGTGGTAAAAGAATGCTGGCAAGATATCTGTTGTGGTACTTCCTTGTTTTCTGAGGAGAAAAAAAAATTAAATCACCACCTTCTGAATTTCGTGGTGCCCTAATGACTAAGTATGGAGAAGTCATTATTCACCTTCATAGGATTTTGGCATTCTATGGAAAAAAGAACACTTTGCTTAGGTATTGAGAGTGCCAATATTATATATTACATCATTCCCAGATAGCATCCTGATTAGAAAAAAACCTCTCAGGGCATCTTGGGATTTAGAGAAATATGGCTATCAATTGCCAAACAGGAGAATATGGTCTGGATCGCGCAGGTCTCCTCCCATTCTATGATGATTTTGTGAGTTGGGGACCACTCACGGAGCTGGTAATTATTTAGTGTTAGTGAAAGAAGATCTCCTCGTGTTCTCTCTAATTTTGATTCCATTTCCTAAACTGTTAACCTCTCTTTTCTTTGTTTTTTTTCTTATTTGTCTCCCTCTGTCTACCACATTTTTGGACCTTTATCGAATTGTGCACTCCCACGATCAAGTCTCACAACTGGATTTGTTAATCCAAAATCAATCTTTTGGATTGATTGAGATTCAAAAGATTTGATTTTCTCCTATAGCTCTAATAACTTAGGAGCAAGTTTGGATGGACACACTAGATATTAACCTGTGGATTTAGAGCATGTACACTTTCTCTCAAGTTATTTGGAGACTAAGGCTTATTTCATATACAATCTTGGCTATCTGATATTTGGGCACACACAAACTTCAGCAATCAAATTAGAAAGTGGGACCAGGATTTAGAATACCAAAGTGAGAAGCCAGAAATAGAATCATATGCTTAAAAAAAGTAAGGGCTGAACCCAGGTGTAGTGGTTCACGCCTGTAATCCTAGCTACTCGCTCAGAGGCTGAGATCTGAGGATCAAGGTTCAAAACCAGCTCAGGCACAAAAGGACCTGAGACTCCAATTAACCTCTAGAAAAGGGGAAGTAGGGCTTGTCTCAAGCAGCCTTGAGCTGAAGAGCTCAGGGACAGCACCCAGGCTGAGTTCAAGCCCTATGACCCACAAGAAAAGAAAAAAAAAGTAAGGGCTGACACTCAATGGTTGCCTAGCATGCTCAAGGCCCCAGCATCACAGAAAAGCAAAACAAAACAACACGAAGAAAATTTGTAGCAGTGAATAGAGCTGGCTTTAAGGTCAAATAATCTCAATATTGGAAATTTGCATTGAATTTGGCAGATTTTAATTGGTAATAAAATTGGGGAAAGTCAAATGTGAACTTTGTGCATCGTTTCAGAGTCCTTTTGTGTCCAGGTCCTCCTAGGGAGGAAGACTGAGGAGTAAGTGAGAGATGAGAATCCCATGTGTGTTTCCTTTGTCCCTTGGTTGGTGATCTCACTGGAGCACTGCCCTCACCCCATGACAGCACTGAATTTGGTTTATCTTCCCATAGAGCCTCAGCAGCAATAACACAATTCAAAGAATTGAGTCTATTTTTCTTTTTTACCTCCTTTACACTTAACTAACACTTTTGTTACTGCTCCATTAATCTTGTTTTTTATTCCATTCTTACTTTATTATTTTTTTCTTCTCTGACTTTCTGAGTTCTATGCTCAGCCAACTGACTTACAACTTTTCTGGTGTAAACACTTACAATGATAAATTTCCCTTTAGGAACCATGTTAGGTGCATTCTAAATTTTGGTACCTGGTACCTTTATAATTGATAAGTTCTAAGTATTTCTTATTTACAGTATGAATTTACTTTGATTCATAAAGGATTTGGAAGGTAGGTGCTGGCAGCTCATTCCCCAAATCCTACCTACTCAGGAGACAGATCTGAAGACCTGACTTGAAGCCAGTCTGTATAGACAGACCTGTGAGACTTGTTATCCCAAATTAACTAGCAAAAAGCCAGAACTGGAGGTGTGGTTGAACATCAGTCTTGAGCAAAAAAGCCAAGTGAAATTGTGAGATTCTGAGTTAAAGTCCTAGTATCAGTGCAAGTACACCACATACACGCACACACACACAAAATAATGTGGATATTTGTTTGAAATTTTGAAATAGGAAAATTTCAGCATTGAATTGTTATCTTGACTAGTTATTGATTTAATTTTTAATTCCACAGAATGTAGTTATATGAACAGTTTTTTCTAACGTATTGAGAAAATTTGATTCATTTTCTTGTACATGACTACTTTTCGTAAAAGTGTAAAAAGTGTTCTTGAAAAAGAACAAGTATTTTCTACTGATTGCAAATTTCCCATATACAGTAGGTCAATCCCTCAAGGGGACAGGCTAGAGCTTTTACTTTCCTATATGCATACGGGTAGGTGGTGGACAGGAAGTGACTAATCCTTTTTGTTCAGTATTTCATTATTTTTGCTTTTGGTAGTATACAGATTAATGGGAAACATCTTACTAAATTTAAGATTTATCTATTATGGTAATTATTTTATATACCATTAGGGGAAATCATTGTCCAGTGAATCATGGTATGTTACTGATTAACTGAAACATCTTAATTTCAGAGATATTAAAATGAGTATGTGTGGGTGAGTGGGCAGGAAGTGAGTCTTCTAATTGAGGCAATATATTTCTGTTATTTATCTTGCAATTCATTTTTAATGTATGCAAAGAGTGAGGCTCCTATTTTGAATGGTAGAGTTTAAATGTATGTCCACTAGCTCATGTTTAATTGCATATTTAAATTCTTTATATTTTATTAATTTTCAGCTGGTTGATCTAGTAATTACTGAGAAAACTGTATGTAAATCTCATGAAATGTCGAGTTTCTCAATCTCTCATTACACTTTTCTCAAATTTTTTTTTTTGCCACTCCTGGGGCTTGAACTCAGGGCCTGAGCACTGTCCTTGTGCTTTCTCAAGGCTAGCCCTACCACTTGAGACACAGTACCACTTCAGGCTTTTTCTGTGTAGGAGGTATTGAGGAATTGAACTCAGGGCTTCATGTATGCTAGGCATACACTCCTTGCCCTCAAATTTTGTTTTATATGTGCTGAGGGCATGTAATTAAGTACAAAGAAGAATAGTACCTTTTAGATGGTTTCTATTGTCATTATTGTTATGGTCTTCTTTATACCAATAATTATTTTTGGCTAAAAGCTTTCTTTATTCAATATGAATAGACCTATATTGAATTTGTTTTGGTATTTATTTGATATAACTTTTCCTATATTTTTATTTTCAAACTTTCATAGTCATACATTCTAGTGAATGCAGGTTTTATTATCATTTAAGAGCATATAGTAAAATACTTTAAAAATACAATTTGTCAGTCTTTTTTAACTATTGAGTTTGTTCCTTTAAATTTATTTTGCTTATGGGTTTTTTTTTATTTAACGTGCATTTCTGCCAGATTATTATGTGCTCATTTCAGAATTTCCTAAAACATCATTTCAGAAAATCTTTTTCTCATTCACTCGCAAAACAAGGAAACTTCAAACTAAGGGCAAGCATTCTTTAAAACACTTAGGGATAAAAATATTGAAAAGTCAATTGCTCAAATATCCAAGAGAAACAAATCAGCACAAATCCTCCAAAACATATTTGAAAAGATATTTCTTATGCATACAAGGGTTATCAAAATAGATATGTTGGCAAATTCCTTTTATTTCAGTTTATAAGCAATATTTCAGACCTGAGTTCTGCCTTTTGATATTTCTGTGGTCTTTTGCCTTTTCCAGTGACAGTACATGAAACCGCAGGCTATCTTGTTACAACAATAACAAAAAAAAATTCCAGGATGTGTTTTCAAAATATAACTATTGAGTTTTGTATAGCTCTGGTGAGACTCAGTCGAATAAATAAAGAATGATGTGTGACTGGTGTACTAATGGAAGGGAATATTTGAATATGAATTATTCTCAGGAGGGGTTTCTGGCACTCTCTCATCTGAAATGTGTGTTTTAGGTAAAGGTTGAACAATCTTCAATACACTAAGAGAAACTGCTTTTAGTATCCACAATGTCTCATAAATTTAGTTGTTTGTTTGTTGGTGGCTCTGGGGATTGAACCCAGGATCTTTAAAGATATTTTCAAAAGGCAAAAGCCAAATTTGTTGTTACACTTTGGATGACAGACTGTATGTACATCACGGATAGACTTCTGGGTTTTTAGCAAAGACTCGTAGTCCTGACAGCCGGTTGAAGCTTCTCTAGTTCAATCACCTATCTGATACATCAGTGCC
Source organism: Megascapheus bottae (assembly GCF_031878675.1). NCBI lineage: Eukaryota > Metazoa > Chordata > Mammalia > Rodentia > Geomyidae > Megascapheus > Megascapheus bottae. The sequence continues at coordinate 36,190,598 of NC_143515.1, forward strand.
AATGGATAGACATTCTGTCAAAGTTATCATGTTTCCCATGCTTGAACCGGGAGTTCACACCACCAGAAGCAGTTAATTAGAAAGATCTTTTAAAAATGGAGCCAGAATTGGGATTTGCAGTTATAGATGCTCTTGTTTTAGAACAGCCCTATGAATGCTATCTCTCTACTAAATTATATCTCCAAGCTGAAGAGCTCTGATTCTATATTCTAAGCAACAGGCCATATTTGGAAATATTCCTTACATATTCAGTTTCTCTGAGCTCTCCCTAGAGAAGATCCTTTACACGAATACAATACTCAGAGATTTTATCTTCACTGAATTGAGGTTTCACCACTTCCTTAGTGTTGGGGATCATACTTCTATTCCTGGAGCCAGAAGTCAGAATGCCTTTGGAAACCACATGACTGAGCCAATCTTATACAGTATTTCTCCTGTCTTGGCAACTACATTGTAGATTTCTGGAGGAAAGGGACAGACTATTCTTCTTTAACCCTTTGTCCTTAACCTTTTAAGCCTAACTACAATTGTGTATGTTTTGGTCCTGAGCATTATCATGAAGTTGGCCTCTTTTACTATTTGTACCCTGGTCTCTGGACTTCTTTCCCTCATGCTTATAGCTGCTGGCATGTATTATTTATCCCAATGATGGATACCTATTTTGATGGATGGACTGTTTTCCTGATCTTAGAAAAGAAACAGGAGAAGAATAAAAGGCTTCTCTGTTTTCTACTTTTTCTGAAGAGTGCACAATATTATTTTTTATTATCTTGGATTGCCACTCAGCATAGGCCACTGGATGCATTCCTTACCAGGCTGGTGAAATTCAAGAGGTTTTGGCAAGGGCAGCTATGCCAGCTGTCTGTTTACCTAGAGAGCTGTTTGACTACAAAATCAGGTTGACTTTGCATTCCCGAAATACTTTAAAGCTAATGGTAACAGAAACAAACTGCCATGGAAACTGGACCTGGGAAGTCCAAGGATAAAACTCTGCTGACAGGTGATAGTCTAGAGCTTCCTTCCCTCGGCTGCCTCTCATCTGCAGCCACCATTGTCTCTGGCAGGAGCTCAAGCATAGTCTCACAAAGGCGGACTGCACTTTCACCCACAGCTAAAGCTGTCTCTATCTATCAGTTGAGATGTTGTAGCCTAAGATTTTAACATCTTAGATGAGTTCAAGCCATGCCAATGTTTCCCAAGTCAGAACTTTCCTATAATGACCTTGATTCTATCAGTCTGTAGGTTCTGCCTGTCTTCTAGGTAAGCTGCAAATCCTACAGAAAGTCTCGGGGTATGTTCTGAATCTGGCTAGTTGCTTCCTCCAGTCTGCACTCTTCTGATGATGTTCTGACCATGTCTTTTTTTTTTGTCAGTTGTGGAACTTGAACTATGGGCAGGCATTGTCCTTGAGCTATTCAGTTCAAGGTTACTGCTCTACCCTTTGAGCCACAGCACCACTTCCAGTTTTCTGGTGATTAATGGAATTTTTAGTGGCATTGAACTGCGATGCTCAGATCTCAGCCTTCTGAGTAGCTAGGATAACAGGTATGAGCCACTGCACCTGCTCTGATGATGTCTTTGACATTTGTCCTTCCCAAGACTGCTGGTTACAGTTTCTCATTTGGCAGACGTGTCTCAGTTATGTCCAAACTCCTTGGATGTGAAGTTTTGTTGGCCATCATCTTCATAGCCTCCTCAATATGGCTCCCTTATTCTTCTGCTAGCGGGTATCATCCTAGGGTCACTTGAATCTTGATGGAGTCCTTTCATCTGACACGGTTATTTTTCTAGCCATGTCCAGTACATGTGGACATGTGTCAGCTCTTGGAGTGCAATGGTGGACAAGACATAAATTTGTCTTTCCTCAAGAAGCATGTGAGCTATCTGGAGCCTGAGATACTTGCTTTTTTTAAATTACTGCTTGCTTTTTTCCTTCAGCTTCCCATTCTTTTCAAAATTATAACTTTAGGGGGTCCTAAGTAGAGGGCTGGAAGCTCATCCTCTTGAGAGAGATAAGGACCCATGAAGCGTTAGTTACTGGGCTACTTCTTCTTAAAAATGAATGAGCAATACGTCTGGGGATTACCAAGCTTTGGTGTGATAAGAAGACATGAAATTTAAAATATGGAACTATGACCTCTTCTTAATTCTATATTTAGAATCTTAAAAAAATCACCACTGTAGTATAATCACCTCCATAAAGATCTCAAGACTCTTCTGGCCCCAATCCTACCTTTCCTTTTCAGAAATCTTATTTCATTTATACCTGATTCGCATAATTCTGTTCTTTATAATATACTTTTTCTAGGCTTATGGTATGCTTATCTCTCTAACAGCAACTTAGTAAAATGACACAGTAGCAGTTGCAAAATATTTGTGGAATGATATCCTAAATTTTATGCTCTCTGGGTAGAAATTACAGAATTGCAAAATATTTATTTAAAAGAAGACAGTCTGCACAAAAAAGTTCTTTGAGGCATTAACATGTGCTGCTTTGTTCAATGCTCCATTTCATCTGTCCCATATTAGTTATTTTCTCAGCCTGAGATTCCAGCTTCGGGAGGAGAGGGAGAGTGATGAAGGCTACAGAGCTGGAGGGGATTAAAAATTCTGGTGAGGAAGGACTCTAGGTATCTAACTAACTTCTATAGCCATGGAGCTCAATGAAGTTTACCATTTGTATAGGAATCTTTCAGTTCTTAAGTGGAAAAAAATCTCTTTCCTGTAAACCTTCATGGAATTTCTGCTTCTGGCAGGGGTAAGAGTTATTCACTGTGGCTCTTGAAAATCTGTGACACAGTTCTCCAAATGGGCACCGAATAAAGTGAGAAAACTCTCCACTACATATTTTAAGATGATTTTTGGTTCCAGGTGAGGGACTGGGCAGACTGAGGTTGGCATTTGACAGGTCTAACCTTTTGTTCAGACCCAGGGGATCATTTTTGATCTGAAAACCATATTCTCTAAACAGACTGAAATCCAAGACCTTAATTCATCTTCCGAATGGACACACCTTCCACCCACGTCTCTGTTTTACTCCATGATGGTTTCAGTGTTTAAGTTGAGCTTCTGCATAGGCCTGGGCTGGGATTGGAATCTTATATTTGCATACAGGTCCGTTTTCCTTGGAGATTTAAGCTTTCTTTCCTGCCTCCTTCCAATCATTTGGGTGGCAATCATCAAGTGATGTACTAAACTACCAAGGATATATCTTGTCTCAGAAGAGCCTCTTTGCTAATATTGGCATTCTGAATCAAGGAGCCAATTTTCAAGGAAGAATTTCCAGTTAATTTAAAAAAAAAGTTTTACCTTTTTTTGTTTTGGAGATAAGAGGATTTTACTATATAACCCAGACTGGTATTAAACTCAAGATCATCTTGTCTCAACTTCCTAAGTGTTGAGATTATAGAGATGTGCTACAATACCCAGTTTATCCCTATAACACTAGCTACTCAGAAGGCTGAGATATGAAAATCATGGTTTGAACCCAGCCCAGGCAGAAAAGTCCACAAGACTCTATCCTATCTTCAAACAATCTGCAAAACTCTGGATTTACTAGTGCCTAATTTACTGATTGTAAAAGATGTAAACTGTTACAATGTAACCTTGAATGAGAAAATGGAAGGATAGAGGGGTTAAATATTCAATCAAAGTCAAAAGAACTAGCAACCAGCAAAAGTGTGATTACTTCCCCCCTCAAGCTCCCACCCCAATCTTCTCCTCCTTTAGTTTCACTCCTGTCTGTCAGTTGACAGCAATTCAGTCCTTTCAGTGCTGAGACCTGTCCCCTGAGGCCACTCTAATGCCTCTCCTTCTTTAAAACTCTTTATGTAATGCTTGGAAAATCTGTTAGCCCCACTTTCCAAAATACATCTGGTGCTCATTGCTTCTCTCCAATTCTGTTGTCCTCTTCTGATTCAAGCCACTGCACTACCTTTTTTCGCTTGAAATATTGCCAGAAATCTATACAACCATAGTGCGTTGACCCCTTGTCTACAGCAGTCCCAGCAGACGACTGATCTTTCACGTGTAAGTCCAGCCTTGTTCTCCTCTGCTCCAGAGTCTAAGCCATTACAAGGTCTCTCTGTCCCCACTTACTTCTCTGCCTGTACGGTCTTCAACTCATCCACTTCCAGAGACTGACTGCTGGTCTTCCTGCTCTTCTTTGAATGCCAAGATCAGGCTCTTGGTATGGAATGTTTCACTCTATTCCACCCTCAGGGTTAACTACCTCATCAACTACTCTAGTGCCACCTTCTATTTACACTGGAATCATTCACCTGAGTAGTACCTTGAACTCTGCTCTATTTTTCCTGTAGCATGTGATAACCATCCCTTCGTCGGTTTGTTCGTTGGTTCTTTCATTTCTTCCTTCCTTCCTTCCTTCCTTCCTTCCTTCCTTCCTTCCTTTGTTCCTTCCTTCCCTTCTCTTTCTTCATTTCTTTTCTTTTTTCTTTCTTGCTTTCCTTTCCTTTCTTCTCCTTTTCTTTTTCTTTTTCTTTGTATATGCTTTTGCTTGGCTTTTTCATCCAAGACACTTGAGCTACACTTCCACTTCCAGCTTTTTGCTGGTTAACTGGAGATAAGAGTCTCATGGACTTTTCTACCCAGGCTGGCTGCTAACTTTTAATATAGTACATAACTTATTTTTATGATATCATTCACTGTCTACCCTCATCTCCAATTTTCTAAGCTTTCTATGTGTTTTGATCTCTAAGGTTATCCAAGAACCCCGGAAGATATCTAGTATGTGATCGATGAATATCTGCTGAATATGAATATGTGAGACTGAATCGTCTTGGATCTCAAACCTTTAAGTGGTTATTATAATTCTGTTGTATCATTTAGACTGCTAATAAAACATAAAGCACTCTGGGAAAAAAGAAATAGTACATTATAAAGTGCTTTTAATCAAGGACTGATTAAACAGACAGTTCAGTGACATAATCAGAGGAGGGTGTTATCAAGTGTAAATAGAGGCTAGGAGAGTGATTTGGGAAAATGCACTGGGACTGTATTAAGAATTCCTTTAGCTGGGTGCCAGTGGCTCACGCCTGTAATTCTAGCTATTGAGATCTGAGGATCATGGTTCAAAGCCAGGCTGGGCTGAAAAGTCTCTGTGAGATTCTTATCTTTACTTAATCATAAAACCAGAAATCAACCAGAAAACCAGAAATGGCCCTGTGGCTGAAAGTGGTAGAGCACTAGCCTTGAGCAAAAGAACGTAGGGACCACATGTTGGCCTTTAGTTCAAGCCCCATGACTGACAAGAAAGAAAATCCTTTTAATATTGTAATGTATTTTAAGAGTACTTTTTTTTTTGAGACAGATTGAGATGTGTAATTTTGGCTGGGCCATGACAGTAATCTCAGTTACTTGGGTGGGAGAGTTAGGTGAATAAAGGTCTGAGGTTGGTCTGAGCAAAATCAAGGGACCTTACTTGAGAAGCAAAGTGAAAACAAAATGATGAGGGCAATGGCTCAAGTAACAGAGCCAGCAAGTACACAACACTGAGTTCAATCCCTAGTCTGCCCAAGGGAAAAAATGTATCCCTGTATTTGTCATGCAACTCATCTGTCCTAAGATGTTCTCCTTTCCACTTCCTCATCCCTGGGGTCTCAAGGGCAATAACAATTTCTTTGCGGTGTGGTCAGCCTAATGAGAAATACAGGTCTGCATTGCTGGGAGGATGTGGAATGGAGTTATTTGATTTGGGGGTATTTTAATCATTTCAGGAAGGCTGGCAGGTTCTGAGAGTCACTTTCCAAAGGAATCAGGCAAAATATCCTTTAAGAAATTTCACTCTGCGTACTCTTCTCAAAATTGATATTCTGCTCCGGCATCCGGGATCAAGAGTTGATCAGATATCAGAGACACAGACATTTCTCACTTGTGGCACTTGTGGTGATAACACAGATCACACTTTTCTATCACCTGCATCTATCTATTCCACTGGCTTCTTAGCTTTCGAGAAATTGGTTTGCCACAAACACAGGGTGGTAATGGCTTTGTCTGTTGTGAAGTCTGACTTCCTGCACATTTATAAGATAACTCATTTTGATCTCATCTGGCTTCAGACTGTGGCTGCAGTTTCTTGTCCTCATCAATGGTGATAGTAAGGACAGGATTCTAGTTACTGAGATGATCTACCAACATGCCTTGCAAAAGCCAACCAGGAAGTGGTCATTGCAAGTACTTAAAGAGATCCTCAGTCCAAACATCTTAAGTAGAACAATCTAATGTAATTCATTCACTTGAGGAAATTTGGAAATGCACATGAGGCAGAGTTCCTTACATGAGCTAACTGAGCTCAGACTGCATTGGGGGAGGGCTAAGGCTCTGGTACACTGATCATGGATAGGAGCAAGTGCTGAGGCTGAAGGGTTTTCAGGCAAAGACTGAACACTACCACCTTCCCTAAGAGTCACAAACAAAACAAACAAACAAACACAACAGTTTATGCTAGAGACTTTCGTTCAATGAGTCTGGTTTGAGAAGAGGACATCATTAAAAAAAACTTTCTAGAATTCAATGATGATTCACACCATTGTTTTGGAGGATTTTGTTTAGCCTTTAGCTATTCTTAAATTATCCACTAGCACCAGACCGTGTGAGGGGGGATAGAGAATAAATAGGAATAATCTTCATGTACTTTACAAATGAAGAGAGAAGATGAGAGTTAATCTTAGAGCAAAAGCAATAAAATAATGGAAATTATAGTCAATAAAATCTTTGAAACAACAACAATAAAAACTCTCTAGGTAGGTGATCTTTGTAAGCTAAATATGCTAGTCTCACAGGGGTATGTATCTCACTTAAAGAAATTAGAGGCCAGGAGTGTGGCCTAGTGGTAGAGTGCTTGCCTAGCACGTATGAAGCCCTGGGTTAGATTCCTTGGTACCACATACACAGAAAAAACTGGAAGTGGTACTGTGGCTCAAGTGGCAAGGACAGTGCCCAGGCACTGAGTTCAAGCTCTAAGACTGGCAAAAGAAAATCAGAACAACAAGCGTCATGGAAGTAGAGGGGGACTGCTGGGGATATGGAAGAGAAGAGAAAATTTAGAAAAAGGAATAACAAAGCACAATGGAAAGGTGAATTTGTTCCAACTACACTGAATGCATGTATAGAAATGTCATGATACAAAAAAAAGAAATGTCATGATATACTCCGTACTACATATGATCAGTAAACACCAATAAAATTAAATAAAGGGTCTCCAGGTGACGGTGTGTGGTCAGAAATGAAGCTGCCTGACCCACTCGATCCAGAGAAGGGACCCAGAGGAGCTGGCCGAGTTTCACTGCTCCTCATGCCAGGTCCCTTCCCAACCATCCCTCTCTTAGGCTTCATCAGGCTTCAACTTTCCCTAGATTATTTCCACAACCACATATACAAGCTTCCATTTTTCCTGTCCTTCAATAAGCAGTCCTCTACAATCTCCACATCTTCCTTTAACCAGTGACCACTTTCCTGCTTTCCTTTAGAGAAAACCTTCTTAAGACCTATTGTCCGAGTCCATTTTCTCAGCCAGCCCATCTCACCATATGGCCAGGCTGTATGTGAGAACTCCTCCTCTTCAACACCAGTAAAGGGGGTAATGGACCACAGGCAATGTCTAATAGAAGACTGACCTAAAACATTTCAGACTCAGCACACTTTAATCTATGTCTGGCTTATCAGTGCTGTAGTGAAGGCTCAGTGAACAAAATAAAGATCTAGAAAACTTTTGAGGGATGCTGGCAGAAAAGACTGGAGTTTAAGAAAATTGTTGACACTGATAATAATGGCGAGGTTTTAGTGCAGGGGTGGTTGTGACTTACACAGTGGGTGGTAGTGATGATGACAGAACTGGAGATGAAAGAGAGGCCATCATTCATGCTGACCTGGAGTGCAGCTTTCCTGAAATGACAAGGCAACCAGACACACTCAGCATGCTGTACATTGAGCAATGGACTGACAGCCAGACACACAGGTCTCTTTTGGACTCTGTTCCTAACCACCCTGAGGATGGCAGTGTCATTCCCTGTAAAGTGTGATGGCTAGTCTTCTTGGCCTGTATTCCTCAAACACTCTAGAGACAGTGGGTGTGCATGGTTGGTGTGTCAAGGCTGTGTTCAGAGCTCCTTGAGCAGCAGTATACTGCATGTGAGTCATAAAATCCACTTCTATTTCTTAGTTGCCACATTTTATAGGCCAAAGCATGCCTCAAAAGTAGCTCAACATTAGAGGCTAGTGGCTTATATCTGTAAGAGTTCTGATAATCGAAGACCAAAGCCAGCCTGGAAAAAGCATCCTTGCGGCTCTTATCTCTAATTAACCTGATACAAGTTGGAAATGGAAATACAGCTCAAGAGCTTGAGGCTCTGAGCATGTGTGCACGCCTCCCCGCCCCCCCACTCCCCCCCTTCCCCCCCCCCCCCCCGGCCAGCCCTGCAACACACACATATGTCTAAGTCAGTAGGGTAAACTGGGTGTCTGGCTACTTTCAGAGGTACAGCAATAGATGGGCCAGTTCTCTTTTTATCCCCTCCCATCTATAAGAACTCTTGGAAACATGAGCTCCCTTCTTGTTGCATTTCCCACAAAGACCCTGGGTTAGTTCATGGAGTCACAAGTCAATGTCAGGTACATAGAGCTGATGGTCTTACAATGACAGTGAATATTTAAAAGCAGGACCTTCACCCTCTTCAGCTTGTTAGACTTGATTCTGGTGGGGCTTTTTTTAATCTCTGCACCAACACTATCTCTTTGTATCCCTAGATATTCTTCTCTAGCTCGGGACACAATTTTTTTTCTTTCTTTTGTTGGTCATTGGGCAGGGACTCGGGGCCTGGATGCTGTCCCTGAGCTCTTTTGCTCAAGGCAAGGCCTCTACCACTTTGAGCTATAGCATTAATTCTGATCTTTCGGTGATTTGAGGCTGACAGATTTTCCTGCCTGGGCTGGTTTTGAGCTTCAGTCCTTAGATCTCAGCCTCCTGAGCAGCAGGATCTATTGAGTTTTTTTTTTATTGTCACATCAGATTGTCAGTTATTATAATGGTGCCACGCCTCCAGGAGGTAGTTCCCACAAATGAGTTCAGGGAATCTTGTGGAGGAGTGAGGAAGATGGAATGAAGGTGACCTTGTAGGTATATAAATGTGGGTTCTTAGCCTGTCATCAACTAGGAAAGATACTACTTTATCTTTCTTAGTTTTCCTCTCTCCAGGAAGGAGATAACATTCATCTATCAAGGCATCAATGACAGTGTGAGGAAACATAGAACACATTCTAGAAATGTACTTAGGATTCAGTCTGACAGAACTTCGGTTGAGCTCTGGCTCTTCCACTGACTGCTGTGTGACTCTGAGCAGGTGACTTAAATTCTTAGCCTTCCTTAGCTGGATGGGGATGTCTGGTTCATGGGACGGGAAGAGATGAGCGCATTCTCTGTAAAACATTATCTTGGTGCCTGGTTGGCTGTCGGCACTGGTACCATCGTGACTGAAGGAATCTAGAGAATGTGCATGGTGATACTCTTTGCCTCCTCCATCTCCTGTCTCCTTCCTGGATATAAGTCTCAGTTGCTGGTGTAAACTTACATGCCAACTTCTTTTAAGATGGGTGCTGGGCACAGCAAATAGGTGTCTTCCACAGCGAAGGGCTTTTCATCTGGAAAGAAGAAGTACTGGGTTAAGAGGAGTGAGGCCAAATTACAATTCCTGATTCAGTGACTTTTAAAGACCTTCTGTGGCTGGGCACAGTGGCTCACCCCAGTAATCCTAGAGGCTGAGATCTGAGGACCAAAGTTCAAAGCCGGTCCGGGCACAAAAGGACCTGAGACTCTTATCTTTAATTAACCACTATAAAATGGGAAGTGAGAAAGTGAGGCTTGGCTCAAGGGTAGGGCCGGTAGCCTTGAGCTGAAGAGCTCAGGGACAGAACCCAGGTCCGGGATAGGGGGATAGCCTTGAGCTGAAAAGCTTAGTGACAGTGCGCAGGCAGAGTTCAAGCCCCATGACCCACAAAAAAACAAAAAACAAAAAAACAAAAAACAAAACAAAACAAAACAAAGACCTGTGAAGTTTAGGGAGACAGAAACCAAGAACTTTTTGAAATAAGAACGCTTGTACTATAATATTAGCAGTGAACTCAAGCCTGACTATTAATAGTTTCTATAGTCAACCACTGAGGAACCGGAGTCTGGAGTCTCTTATGTTTCATTGTGAGCCTCCTTTCTTCTCAGGAATAACTGAGAGGAAATAAGAAAACATTAAATTGCTCCTAAGGAGCGTCAGAGCAACATCCATGCAAAAGGGGTGCCAACAAAGACAAGAAGTGGCAAAACCAAAATCTGTTCAGGAGACAAAGCGCTTTTTTTGTATGAGGCAGACATGATTACATCCTAGGAAAATCCACAAAAGTTGTGCTTTAGTGGAAAGCTGGGAAAGAGGCATTCTTGGTAGGGGTCCTGGCACAAGGAAAGTCAGGGTAAGCAAAGGTGTCTCAACATAGGAAGTAGGCAGGACTTGAAGAGATGAGCACAGAAAGCACTGGGGCCTGCATTCTTTCTCTGAGTTGGTTCAGGGATTACAGGGGAATGGACAGACTTTTATAGCTAGGAAAAGAAATATGGAAGGTTTCTGAGCAAAACTGGAATGATGCATTTGGCAGAGTTGGCAGATGGTGTCGTGGAAGATGGATGATAGTGGGGAAGGCCTAGAAGGTAGGGAGTTTCTTGCTCTTTTTTCTGATGGATAATTAGGAAAAAGCTTACATTCACTGTGATTAGGGTCTAGGCCCAGAGTCAGGGTTGAGAAATTTGTGTACTCAGTAGATAAGAGTCATCCCGTCAGGCCTTATTGCTTATTGGATATGTAGAAAAGACTGTGGTAGAAGCCACTGAAGAAAAAGGATGGGTAATATTTCTTCTTCCATCCATCATGCTGTGACCACTAATACCACTCATAACCAGAAGGTATAAAGGGATACAAATATGTTTGAAGGATTCTATTCTGCCATCAGCCTTTGCTGTGAAGTCCGTGTCTCCTGTGACATGTGCCAGTCATGGCTGCGGAGAATACAGTTGACATTAAATGCATGCCTGAGTGGAGATCAGGAAGCTCTGTGTTCTCTGTGGCTGGAATTCCAGGGCGCAGCTACGTGGGATAGGAGTAAAGGACCCATTTGTGTGCTAAGCACTGTGTTTAGTGCTGACCAAAAATGAAGAGAGAAAAATGCTGCTTTAGGAAATCTTGACATGGTGAAAAGCTAAGAAGGTATTTCTAAGGAATTTGTATTTATTAATAAATTCAACTAATATTCAATCAAAATTTATTATGGGTTAGTGATCGTAGGCTTTGAAAATAGAAACATTCTCCCCCCTTTCCTCACACATATAAACGTAAAAGTTTGCCATGGGCCAAGCACTGTGCTAGGGTTTCCAGTGAATGTCAGAGATAAAGCACCTGGCCCATGGAGATACCATGCTAGCAATCGCACAGATTAGTGCTTCATTTTAACTGCCATGCACACTCATAGAAGAAGGGAGGTTACTCCTCATCTGGAAAGCCAGGAAATACTTCCACAAGGAAAGGCTACTTCAGCTGAAACCCAAAGGCTAGGTGAGGAGGTGGTGTACTGATCCTGGGGTATGAAGGAACCCAGATCTCATGAGAAGTAGAAGACCAATGAGGTAGATGGACTTGATCAAAATGAGACAAGGAAAGTTAGCAAGAATGGATGAAAGCTGTGGAGGACAAAAGAGGCTTTCTGGAATTGTAACTAAAACTGTCAGGGAGCTATTTATTGGTTGTTTCCCCTAGTTTCAGCACCAGTTGTTGGCAGATTATGGAATATGCAGGAATGGGGAGTGTATGTGGGATAACGTTATGACAGGATGACAGCAGAGGATCACTCAGTGCCTGAAGCCATTATTACTGAAGCATTATGACTTTCAAGATGCCTTTCCATGTATGGTAAGGATGACAGCTGGCCTCACCTGGGTATGCAGTGCTCTCCAAGCATTTCATTTAGTCAAATCTAACCTGGCAGGGCTGTCAAGAAGGACAGAATTCTTGTCTTGGGTCTGAATCAAAGACTCTGGCAGCAGTTTAACTGCCTAGTTAATAAGCTGTCCTCTTACCTCCTGAGAATCTTGTAAATAAAGGCAGGGTAGGACTCACGGGCTCTTGTTTTATTTCAGATAAAAAACAGAGATGCCAAACTGTTGCAGAGTAAGTTAGAGGCAAGCCAGGATTAGAACAGAATGCTGCATTATTCTTTCTTTGTTAAGACTCCACATGCCAGGAAAGGCTTGTATGAGGGAAGAAATCAAAGGGAGGACAGGCAGGCCTGATCAGCTCTCTGCCCCCAGAACCCTGGGACCCAACTGGCCTTTTGACTCCAGATTGCGTTTTGTGGGAAGAGCTGCACCATACTGGGAAGAGCATTTGAGGCTGCACAGGGCAACGATGCAGCCAGGGAAATGCAGAGGCTATATGCCCACATTCCCTTCAGTGCCTGAGCTCACTTCCACGATCTCCTCACACAATGCCTGTCCCCTTCCCTCCTTCTAACTGGAAGAGTTTGGGGGTGAGGGGGGGGTCCAGTCAAGCAGCCATTTCTTGCATTCTCCCTTTTCGTTTTCCTTTCCTACACATTTCTGGGACAAAGAGGAGCACTTCACCAGGAGGACAGAAAGCATTGGGCACAGCTATGGGACAGTTCTGATACTTCCTTCTGTCACTTTGTCTGAGACTGTAGGCCTGCTCTGTGGAGCTGGCATTTTCGGCTGTGAGAGGGATTGTTTGATTTGGAGCCTGTTTTCACTTTACCACAAAAATGAGTGGCTTTTCTTTTCTCTCTTTCTAAACAAAAGAGGGCCATTTGGTTTCTATAACTCACATCATCTGACTCCTTCCTGGAACATCCACTAGGGAAGGACAGCACAAAAGCTTCCCCATCTGCCCCTTGGCTAGGCCATGCCCAGCTCGCAGGCCATGCCAGCCTCACTATAATCTCTGCCAATGCTAGGGTGTTGTGCTCTTTATGGGACCATAATCTACTCAGAGTACAACGAGGCCTCTGCCTCTGCTCACTGGGAAGCCATTTCACTGTTCATTAACACTAAGTTGACATGAGACACGGAGGCCAGGAGCTTGGATCAGCCTTCCTGGCTTTTCTTTCCAACTGAATGGGAAACTAGGAAGTGGTGGGAGTTAAGGACCAGAAGTTAAACGAAACTTGGGGAAGATCTCATACAGGAATTCTTTGTCAATTCCCAAAGCTATTTCAGAGTTCTGTGCATACACTGTGATAGGTTAACCTAAAGCATTTGTTGAGAGGAAACAGAAATGCAATTTAAAGATCAACAAATGGCATTCTATTAAATTGCTGAACATGTCAGACTAGAGAGGGGTTCAGAAGCTGCCACCTGCCTATTTGGCATGAAACCTCAAGTTCAAACCCCAGTATAATCAAATAATGATGATGATGATGATGATGATGATGATGATAGTAGTGATAATAATAATAATTTATTATCACACAGCTCCAAAATCAGAAATGGAAGAACGATTTACTTATTCAACATAAGAACTGTTAGAAAATAAGAGAGAGTAAACACTTTCTGTGTCCTGACAAAGGAAAACTATCCCTAAATCAGAAGCTGTATATATAGGGCATAGAGAAGGACAGAGGAAATTCTGCGGCATGAAAAATCTAGGTTCAAGTCCCAAGTTTTTCTTTTACTACTCTGTGACTGGAGTCAAGCTTATCTATAAATGGTGATGATATTATTGCAAAGAGTTTTGTATGAGTAAATAAACATGGCACTTCACATGAATAAGGATTCAGGAAGTATTTCACTTGATTATATGGCATCCATATATTTAAAATAGACTAAGGCAAATGAATTAAAGACCACAATTTTCAAAATGTCTAACAGCTAAATTACATCATTCTACCAAATCAACATCTTTTTAAACATCAGGAATTCCTAAGAAAATGAAAAACTTAAGAGAATTTGTATGTGTATAGACTGACAGACACACCCATGTAGTGATTGTGTTTAACATTATATAGCCTTTATCTGTTTGATGCTTTGATGATCCTGAAAGAGATATTTTTATTTGTAGTTTGTGAAACTGAGGCCCAGAGATAGTAATTAGTGCTACTGGCTTGCTCAAGATTAGTCAACCTAGTCTTTTTTCTTTTTGGTGATACTGGGTTTGAACTTGGAGTTTTTAGTTGCCGTGCAGGTGTTCTCTCACTTGAGCCATGCTCCCTTTACTGTAGTTATTTCTCTGAACAGGATCTCTTACTCATCCTCAGGCCAACTAAGATGGCAATCTTCCCAAACCCTACCTTCTCAGGACCTAGGACTATAGGCATGAGTAATCCTTCCTGGGCTTAGAAGTAACCAGAACTACTACAGAAATGGAAGTGCTTCACACTAACCACTCTGGAGATGAATGGTTAATGGACTTTTAATGGACAAAAGTGGATTCCACAGGAAGACAGGCCATCCAGGAGACAGGAGTGAGACTGAAGAACTCTGTAACAAGGCTCTGGAGTCTTCTGAGAGGCTCTGATCTAACAGATATGAACTCATATTCTGAAACTATAAACTCAAAGGTATTCATTTCACCTCTTGACAATGTCCCCTTTTCCAAACTATGAAGAAGGAGGGTCCCAGAATTTCCCTTAGTAGTTTGGTTACTAATAGAGCTGGGGTAAAACCAGGATTACAATTCATTAGCCAATTTAAGCACCAATCAGAGTGAATCACTTCATGGGGCCGATTAAATCATTTAAATACTTCCCAAGACTTGGCAATCTTTTCTTGATATAAATATTTATATCTGACAAAAATGGAAAGAAAAACAACCCATAGACTTATCTGGGGGGAGTTTGTTGAATCCTTCCAAAAGCTGATGTAAGCCCCAAAGTAGAGAGTTTACATTCCTACTGTAACATTTGCATTAGGTAGTGGGGAAAACAATAGTAGAGGTTATGGACTGAATGAACTCACCCTGCTATTTCCCCTAGTGTTCCCTGAACCTAGGGAACATTTTCATGGTATGCTGGAGCCAAGTATAACTGTTCAACACCAAATTATCAGCTGGTTGGGAATGTGGCTCCAGACTGGAAGAGAGTAGACACTTTTGCCTTTTCAGTGCTTTCAAAAGTAAATGGCTTTGGGGGAAAATGTTAAGACTTAGAATATTGTGAAAAATTTGAATGGCAGTTATAATTTGGTAGAACTTCGAGCTGACAAAATGCAAAGCATCTGGATTGAGCTTTCTGGATCTGCAGCCAGAAAAGAAGCGATTAATTTTCTTAATAGGGCTTTCTCGATGCTAATTCACAGATGTGCCAGTCTTATCACAAAGCTCAATGGGACCAACTGCTGAGTGGAGAAAGAAACTCACACTCTGGGTAGTACTGGGTTTCAAGCCCAAAGCTGGAAGGTTTTCATCTGTAGGTATGATAACAAGCCCCGGATTCATTTGACAAAACATACATATAGATGTGGGGGACAAAGTGAAGATTTTGAAAGTGGAAAGTGGTTTCTACTTGGAAAAGTTGTATGTGGTTGTAAAGATGGGGAAATAAAAAACAAGTGTCAAAAAGGACCAGGAAGCGAGGAACACAAGGCCAATGCATTGGCTAAATTGGCCTCTGGAAAGTTCTCTTAAGCTCTGCTGAGGCCAAGGCGATTCCTATCAAGTGAAACCACGCTGCCCATTGCCCTTGTCCTTAGACATGCTCTCTTCTTACTCATCTTTTCTGGCCTAAAGTTGTTGCTAGGTTTTCTTGGAAGCCCTTACCAGCTAGATGCCATGAGATCAAAGGATAAGCGTGATAAACAGATTCCCTGGGTGAACACACAACTATTTCACTAGTTCCTGAATGTAAGTCTTTTGACTTCCCATCCTGTTATGTGGGAAGCTGGAGTAGGATAGGGAAAAACAAGTACAAACATTTTGTGCTATGGAGATCCATCATGGCTAAGCAATTCACAGTCTGTGTTCAATCTTGGGCAAAGCTTTCCATCCTATGCATAACTTAGAGTTCTCATTCAGAAGGTGAGAATAATAATCATTTCCTACACTATAAATGATATTGTTAGATGCATATCATTTAAAAAGTACTCAACATATTTTAAGTTTTACTACTGAAGTGGGATTCTACTGGGCCCATCACCTGGAAAACACAAGGTATCCCTGTGAATATGCTTGCAAATGGAGTGGGTCTTCTGACTTGTCTACCATGTTATATCAGGACTGCACAGCATGACAAGAAGCAAGTCATCTATCCAGGTAGGATCTGTGGACATATATGTACATAATGCAGTGGATCTCCCAAGGGGCTGATAGTCTCTCAGAAATGAGACAGGTTTCCATAACTGGGAGAGGGATGGTCTTGACATCTACAATGCATAGTACAATGCACCCCAACCACTGATTATCCAGCTTCTTATGTCAATACTGCCATGGTGAGATTTCCATGGTTTTCTTTAGCCCATGGCAAAAGAAACTGGAAGCATTACCAGCAGCCCAGAACTTCCAGGAAACTGGAGTGAAGTCAAGAACATTCAGAGTTGTTATAAGATGGGTAAAGGAGGCGAATGGGTAAAAAAGAGACACTGGAAGACAAGTCCTAAGTGGAAGGGCTCTAGAGTTAGAGCACTAGCCATAAAACATGAGTATAGCACTAAGAGCATCCTAAACATAAGGTAGAGATTAGGACCTGGAGGCAGTTCTTAGAAGGAAATGACCTATATTATCTTGGTTACTGTGCTCCGGAGAATCATGAAGGACAAGGGACGAAGGACAAGGTGAGTGACCACAAATCCCTTCCCAGAGGGGTCAGGCAGAGAATGCAGCAGGCCTGCTGGATTGTTTCTGTTGAGCTTCAAACGCTTTGCATGTCCCACAAGGTTGTGACCCCTCTCCCCCCATAGCTCTGGGCACCAGTGTTTAGAAGTAGCCAACAGTACAGCCAGACTAACTTTTCAGGATGTAAATTACTATGTGTCCATAGTTCTTATTTTCACTAATAACAGAAGTAATATATGTTTACAGTAACAACCCTGGGGAATGTAGAGAAGCTGATGAAAAGTTGAAAATCCTTGATAATTCTAATTCCTAATGATAAACATGGTCAATGCCCTGAGGTAAACAATTTCAGATTTTTTTCCTGTTTATAATAGTTTGTATATAGTGAGATCATATGACACATGATTTTATGAGATTTTGATACTTAATGGATTTCAAAAGTTAATAGAGCAGCTTGAGGTTTTGCAAGAAAACTAAATGAAGGTAATGAGACTCGGGGCTCTTGTGAAGCAATTTCTCATCTCTATAAATCCACCCCCCAAAATTCTTGACCGTTGACATGAGTAAAAGCTACAAATTATCTTCTAAGCAAAGCATTAGCCTTTAAAACTTTAGTAGCCTTGAGGCCATAATAATTGCTGCACTCCAAGCTTGTTGTAATTTACTAAGTGTACTTTTTAAAGCTTTGTTTTTACTTGGTAAAGGACAATTCAGAATTCATGCACAACGTATGTGCTTTCTGACATAAATTCACACATAATTGTGCCTGTGCACAATTAGCATTGGCAGAATTTTTACCTTTGGAACTGAGATTAAGGAGTAAACAGATCAAAATGGCTAAAGTCTTCCACACTATCAGAACCACAAATTACGGCAGATACTGATGCTCTTAAAGAATGAAATCCACACAGATATTCACGGCGGCAGCAGGAAGGAGACACTGGGTACATGCTTGAGTCAATAACATGTGCTAAGAGACTGTGGTATGCACACCAGTGGCGGGAGCTGAGTTGCATGGAGAGATCTGGCAGAAACAATTTCTTCCTTGCATCAACAGCAGGCAAATCTCCAAATGAATAAGTATTTAAAGAATATCAATTTGGGGGAAGGTGTGCAGATTGCTCGTCGGCCTTCATTCTGAGACCCACAGTGATAATTCATCATCATGACATGAAATCCCCACAGATGCATCCAAATTGCAGTATCTCAGACCAATACATTCAATACTTGGAATGCATGACAAACAACCACAGGCTTTTGTTTGGGAATCTTAAAGTTTCTCCTTCCCTTTGCCTCTCTTCCAAAGCAGCCACTAGAGTACATCAATAATCTCCTTAGGGGCACACAGCAGCCCTGGTGCACAGAAGGTGGTTGTAAGGCCAAATAATTATAGTAAGATAGATCTTTAAAGCTGGGTGTCAGTGGTTCATGCTTGTAATCCTAGATACTCAGCAGGCAGAGATCTGAGGATCATGCTTTGAAGCCAGCACTGGCAGAAAAGTCTGTGAGACTCATCTCCAATAAATTGCCCAGAAAAAGCTGCAAGAGGTGTTGTGGCTCAGGTGGTAGAGAACTAGCCTTGAGCACAAAGAGACTCAGGGACAGTGCCCAGACCCTGAGTTTAAGCCCCAGGACCAGCATAAGCAAACAAACAAATAGATCTTTAAAACAAACACAATGGAAGTTCTCTCTCTCTCTCTCTCTCTCTCTGGAACTTAACTGCCTCTGTGACTAATGTCCAGTTAAAGAAAGTGTTTCAAAGGGGTAAAAGGTTTATCCTTTGGGAGTTTTCAAAAAGTAAATCATGACAAAGCCTGGTGAGTGAGACTGGAAATCAAGTTAGGAAGTAAAGTTTTGTATGGAAAATTAAAGCACGCTTATGAAATTATGGAATGGATTTTTCACATTCCTTATCAACTGAATCTTAGTGATTGTGAAAAGTCAGTCTCTCCCTCTTTTTGTTGTTTCATTGCTCCTTTTTATTGTTTTAATTTTATTTTTATCTTTAAGGAGTTGACATTTAACAAAGTATAATATATGAATACAATGAATCTTGATTATTTTTCATCATTCTCTCCTATCCCTCCCAACTCCATCCCTTTCCTTAATTTTCTTAGTTTTGTAGACTAAACTTTGAATGTTATGACTACATCCTTGCTTTCTGTCTTTATTCAGTCTCTTCTTTATAGTTATACCTCATATATTTACTGGGATAATCAAGCATGTGCTTCATGATTATATTAGCAAAACTTTCTATTTGTAAATTTTTTTTCAGGCAGAAAAGAGTTTATTGGGGGGAGAGCAAACCAGGCCTGCACAAGATGGAGGTGCACAGAGACAGAGAGGAAGGAAAGGTGACTTTTTTTTTACTCTACAAAAAACTGGCTGTTCTCAGCTCAAACCTGGGTCTCCTTTTTAACGTTCTAATCTGTCCACTAATGGATTTTCATTTGAAAATGGATCTTTTTCCAAGATAGCTTCTTGGCCAGAATTAAAGTTGAGCCTGATGACTAAAGAGCCAACCAAATTTAAATTGAAGATCTACGCTAAGCCTAAATAATTACCCCAAATTAAACTAAATGTTAGATAATTTTAGTAAATCCTTTTCTAATAGCACAGGATCCACATGATCATAGAAATCTTAGAAAATGCAGATAGGAAGAAAGAAATAAAAATTAAAGGTAGCCTCATTCAGAGGGGCCTGCTGTTAACATTTTGATGAATACCTTTCAAGTCTCTTTCTGTGGAAATGTGTATGGAAAAATAAAGTTAGCTTTGATGTACTGTTTCATAAATTATTTGTAATACTCAATGACATAAAATTAACATGTTCCACATCATTAATTTTCTACATTGTTTAATTATTTAGGGAAGAAGTATAATTTACAAAATAGATTATCTAATTTTAAATATTTATGCTACTGTTAAAATGTTTTCCCCTCTAATCTTTTCTTTCTTCTGTTATCATGAACAATATTGTGATAAAGATTCATTTCACCAACTCTTTATAGATATTATTGATCATTTTCTTTTGACGAAGTTGAAATTGAAATTCTGGGTCAAATTGTCTGAAAACAGTTGACTCAGTTTAAGAATTGTCTTCCACACCAGTGGCTTACACCTGTAATCCTAGGTGAGACTGGGAAGACTGAAGTTTGAGGCAGAAAAGGTTTTGAGACCTTTCCTCAGCTAATGGTGGTGGGGGGGTGGCACACATCTATCATTCGAATTGGGAAACAGGCAGGAAGTCAGACACTATCTAAAAAATAACCAGTGCAAGAAAAGCATTGGTGATGTGGCTAAAGTGGCAGAGTGCTGCCAAGTGAATATGAGGCCCTGAATTCAAACTCTGTTACTGCAAAACAGAAAAAAAAAGAAGAGTTGCTTTCTAGAACTTCTAATGACCTGTCACTGACAATAAATTAAAATACTTTCTCCCAAGACTGGAACAATTTACCAGTAACTAGACAGGGATGCCCACTGTCTCTACTTCTCTTCAATATAGTGCTGGAATCCTTAGCTAAAGCGATAAGGCAAGAGAAGGACATCAAAGGGATCCATATAGGGAAAGAAGAAATTAAACTATCCCTATTCACAGATGACATGATCCTCTACCTGAGTGACCCAACAAGCTCCACTCCCAAACTCCTAGAATTAATAAACCACTTCAGCAAAGGGCAGGATACAAAATTAACCTGCAAAAATCATTAGCCTTCTTGTACACCAACAATACACAAAAAGAAGGCCAAATCAAGAAAATGATCCCATTCGCAATAGCCCCCAAAAGAATAAAATTCTTAGGAATTAACTTAACCAAAGATGTAAAGAAATTATTAAATGAAAACTATAAAAGCCTAAGGAAAGAAATTAAAGAGGACACTAGGAAATGGAAAGACATCCCATGCTCACAGGTAGGGAGAACCAGTATAGTGAAAATGGCCATACTGCCAAAATTGATATACAAATTCAATTCAATCCCCATCAAAATCCCAAAGACATTCTTTACTGAAATAGAAGATATAATCCAAAGCTTCGTATGGAACAAGAAAAGACCTAGAATAGCCAAAACAATTCTAGGTGAAAAGAGCAATGCAGGTGGTAATACAATACCAGATTTCAAACTCTACTATAGAGCCATAATAACAAAAATAGCATGGTATTGGAACAAAAATAGACCAGAAGATCAATGGAACAGAATAGAAGATCCAGAAATAAAACTACATACCTATAGTCAACTTGCATTTGACAAAGGAGCCAAAGATATGTATCTATGACTTACAAACCCTCAGCCCAATTTTAATTATGTTCTAAAAATCTAAGTGCCAGTAATTGTATATAGAGATTCCCTTCTTGAATACTTGTTTGTTAAACATGTCATTCTTGAATACTTGTTTGTTAAACACGTCATTTGAAATATGATGCAAAAATCAATGTTAATAAATTCTTTAATAAATCTATGATGGGCTATATATTCTATAGACATGTTTTATTACATACATTAATATGTACCTATGACATACAAATCCTCAGCTTAAGTTTAATTATGTTCTAAAATCTAAGTGCCAGTGATTGTATATAGAGATTCCCTTCTTGAATACTTGTTTCTTAAACATGACATTTGAAATATGATGTAAAAATCAATGTTAATAAATTCTTTAATTAAAAAATACTTTCTCCCTCTCATCATTATTAAGATCAGATAGATACCAATCTTTTAGAGTAAAAATGGAAATAGATTATTTCAGCTTGCATTTTCTGGCTTACACTGAGCTATTCTATATGTTACTCATATTCTTGTCATATCTTTTATCCATTCTCCTCTTTTTTAAGAAGCTGACTTTAGGAGTTTAATTATGTATATACACTTATACATAATTTTTCACAGTTTTCATTCCCTTTCATTTTTTGGTTGGGGTGGGTAACAAGAAAATTTTGAAAAATGTGCTCAGACTAATAAGTTTTTCATTTATGTTGTGTCCAGAAGTCCCATCAACAATCAGGAGAATATTTAGTTTTATTTCCCTCTAGAAATTTCAAAGTTTCATGTTCACATCAAAATTTGTATCTCATCTGGAAATTGTTTAAGTGTAAGGTGTAAGATAAAAATCGAACTTAATTGTTTTTCCAAGTGGCTAGCCAGTTGTCTGAACACCAAGTTTTGAATAACCCAGCTTCCTCCTGTTTGAAAGGTTACTTTATTTTATACAAAATTCACCTAGTGTTTATGGGCCTTCTTCCAGTGCTTGGCTTGCTGAGTATGGCAGCAGTCATACATTGTTTCAATGAGCGCAGCTCTTTTATACATCCTAAAATCTGCCAGGCCAAATTACTACATTTTTTTCTTGGCTACCCTTGCATGTTTATTCTTCCACTCTGGAATTATTTTGTTAATTTAAAAAGCCCAGTGGGAATTTTCATTGGGATTATATTAACTTAGTTTGAACACAACTTAGGTCTTTACAATATCCAGTTACGGCTTCACTTAGTAATAGTGATGATGATAATGAGGAGGAGGAGGATGGTAATGATGATAACATAACAACAACAACATAAGACTAGTAGCCAAATATAGCTGTTGACAGCCAGGCTCCGCTTTAAGCTCCTCCTGTCACTAACATTTAATCCATATAACCAACCAGTTATGGCAAAATACAACTACAGATATTGTTCCCTGCTTGTGTTTTTGCCCAGTTTAATGTAGGATACAGCCACCTGGCACCACATTACTTTTTCTTTTCATCTGTCTTTTTTTTTCTTTGAAATTTTTTTTGTCAGGATAATGTATAGAGGGGTTACAGTTACATTCGTCATGTAGTAGGTGCATTACTTCTCATGCATTGATACCCCTTCTCATGTTTTAGTCCTAATTTCCCTCTCCCCAACCCTCCCAATCATCCTGTTTTCCCCTTCCCTTTGCTATTTCAAATAAATTATTGTAAAGGTGATACACAGAAGGGTTACAGTTGGATAAGTCAGGTAATAAGAGTATTACCTTTTGAACAATGTCATCCCTCTCTTATTCTCTCTTTTTCTCCCCTCCCCAAGAAGTTGTATATAGTTCATTTCTCACACAATGTCTAGTGAATATAACTGCTGAACTGGTTTACACTTTGTGCCACCGTTTCTGTGCTTCCCCTTCTCCCCAAATCAAATAAACTTATATACAAGAAACAGGGTATAGACATCAAATATAGTGACGAAAGGGAATAAACCAAAATAAAAAAGAAAGAAAAAACAAAAAAGAACCACGAACAGTACAATAAAAACTTATTTCTTGGAGTTCATTTCCATAAGCATCATTTTATATGGCCATATGTACATGGTTATTGAGCTCTTATGATCCTCTCCCAAGAATATCCTCCTTTGGCCATACTGTGTGAATGTTTAGAGTGCTGCTAGTTAATCATGTTTAAGAGTAATTACTCGTCTTTTACTCTCCTTGGGTTTATTTGTAGATTTACAGACACATTCTAATGATTATAAATAAGGGAAACCATGCAACCTATGTTTCTTTGAGTCTGGCTTACTTCGCTTAGTATAATTTTTCCAAGTCTTTCCACTTCCGTATGAATGAGATAATGCCATATTTTTCTGATGGAAGCACAGAATTCTTTTGTGTGTATATATATCACAATTTTTTTTGGTTGGTTATGGGACTTGAACTTGAGCCTGAGCACTGTCCCTGAACTCATCAGCTCAAGGCTATCACCCTACATTTTGACCCAGAGTACCACTTCTGGTTTTCTAGTAATTAAGAGTCTCAAGGTCTTTAGTGCCCAGGCTGGCTTTGAACCACAATCCTCAGAGCTCAGCCTCTGAGTAGCTAGGATTATAGGCATGAGCCACCACATCCGGCTATATACCACATTAAAAAATCCATTTGTCCATTGGGGGCATCTGAGTTGATTCTATGTCATAGTTATTGTGAACAATGTTGCAATGAACATGATTGTACTGGTGACTTTAGTGTGGTCTGGTTTGTGGTCATTTAGATAAATGCCCAGGAATGGGATTGTCATAGGGAAGGTCTATGTTTCATCTTTTGAGGAACTTCCATACTGCTTTCCAGAGTGGATGAACAAGTTTACACTCCCAACAACAGTGTGTAGTAGTGTTCCCTCTGGCCACATACCACCAGCATGTTATTGTTAGTATTTTTAATAATGTTCATTCTAACTGAGGTGAAGTGGAATATCAATGTTTGAATTTGAATTTCTTTCATGGTCAGAGATGTTGAACATCTCTTCGTGTGTCTATTGGTCATTCTTATTTCTTCTGTGGAGTAGTCTCTCTTTAAGAGAGACTTAAGATAGGGAAGAGGGAAAACAAGACGGTTGGGAGGGGGGAGGGAAATGGGGACAAAAACATGAGAAGGGGTATCAATGTGTGAGAAGTAATGCACCTACTACCTGATGAATGTAACTGTAACCCTTCTATACATTATCCCAACAATAAAAAAAAAAAAGTTGGGGGGGGGCCGGGAGTTTGGCCTAGTGGTTAAAAGTGCTTGCCTAGCATGCATGAAGACCCGGGTTCGATTCCTCGGTACCACATATAGAAAAAAGCCAGAAGTGGTGCTGAGGCTCAAGTGGTAGAGCTCTAGCCTTGAGAAAGTCCAAGGACAGTGCTCAGGCCCTGAGCTCAAGCCCAGGACTGGCAAAAAAAAAAAAAAAAGTTGGAAGACAAGCTTTTAAAATATCACACTACCAATCTACAGTAAACGTGCATGGCATTGAATTTGTTCACAGCACCTTTTGTAACCCGGCCAGCAACTGACTACAGGGTAGGCAATCTCTCTCTCCTCCATTTATCTCCACAGAAGCTGTGTTTAGAAGCCCCAGTGTCTGGAAAGTGAATTGAGTCCTTGGCAGTTACAAGATTTTGGTGGAGGAGAGGGAATGCAGACCTCAATGGTATTACAATTGAAAGGGGGGTGGGAAGGGCTCCCGGCTCCCTAACGAGCCAGTTTTCACAGTGTGACTACTCAGAGACATTTCCAAATGTTTTCAAACAGCATGTACTTTTTGCATATGTGAGAGCGCTTGCACATTTTAAGATGACGGATTGAATGCTTCCAATGTTAGATATGAATTCCAAGTCCAGGAAATTCAGCTATTCATGGGCCACTGACTATCTCTGTTTTGATATTCAAGTAAGTTTTAAAATGTCAGGAAGCAAAAATGGCATCTCCATTCTTTCAAATCAGGAGCAGATCCCCCTTCCCGGGCTATAAGGAGGCCAAGATTAGCATGGGTGGTGAGTGAAATATGTGTTCTCCTGTCTTCTTGCTCTGTCTATTGCTTGGCTGTTGTGGCAGAAAGATGAAGCACTGTGCGCACCACGGGAAATGCAACACATTATGACTGTTGTTTGTTACTGCAGAGGCGGAATCAATAATCATCCATGTGATGGATGCCAGATGCAAATAATAACCAGGATTCCTGGCATCAGTCCTCCCATAACCAGACCTCCCCATCTCTCCTGGACAGCCACATGAATCACACATGTCTTTAAATTAGGAACTAGCCTGCTGCAAATGTCTCTTGGAGGTTCCAATGTTATGTCAACCCATAGTTTTGCTTTTTCCCCTCAGGAGATGCATTTAGTTTTACTTTCATATTCCTCTATTTCATGTAAGGTATTCACCATGATGAGAGTTTCTTGGCAACTCCAAACAAGAGTCATCCAGACTGGGGAAGGTTCCAGGATCTGCACATGCAAATCCAGTAGTTTGGTTTTTGCTTTACTTAGGATGAGTAACTTTAGTTATCTCTTTTTCTAATTCTTATCCAAGAGAGCCTTCAATGCCTTGTTATAAAATCTTAGCTCCACAATCTCCAATAAACCAGCACCCACACAGCCAGCTGGGAGAGAAAGACCTGAGATGCGGTAACAGGCAACCTACTTCTCTTGTGAGCTAGCCCACAGGAGAAAGCAGCTTCTGTGGGTTGCTGCTGCTGGCAGCAAAAGCTCTTTGGGACCTGGGGGTTCATCTTTCTCTGCTGTCCAAGTTGGGCACCCTCAGAGCTGTGCTCATCCAGAGGAGTACCTCTGATTGAAACTATGGCCTTCTAGGGCCAGTTGTGTCCTTGCTGGGGTGGCCTGTCTACCACGGAACAGCTTTCCCTGGATGAAGAAACCCACCAGTCATGCAAGGACTTACTGAGTGTGACCGAGTCGTTGATCTTGAAGCTGCAGAGGACTCTGTCCACGTTTCGGGCATGTCGGAAGCCATTCCCTCTCACAACAACTTGAAATGATTCTGAAATGAAGAATGATGACAGGACATGTTGTTACTTGATCACTCGCCTCAAACTTTTCATCTTCCCTGGTTTGGAAACCATTGTTGAACTATTTTTATCAACTATTCAAATACTCAAATATTAAATTGGAAACCAAGAGGTACCATGTGGGTCCCTTGTGCTCTAATTCCTTCTCCTGAGGTGTCCATAGGAAAGGCCAATTACCTCTTGCCTTGAATGCTCATCTTCTTAACCTTGGTTTCCCTTTTTCTCTCTCCTCTCTGTCCATTCAAATCAGACCCATTTAAAAAATCCAGAGGTGACCCCAGGGAAGAAACCTTCACTGCCTCTCCACTCAACTTTTCTTGGGTCTGTTTTATATTTTGAAATCCCTTGAACAGATTTCTATTTAGAGCCCAGGGTGCCTAACATTTTTTTAGAAACCACTGCTTAACCGTATTCATAGCCTGTGCCGAACAATGCAGCACGCAGTTGTGAAATGTCTGGTGGTGTTCTTTTGTCTCTCTCCCAACTAGAAAAACATTCTTTCAGGTTGCTGACTGTTTGATAGGGCTTCAGTTCTCCTCTGCAGGGCACACAGAAGTAATGTGTATGTTTATGCAGGACTCATACTTAGCAACAAATGCCATGTTTATTAGCGGTCAGTTGTCAACCTGCTTGAATTGACATGGACCTTCAGTGTGGAATCACTTCTCTCTGAACAGTGGAGAGAAGATATGAGGTCAGGGAGATAAGACTAATTTCACACTGGTCTAAGGTATTTCAATCAATATATATTATAAAATAAAAAAATTCTTTACAATAGTTTCACCCAGGAAATAACCCAACTACTTAAGTATTAAATGCTTCACAGTATTTGCTTTAGTTTTATATATTTAATGATCAATGTTCCTTATGATCCTCTCTGTGTGTATAAACTGTAAGGCTCGGGATAATTTTATGTGGTATATAAAAATAGAGATAGACAAAATGTCTATTTGTAAAAGCAGATCTTAAGATGTGAATTGCAACTAACATGGAGACATGGTTAGAGGAAAAATAAAATCAGAAAACCAGCATATGGGACTTTTGCAAAGTGAAATAAATGTCATGAGTCGGTGTTGCTTTTATTCCTAAGAAACAAAGTTAGAGGCCTAGCTTGCCAAGATAATAACAACTGCTGGTTAATTGCTCCCTCATTGTGTGCCACGTGCCAGTGCTAAAAGCGGTATGTGGGAGTGTTACTTCAGCCTCTGCGTCAGGAGGGTGCAGACAAGAAACTCATCTTAGTGATGTTAAGTAACGTTTCCAAGATCACAGAAATAATAAGTCAGAAAGACAACTAAAAGTCAGGTTGGGTAGGCATCAACTGCCTTGCCCTTAGACGCAAGCGATATCTTCCCCACCATGATGTCGAAACGATGCTGCTTTGTGACAGATGAGTAATTTAGAAGTTCTAAATTGTGAGTTTTTAAGAGTGCATTTTATTGTATTTTAATTTCAGGATTGTTCTGAAGAAAAGTGGAGCTGGCTTGGAGGTGAAATAAAATACTAAAATCTAACTAAAAGAACCCAGAGGCACTACATGTACCATAAGAAGTACAAGGAAGAACAGAACAGAATGCTTTTACAGGCACGAAGGACCTGAACAATAAAGAAACAGACTTTGACATTTTGATGACTAGTTAAGTCATTTAATTAGTGAGCAAAAAAAAAAAAAAACCCTCTTAAACAAAACAAAACAAAAAACCCTGGGACTTGTATACCAGAACTCAATGCCTGAACATATGACCACAAATAAAACAAATGGTAAGGATTTATAGAAGCATGCTGATAAATCTCTATATCTATACATCTATATGTATTAGTGTTGATATCCATCTATCTATCCATTTATTAATTAGAAGTCTCGAGCATGTAACTGAACATTCGTGGTTCAATAAGCATCTTATTAAGTCATCAAGTATTGTGGAATAATCTAATTGCGTCCTATCTGTTCAGTCAATGAAGCCTACAGAAACCTATTTCTGTTTCCAGTTTGAGTACCAGACATAGAGACATCTGCTGTTAGACATTTTTGCTGATTCAAAAATATTTTCTGCCTTGATGTTGGGCCTACGTCTCTTGTTTCCTCAAAGGTCAGCAAAGGGAGAGAAGACTTTGGAAACACGGGCTGCATGCCAAGCTCTTCCCTAACACCATGTTCTAGCATATTACCAGTTCAGCTGTTGAATCCACGATAAAAGGGGCTGTACACATGTCTGCTTGGCGCAGTCTCCATGATCTGGTCTTGGTGGAAACTACATCATGTAACCCTCTAGGCATGGGGATCACATGAGAGAAATGATACCTGGTAAGATTTGCACACATTTGGTTTCTAAAGGAGCCCGGACTTCTGACCCAGCAGCTTGACTGGAATAGTCAGCTCTTTTTGCAAAGAAGTTATGTAATAATATGTTGAAGGATTCTGCCAGCCAGTGAGACCCAGGACACAGTAGAGCCAGAATGTTTCATTCAAACTCCATCTGGCCACAAAGTCCTAGATCTAAATCTACCCTTTTTTTTTTAAATGTATTTTATTGCTGGAGTAATGTATAGAGGGGCTACAGTTACATTTGTCAGGTAGTAGGTACATTACTTCTTGAACATGGATACCCCTTCTCATGTTTTTGTTCCCCTTTCTCTCCCCCAACTCCTTCCAATCATCTTGTTTTCCCCCTTTCTTTCCCTGTAGATGTTCCTTTTAAAAGACATATAGCTCAATGTTTTTAGGCAAAATGTATGCTGGTCTAACACTCCTAGAAAGAGTACTAGAGACTGTAGATGCTTAGGAAGTAGTTTAATTTTTCATGATGTATGTTCTTTAAGGTACCTTGAAGGGGTAAATTCAGTACAATTCTTTTGTCATTTTTATTCTCAATTATAATTTAAGATGTTGGTTGGGTGGTAGAAGCAATTAGTTCTAGCTCCTCTGAATGCTTATCTATGGCCTAACTCAGGACTGAGTTGGGCTCAGTATAAATTTATTGAATGAATAAATACATCTTGGCATAGAAAGGGAATAAAGAGGAAGGGAAAGATGATGAATTATTCAGGTGCCATTAAGGTCATCTTATTTTCTGAGGTCAATAAAAGAGAAGATGTTACATATCAACAACCATTAGAGAAATATTATAATAAAAGCCTTAATGAGTAGCATCTCCTAGCCAACATGATGGTTCTATTAAAAGAGATGGACAAGAACAAGACTTAGTGAAGAAGTTTGAAGGCATGTACATTGCTGATGGACTAAAAATGGTGCATCTTTTTTGCAAAGTAGTTTGGCAGTTCCTCAAACTTTTTTTTTTTTTTTGCTAGTCCTGGGTTTGAGCTCAGGGCCTGAGCACTGCCCTTGGGCTTTTTCAAGGCTAGAACTCTACCACTTAAGCTTCAGCACCACTTTCGGCTTTTTTCTATGTATGTGGTACTGAGGAATTGAACCCATGCATGCTAGGCCACTGGGCCAAATTCCCGGCCCCAAATTCTTCAAACTTTTAAGCAGTTATTTTACAAACAAAATATCCCACTCCTATGTATATACTTGAGAGAAATGAAGAGCCACAAAGTGGAAACATTCCCAGAGTCCATTAACTGATGATGCAGCCTTATCCAGCCATAAAAAGAAATCAAATTCTTTATATTCTAGGACACTAGTAAAGACACTAGTAGATGAATGGATCAAGAAAATGTGATATATATATATATATATACATATATATATTTCCAGTAGAATCTTATGCTTCCATCATAAAGAATGGCATCACCCCATTCATAAAGAAATGGAAAGACTTGGAAAAATTCATATTAAGTGAAGTAAGCCAGACTCAAAGAAATATAGGTTCTATGGTCTCATTTGTAATCATTAGTATATGTATAAGATTATCCTAGCAGAGGGTCACAAGAACTCAATATTTATGTAATCGAAATAAACTCCAAGATATAGAAACAAGAAGTTTTCCTCCCCCCACCCCACAAATGTACTATGTGAACTTCTTTCTTTTTTCCTTCATTTCCCCCCCTTTGGTTTATCCCCTGTTGTCAATCTTTTTGATTTTGGTACCCTGTGTCTCGTATATACATTTATCTGATTTGGGGAAGGGAACGGGAGTAACAAAATGGTGCGACAAAGGACAAAGTGTGAACCAATGTAACAGCAATGCTCACAAGACACTTCGTTGGAAATGAACTTTACAACCTGGGAGGAAGGGGAATTGGGGATGGGGATGGGGGAGTAGGAAAAGTGGGAGAAAATGAGGGAGAGGGTAAAATTATTCGACAAGAAATGTACTCATTACCTAGCTTATGTAACTGTAACCTCTCTGTATGTCACCATTACAATAAAATAAAATGAAAAAAGAAACACTAGTATAAAACACCGGTGAAACACTGTATTAAATAAAAGAAGCCAGACAAAATGGCTACATATTACATGATTCCATTTATATGAGTTGTCCAGATTAGCAAATCTATACAGACGGGAAGTAGATTAATGACTACCAGAGCTACAGGGAGGAAGAAGTGGGAGGGGCTGCCTAATGGGTAGAAAGTTTATTTTTGGGGGTGATGAAAGCCTTCTGGAATTAGACAGTGGTTATGGTTGTATAACTGCACTATCTTAAAAACCACAGAAGTGCACAGTAAATTTGATGGCTAGTGAATTATTGTTCAATTTAATATGAAGGGAAAATGTAAGTAGCTTGATAAGCTGTTTTTATTCTACCCTGTCCTTTTCTTTCTCATGTTTTCTTCTTTCTCTTTCTTTCACTCTTTCTTTGTTTCTTTCTTTCAATGGGAGGACACAGTTTTGAGATGATTTCAATGAAGATTATCTATCATTGATTGTGAGTGTGTTGGTGGTGGAAATCTATATTCTCTGCTTCTCTGGTCTGGAGACTTCTGTGTTAAATTACTGTTAGCACTATTTATCTGGTGAGTCCTTTTGAATATTTTCTCCTTCAAGAGGCTCACTGTGGCATCCAACATTTCTAGAATTTCACCTAAATTGAACTTTTTCATGAGAAATGTTGTTTCTTTTATTTATACAACACAATTATTTGGTGACTGGTCTTAAGTTATTTTGGAGGTTTACACACTTCATGTATGTATTTATTTATTTTTTGTACCAGTTCTTAGGCTTGAGATCAGGGACTGAGTGCTGTCCATGAGCTTTGTACTCAAAGCTGTGTTTTACCACTTGGGCTGTATCTCTACTTCCTGCTTTTTGGTGGGTAATTGGAGACAAAAGTCTTAGGTTTGGATTTTCCTATCAGGTTTTCTTATATAACAGTGACCCACAGATCTCATCCTCCCGAGTAGCTACCATTACAGGAGAGCCATTGTTCCTTGACAACTTTATTTATTTATTTATTTATTTATTTATTGGTCATTAAATTGGACAAGCTACAGTTCTGCCCTCAGTGCCTTACATGTATCAGTCTGGCTTTCTACCAGTTTTGCTATTACCCTACCCTTGTCTTTGTTGTTATTATTAGTTAGTTTTTTCAGATAGGATTGTGCACTTTGTGGCAAGGCTGACCTTGGCCCAGGATTTTCTTGTCTACACTTTCCTATAGCTGTTACTACAGGTTCTTTTCTCTTGAGAAAGAGCAAGGAGATGGGGCCTGGAATGAAGGGTTTTGTTTTTGCTTTTTCTTTTCATTGGTGCTGGTTCTGGGGCTTGATCTCAGGAACTGAGTGCTGTCCCTAAGCTTGTTATGCTCAAAGCTCGTGCTCACTCAAGCCACATGTTTTTGGTGGTTAAATGAAAAGTCTCATGGACTTTCCTTCCTAGTCTGACTTTGAACAGCATTCTTCAGATCTCAGCCTCCACTAGTAGCTAGGATTACAGGTGTGAGCCACTGGTGTACAGCTTGAGGAAGGGATTCTGGAGGTATAGTCAGTCTTCTTTACTGATCTATCTAGGATTGGATCCCAACATTACACTTTAGAAATGGTAACCCTTGTTTCTTGACTTATTCTGTCCTTCAAAACATACTGAGTTATTTTGTAGTTTCTCCCTCCCCCTTCTCTCTCTCTCTCTCTCTCTCTCTCTCTCTCTCTCTCTCTCTCTCTCTCTCTCTCTCTCTCTCTCTCTCTCTATCTCTCTCTATCTCTCCCTCCCTCTCCTGAATCAACTGTTACCAAGTCAGATTTTCCTAACCCTGTTTGTATGTAAAACTGGCTATTTGATCCCAAGTCTAACACCTTTATATTTGTCCTGTTCAATTAAACTGCTTTGCAGCCCACTATATATGAATATACATAATGTCATGTCTTATCATACATACTATAAATACTACATACACAAAACTTGTGTTGGATTTGAGTTGTGTTGTCCACCCAGTGTGTTAGCTCTCTGTGTCTTTCTCAACTTAGTTTGCTGTCAGAACCATGGCTACCTGAGCTGGGGTAGGAGCCAGCTGAGGTCACTATCTCAGCAAGTGGTTAGCATAGAATGTCTTGAGAGGTAGAGGATAGGAGGAGCTCCCTCTCTGAGGCTACTCTGAGGCTAAGGAAGGGATGGGATTCACAGACCGAGAGGCAAGGTTTCCCATGAAGATGAAGCCTGCCTTACTCACAGAACTTCCTAAGGTTTGGATCCCACTGTGACATTACAAGGTCACAACACATACAACAGCATTGCTAAACCCAAAGTCTAGATTTTCTTCATGAAAGAGATAATTACATAATAAAGGAATTTCCTTGTTTTCTAATTGCTTTACTCTTTGGTAACTATTAAAAGTACAACACAAGATTTAATTAGTCTACCTACCTGCTTATTCTACCAAGAAATACAAAAACCCAGAGAAGATTTACCTTGAAGCTCATGAAATCTAATGAAGGCTTGTCACTCCACAAGACACTGCACTGTGTTCATGTGGTAATATATTTTTGTCTAGTTTATAGTTTTTGAATTTTTTTCTTTTTGTCTCTCTTCTCTTCTCTCCCTCCCTTCTTCCCTTCCTTTCTTCCTCCTTCTTTCCTTCCTTCCCCCCTCTTCCTCCACTCTCTCTCTCTCTCTCTCTCTCTCTCTCTCTCTCTCTCTCTCTCTCTCTCTCTCTCTCTCTCTCTCTCTCTGTCTCTGTCTCTCTCTCTCTCTCTCTCTGTCTCTCTCTCTCTCTCTCTCTCTCCCACTTTTTCTTCTTTTTCTTTCTCTTTATTTCAGTACTGAGGTTTTGAATTCAGGACTTTGAGCTTGATAGACAGGTACTCTACTACTTGAAACATGCTCTCAATTCTTTTTGTGTTATTGATTGGTTGTGCCAGTCCTGAGGCCTGAGCTGGGTGCTGTGCTTAAACATTTGTTGCTCAAGGCTAGTGCTCTACTTGAGGCATAGCTCCACTTTCTGCAATTTAGTGGTTAATTGCAGTTAAGAGTATCATGGACTTTCCTACCTAGGATGGCTTTGAAGTAAGATCTCAACTTCCTGAGTAGTTAAGATTACAGGTATAAGACACTGCTGCTTGTACTTGCTTATTTTATTTTTTTTGACATAGTGTCTCAAATTTATTCTTGAACCTGCCTGAAAAGTGATCTTTCTGTTTATACTTTTCATAGAGTTTGAATGGCAAGCATACCCACTTATACTCAGCAGTTTTATTTGTCGGTCATGGGACTTGAACTCTGGGCCTGGGTGTTGTCCCTGAGCATTTCAGCTTAAGGCTACCACCCTACCCCTTGAGCCACAGAGCCACTTTGGGTTTTTTGGGCATTATTTGGAGATAAGAGTCTCACTGACTTTTTAGTGCCTGGGCTGGCTTTGAACCTCGATCCTTAGATCTCAGCCTCCTGAGTAGCTAGGATTACAGGTGTGAGCCGCTGCACCTGGCTTTACTCAGCATTTCTGAGGATTGATGAGGTATTCCAAGCCAAGTGGACTTGAACTATAATCTTCCTAATCTTCAACGTCTCCAAGTATAGAGTAGCAAAGATTCCAGGTTTGGCCTTTATTGTTTTCTTCTGAGACAGGGTATCACTAAAATAGCCTAGAATGACCTAGAACCAATCAATATCTCTGGCTGACGTTCAATGCCATTTCCCCCACCTCGTTCTTTCTGGTGCTGGGATTACAGGTATATGCATCCCACTTGGATGGCCTTCTTTCCCTAAAGAGATTCTTCTCCTAGATCGGTCCCTATAGTAAACATAGTCATCCCTGGAAATTTCGATTCCATTTCTTTACCCAACCTCTTCCTGCTCCATCACTTTTCATTCCCACCAACAAAGTAAACATGTAATTTTTGAACTCAAAATATCTAAACAAAAGTAATTAGCACTCTATTTAAATTTACCTCCCGCACATATGGTGGATGGTTCAGCCGCTAGAATTTCGATGCAGGATTTCTTCAAAATCTAGGAGAAAAAGAAATCAAAGGGTGAATGTCCAGTTTATTTTCTCGAAAGGTGGAATTTAGATAACACTTTTGGCTACTGAAGAAGGAAAACTCAAGCATATCAGCTTGCAGTAGCGAATGGGAAGAAAGGGTCATATATACTATTATCATCATTGCCAAACATTTAATGAGTCAGGTTGTGTTAAAATAAGAGACCAGGCAGGATAATGCATGACCAAAGGTAACAATGGAGAAATGCACAGACCACTTTACACACACACACACACACACACACACACACACACACACAGCTTGAAAAAGGAGACATAAAAAAATCAACTCATGACATAGGTAGGGCTAGAGAGATAATGTGAAGGTGGTAACATCTCCTTAAGTGTGTGGTCAGATTATTCAGAGTTCTTGTGTAGAAAAAGTTTAGAGAGATGATGTGAAATTGAGCTGTGGAAGCTTACTTGCTGTGCCTTAGCCTTTAGAATTTTATCCCCTGTAAACCTTATTGAAACTAGTTCTCTAGCAGTGAATGGAAGGTTGAATGGAGAGTTCTCAGGGAGAGGTTCATAAGAAAAACCCTTTGCTCAGAGCATAGTATCTGGCTGGTAGAATGTAAGCTTCTCTCCATCAATCAATATGGATTCTAAAATCTGATGCAAGGATTTTAAACAAGTAGGGGACATTGAGTTCATGTATTGAGCAAGTATGGCATCTTTTGGTGGGGGTGCTTATGAATTTGAGATCTGATATGGTTCGGAGGGCTGAAGAAAATCATTTCTCCTTCCATGGAGGGTATTTGTTAAGACAACTAATAATAAAAATAATAAAGTCTGTAGAAGAAGAAATGATCTCCTAGAACTGAGCAGTGCCCATTTTATTTGCTTCTGCATATTTACTTAGCTGTTCTTCGCTTCCCATCTTAAGTGATACATGACACGAAGATACAATCAAATAAAAACGCAGTAGATTACAATAAGCGGATGGATTCAAGGGAAAATAAAAGAAAGATGACACAAGGAATGGGAGTAGAACAGAAATATAGTTTGCAAGGAGCTTACTGTGGAGTGGCCCAAGCTTTCTAGTAGCAAGTGAAAAAGACAGAGAACACGAGGATCACAATCTGTGGAATAAAAACAAATTGATTCTGAGAAGAGATAATATTTACCCATTCCAGAGAGATTTGGGGTACCTTTGTAAAGAAGCATTGTGAAAGAAAAGGAACAAACAAGTACAAGAAAAATACTTAGGGGATGTGCAGGTGACAACATAGCAAAAAAATCCCAACAGGGTTCTTCATAACACATCCCTTAGGTAGAC
Source organism: Megascapheus bottae (assembly GCF_031878675.1). Taxonomy (NCBI): domain Eukaryota; kingdom Metazoa; phylum Chordata; class Mammalia; order Rodentia; family Geomyidae; genus Megascapheus; species Megascapheus bottae. The sequence continues at coordinate 36,226,368 of NC_143515.1, forward strand.
TGTATACCAGGAATTATAAAAAGCACAATTCTGTATTTTTCAGCCACTTTTCCTTCATTCTATACAACTTCCTGGCATTTTCATTCTTTGCTCTCCCAGTCTGTTTTCATCTTTCTTCTGATTGGGCAGTTGTAAATCGTTCCTCCTGCTTTTGCCTCATTTCCTTGGCTCGTGGCTTATCCAGCTTCTTCCTCAACTCAAACACTGGTGCTGCCTCAGTTTCTCACTAGGCCCCAAGTCTGTTGACTACAGCAGGAAGGAAATGTTTTGGGCTTTGATAGCCCTTGTTCTGTCAACTGAAGTCAGAGGTCCACGCTCACCTCACTAGGGACACTTGATGTCAGTGCTGTGTCTGCTTCCCTTTCACAGTTAGTTTGACCTGGAATCAGGAACTCAAGGGATATATCTGAGCATCTGTGTTTCCCTGTTGCTTTTTCCATCCTCCCCTTTTCTATAGTCCAGCAGTCTTTGAGTTGTTATGGCTGTAGAAATATTCTTCCTAGAACTAGACCTTTCTAAGATCCTGGTACACAATGGCACCTATTCTAGGTGACAGTTGTTCTTTATAAATATGAAGTTTGTCAGCGCCCTCCCCCTCCCCCCCTATCCCCCTGCAATCATGTGCTTCCATCTGGCTCTTTCTGCCTCATGGATCACCTAAGCCAGGCATGAGTCTCCAAACTGGCCCACTGAGAAACAACTAATCCAAGGGAAAGATCTCTGTAAACAGTGGTATTTGAATAAAACCAAGGGTTTTTTTGATATTTAAAATTATATTGCTAAAGTATTTGACTTCTTCCAATAAATCATTGTTTTTAAGTCCAGAAACAAAAACTGAGCCCCTAGTTCTCTCCTACCTCCCATTTCCCAAAACAGATACATGAAAATTTCACCTATATATCAGTTTCTGAGCTTCAGTCAACATTTTGGAGCCAATTCTTCACTTTTAACTAGGGATCAGTAAAAAAAATACTTGTGAATCTTTGACCACAAACACATACTAACAGGGTTTGTCATCATAAACACATGGTGTGTTAGTCTCTCAAAGTGTCTACAATTAGCTGATAAATCTAAGGAGTGCACAAAAAGCTAAAACAAAGTCATCCAAGGGCTGCGATTTCAATCAAGGAAAAATACAGTTTTCCAAATCATAACTTAAAACATCTGGAAGGGATGCAGTATAGCCAATACAGTAAAATTTATCAGAGTGGGGGATGGGCATGGTTTGTCTGGAACTGATTCCTATTAGTTCAAAATGTCTGACTTCAAAAGGTAGTGAATGGTTTAGGGGTTCCTGTGGTTGTTTGCAGCCCAGATTATCTGAGAAACAATACATCAGAACTTCTGTAGATGATCCGAGGATCTGGATACTAGATGGGAATGAGGAGACAGAAGATCACTTTTTTTATCTGGACATCAGTAGCTATGGAGAAGATACAGACATAGGACAGGGGAATTGCTAAAGTCACTGGATGGAGTGGAAGAGGGTCATATGGCGTTGGAATGAGGTCAGAGGTGAGGTAAAGGTATGACTGGTCCATAGAGAACAGGTCATGATTCTAGCTAGAATGCCATGTGAGGGGTTTGTCTTGGTCCTGGCGCCCTACATCCTTGGTTTGTGCTCTTTGGTAATTCTTTGAACTTTTCAGCATCCCCATTTAAAGAACAAACCTAACATAATGACAAGTAGCTTGGAATCTGGGAGCAAATTACTTGAGTCAATTCACATATGAGCAATGTGACCTTGGGCAAGTTGTATGACCTCCCCAAATCTCTTTTCCTCATCTATAAAAGTGATATACTTCCTAAAACACTAACATGGGATGAAATTGAGAAGATTAAATGAGATAAATACAGGCTAAAGCAGAGCACAGGGACTGAACTGATACATTTTCTACTAATTGTAGCCATTATCTTTAAAGACTTGGGTTCTGACCACAGGTAAGGTAGATTTGGGCTCTGAATGTTTTTGTTCTTCTGCTTCTTTTTTTTTTCTTGGCTGAAATTCAAGCCCTGCTACTTACTTGCCATGCAGACTTGGAGAAGTTATTAAATCTCAGAATCTCAGGTTTCTGTGTAATGGGATAAGAAAAACTGATTTCAAGAGTCTGTGTAAAGGTTAAACGAAATAACAGATAGGAATGAACAGGTGTTTGTGTAATCAATTGAACTTAAGTGACAAAATTCATAGTGGATGGAAAGTGAGGGAGAGACTGGGGGGAAAGCAAAACAAAACAACCAGCCGGGCACGGTGGCTCACACCTGTAATCCTAGCTCATCAGGAGGCTGAGATCTAAGGATCATGGTTCACAGCCAGCCCAAGCACTATAAAGACCATGAAACTCTCATCTCCAGTTAACCACTACAAAACAAGAAGTGGTGCTGTGGCTCAAGGGGTAGGGTGGTAGCCTTGAGCTGAAGAGCTCAGGGACAGCTCCCAGGCCCAGAGTTCAAGCTCCACTACCAACAACAAACAAACAAAACAAAACAAAGGCTGTTTTCTTGTGGATAAAAACAGACCAATGGAGATGGTCAGTAGATGATTAACTCTTGGGCCAGTAGGCAGTATGAAAATAAGGAACCAAGGCTGGAAGTTTGGCCTAGTGGTAGAGTGCTTGCCTAGCATGCACAAAGTACCACATACATAGGAAAAACCAGAAGTGATGCTATGGCTCAAGTGGTAGAGCTCTAGCCTTGAGGAAGCTGAAGGACAGTGCCTAGCCCTAAGTTCAAGCTCTATGACCCTTAGAAAAAGGTTCTGTCCCATCACTCACTGCTGGCCCCATGCTTAATCATATTTACTGATACAAACTGAACCAAAGTGAATACTATTTTCCTGTTGACTTGTGGATACATTTTCAAGAGAAATTACATGAGGAAGCATGCCTAAAATCCTTAAGGAACTAGATAAATGAGACACTTTATTATTGGTAGGGTTACTTTTGCATACTTTCTTCATCTTTGGGGGAGCAAGGGAGATAGCAGATTGAAAAGAACTTTGCCAAGTTGCAAGAACTGTTTAATAAATCTAAACTGAAATCTATTGTGGAGATAGAGGAGGATGGAGGATATGAGTGTTACTTTTTGGTTTCCAAAATTCTAATGGCTTTTGTTAGAAAGTTCTCAGTTTATGAAGGGATTTCTCTCTTAAGAATTATGAATATTTGTAAAGTGATTTAGGAACTTCCACCTGATAATAATGGCTCTGCTTTTTTTCTAATAAACATCCAGTCCATGCTTACTTGATCATTTTCTCTTGAAGGATTTCAGGTGCGTGTTAATAATCAACTAGTCTTCCCTTCTAATCCACTCTCAGTATAGAGCCTTTTACTCCCACATATCCTTCCAATCACATCCCTTGATGTCCTCTTTGTTGTCATGAGAACACAATGATTTTAAGGCATCTGAGACTTGAAGTAGGAGGGCCCAAAGGTTAACAATTTACTGACCATATATGAATATCTAGTTTTCTTTTTTTCCTATACTTTTTATTGCAATTAATACAAGGGTTACATTATATTCACCAGATAGAAGGTGTACAACTTCACATACATTGATACCCTTTCTCATGTTTTGGTCCCCATTTCCCTTCCACCACCCCCGCGTTTATCTAGTTTTCTAAGACCAAAAGTTAGCAGTTTTGTTTCTTTACACTGTCCCCATCTTCAAAACTAATATAAACTTTGGTACCTAATTCTGGGTGGTCTGACCAGTGAAATAGCTCCATGTTCATTCACAATTCCATATAAACTACCTCTCTTCAGATGATTTATAATATTTTATAGTCACACCATTGGTTTTTGATGGTTTTTTCATTGTCTTGCAGATTATAAATTCTACAAGAGCAGAGGGAATTTGGTTTTTTCCCAGTGTTAGATCTCCAAGGCTTAACTTGGTACATAGTAGACATTAAACAAGTATTTACTAGATTAAATCAGTGACACAAATGACAGATTTTCTGCATGGCTTCAAAAATGGCACATTATACATTAGTCTCTACCTATTTTTCCTATATAGTATAGTATTGGAGACTTCTGAATACAATGCCATATCCTGTATTTTATGATACCTCCTTCTTCTTACGAAGTAAGCATCACCATGCTTAGGGACTGCCTTTCACAGGAGACAATTTTCTGTCTTCCAATTCCTTAATAGCGAATCTTTTCTTCTAAACAGAAATGCAACCTGTGTATCTTGTACTGGTCTTATGCTTGGAGCTCAGCCTTCCGAGGCTGAGCTCTCTATGCATTATTACAACTGAAGGCAGAAAGCATGTTGGATAAATCTGGGGACCTTTGTTTGAGAAATTACCAAGCAGCGGGGATAAACAAAACTGGCTCATTTATATTTTCAAGATCATTCGTGTGGCTCCTAAGAATTCTGACATGATTCAATCCATAGTATATTAGTAAAATGTATTTTTTTGAAAAAGGCATAGTCATTATTCCTAATTAAATTCCAGTTCACACTTTAAACCAAAAGAAACACATTTTGTTAATAATGGACTGTATTCAGGGTTCATGGCTTCTTACAGAATCCAACTTAAAATAAAAATTGAGTATTACAAGCTGGGCACTGGTAGTGTAATCCAAACTACTCAGGAGGCTGAGATCTGAGGATCATGGTTCCAAGCCAACTTGAGCTGAAATGTACATGAAGCTTTTATCCAATTAACAATAAAGAGCCCAAAGTGTGACTCAAGTGGTAGAGTGGTAGCTTTGAACAGAAACAATTAAGGAATAGCACCAAGGTCCTGAATGGTCCTGAATTCAAGGTCCAGTACTGGCATGATTTTTTTTAGCATCTATACATATATCTTTCTGAGGTTCAATGATTTTATGTACACTGCTACATTATACCAAATAAAGGCTCTTATAGGCAAGAAACAATAAGCTACTCGATTTTAAATAATAATTCTTATACTCAGAACAACTGACCATTTTGAGCAAATTATGCAGTCTGCTTGAACAAATGACATTCTTCTCTTTGTTAGTTTTGTGCCCAACGGGAGTCTGGTCTGAAGGAGTGCAGGACAAACAAGCTTCTGAAACTAAGGAAATTTTCTTCTTTTCCACTCATATTCCACTCATGTTTTTAGAAGGGAAGCTCAGCTAGCTGCAAATTCCCAAAATGTGGTTTATTTAATGAACTGAGCTTGCTGCCCTGCTGCACATAGTGAAGTGAGTAGCCCTCTCTGGGTGCTGATTTTATCCAAAATTTCTGCTATTGCTTTTGCAATGGGCCCAATGTCCTAAATAGAAGGAAGTAGCTGCAGAGAAGTGGGAAGAAGCCGATGATTAACTAAACACACCCTTTCATCTTTGTAGTCTTTTTAATCTACAGGAGCTTGTATTAGTTTGGGGCTTTTAAATATGCCCAGTAAAAGTAAGAATTTAGGAGAAATGCCTGGCCTGAATGTCTGCAAAGTCTGAGTCTAATTAATGACTGCTGAGGCCAATGACTTTTTCTTTCTTTTTCTTTTCTTTTAGATTTTTTTCCTCTGATCCACCAACTACAATTGATGCTATTTATGTTTTGTATTCAGTCCTGGCAATGTGAATAGAAAGCAGAATGCCATCCTTTATAGATCCAATCTTGGAAAAGGGGATAGAGGAAGGACTAAAGGAATTTTACAAGGAACAGCCACAAAACTGCCCATTTATTGTGCCACATAGGACTCCACGGGTTATGAATGCTGTATAGTCCTCTGAGCTTCATAATTAATAAATGTCCAAAGCAAATATCTGCAAACCCAACATGGGGCAATCGCTCGATCTCCGGGATTGCACAACTCAGAATCTGTCCAAGGGGAATGGCATGAAGCAGGGGACAGATCCAAGAATCCAGCAAGAAGCTTCAACAATGGATGCCACTGGAGTTCAGGGCAGGGAGCGCTTATGCTGGAGGACAGACAAGGACAGGTTCTGTAGAGAAGACCAAGCAGTCTCAGGGTTTGAGAATTGGCCTTGAGACAGGATCCATGTGGGGTCAAGGAGAAGAGGGCTTGGCTTCCCATAATCAGATGAATCTGAGAGGATTGGAGCTGCTAAGGTGTGCTTTCGCTTCACACCAAGAGAGGATTGGTTCAGTTAAAGTCAAATATCTTTTGGGATTGTAGGATTATGATGTGAATTTTGACAGGAAGGAAACCATTAATATTTTTAAGTGTAGTTTAGAAGAGTTGGGGTGGAGAAAGGCAACCCTAGAAGACAAACTTAGTGTCCTGTCATAATTTTGCTAGGGTCTGGGCTAGATTTGTGAGTCATATTTCTTTCTTTCAAACTTCCTATGATAAACCAGCACAGGATCTGGTTTTCATAAATAAAAACAAATCTATGTATACCATGGAATAGATCCTATTTCTGTTTTGCTGACCTGTCAGATTTCCTGATAACAAGGACATGCTTGCCAAAGCTTACAAGAAATTCTTGCAAACATGTTGTGTTTGCTCAATACTTGTTTATTGTCGATCAAACACACAGAAAGCTCCATATGCTGACTCACCCTCACATTCATAGGAAGCCAAGAACAGGCTTAAGTAGTTACTCTAAGAAAATCTTCCTTGGTAGAGATGACCTCTTGGTGCCAGGAGCTGAGTTCTCTTTCTTGTAGATAGTACTCCTGGTTCCAGGCACTACCCTTAACTGGACACGAAGTGGGAGGAAAAGGTGCCACAGTAACTGGGTCAAGTGTTGGGAATCAAAGTTGTCAATTCATTCTAATGTTATCAGAACTCAGCTTTCAAGCATGTTGCCTGCAGCTCTGAGGAAAAAGTGAAGACCCAGAAGCCTTTGCTGGACCTCTGCTTCATATTTTCACTTGAGGGCTTGTCCTAAGTTCCCCAGCTGTGGTTAGTGGAAATTCCCCAAGGAAGCCACAATCACAGAAAGCATAGGAGTAGTTTCTTCCTTTATAGTTTCACTGGCAGAAAGACTCATCATCTTCTAACCATCCAGATTTTTGCTTAAAATTTTATTGATCGTGTCTGCAAAAGTAAGTACAACCCTGTTGTGGTGCTCAGTGGTTCAATTCCATGTAAGTGTGGAAGGAAAGGCGATTCCTTCTGTAGGAGCGGTTTACAGTCTTTGCAGTCCTTGTGGAATTTTGATTCCATTGGGACTTTTTAATCTATAGAACAAAAACTATAGTTTAGGAGAAATGCCTTGCCTGAAGTAAACTGTAACTGTGTGAATTGTGTCATTTTGCAGTTTTGGTCTTCAGTGACTTGAAGCTGCTCTTTGGCCTCCTCACATTATTCAGTAGAGTCTGTGATAATCCATATTAGAGACAGACGTGGTCACACACTGTGCTGTGTGGCTTTGGACCAGTGGATGCATTGCTCTGAGTGTATAACACCTATGTACAGAAGGGGGAACAGTACCTACACCCAATGGTGTTTGTGAGTGTTGATGAGATGGCTATGTTAAATGATACGCACATTGCTGGCACATGATAAGAACGCACTAAATGGCAGCTTTTATTTTTAATTTTCTAAGGAAACAGGTAGGTGGGATTACTATCTCTGGATTTGTGGAACTGAGTGTCCATCATGCTGTTTTTCTCCCCCTCCATGTCCCCCTCCACCCCGAGAGCTGTGTGCTTTGGGGTAGGTTATCTGGGTCTTAGTTTCTTCATGTGTAAATGGGGATAAGAATCTTTACTTCATGGCAATGTTAGGGGTTTTAATGGAATAATATTAAATGGGAGAAAAGAACAATGTAAGACTTCTGTAAACTCTAGTCTTCCTTCTGCCCTTTTCATTTCTTCCATATAGTAGAGATTATAATGTGAAACAAGAGAATGCTTTGACAAGGAGCACATTCTACAGTCTGACATATGAGGACTAGAGTTTATCAGCATGGATGTCTGTTACCTGGGAGATCAACTCAGCTCTCATAGCCAAGCATTTGGAAAGGGCAGGATCTCTGGAGTCAGACTTTCGTTCGGATTCCCCGCTTCATCATTGTGGAGCGGCAAATTGGCTCATTTATCCAAACTTCCCGCATCTCAGTTTCCTCACTTTTGAAGTAGGAACAATACATTTCTTGGAGAATCATTGAGAGGGAGCTGGCAGAGAAGCTGATGGAGGAAGATGCTCAAAACAGTGATTTCTTCACACTGGCATAGACTTTTGCTAATGATTCCGAGGACTTATTTATTCATTAGTGGGGTATGAGTAAGATATCACAGTGTCTATATTTCTTGAGCCTTGCCAGCATGATTGCTCTATTGTGAGATTTTACATCTATCATGTCCTGCTGTTCTTAAGTAAATACCATGACCTTCCTGTATGCCTGCTGCTTCACCTCATCTCCAGTCATTGTTCACTAAGCAATCTGCTTTCATTCTCCTACACATCATCTTAGGGGTGTGCTTGGCCAAGAGCTTTCTATCCAGTCTCTTCTGATGGATGGCTTCATTTCTCTACCCTGCAGATCAGATCACATCTTTGAAGAAGCCCGGAATCTCTGGAAACTCCATTAATCTCAAGAACATATTTCTTTCATACCATTTAACATAGTTCTTGTTATCATGCTGTATATACTCCCTTATGTGTCTCTTCCAGTAGATTAAAAGCTCTTTTGGAATAGGATTTCTTCCTACTTTACTTATAACTGAACAGTCAGAGCCTACCCTAAAGATTTTCTAGTGAGTATTTGATGAATGAGTAGTATCAGCTCCTATATCACCTGAGGTTTCAAAATACAGTTTCTATAGGCAGAAAACTTTGTGAACTGTTTGAGTTTATTAGAAGCTGTCCTCATCCCATTTTGCATAATTAAGCACAGTTCTATTTAATTGTGAGAAAATATTCAGCCACAAAAGAACATTGATGGGAATAAGCTGGTTTAGATGTTTCAGATGAGAAGAAAATAAGGGCTTTCTTTTCAGTATCCAAAAGGGGAAATGAACCTAGTTCTTAAAAATAAGTTAGTCTGCTTTTAGGCCATAATTATTTCTGTCTGATCTGAGAAAGATGAGCCCTGCTAGGTTTGTCCTGTTTCTCTGTCCAAGCAAACTAATTAACAACTACCATAAACACGGGCTTTGAGTCCTAGGAGGATCAAAACCACTAGTATAATTCCCAGATAAAAGTTCCTAAGAATGTTATCATTCAGCTAAAAGTTTGAAGACTGAAGTCTCAAATTTATTTGCTCCTTTTTTGGGATGCTGTTCTGTTAAAACTTCTAACGCATCCCTGGAATTATTTCCATTTGGAAGTAGGGGAAGTTTTACAAACATCCGGGCTCATATTGCACTTGGGTAAGTTGTTCAGACTAAAATATTCAGAGACAACACTAGCTTAGATACATAAAAGATTCTAATTACTTGCGTAAAAACCAACTCTTGAAAGATGTTAGGCATATGACTCAGAAGAAATGTTTAATAAGTATAAATAATCCTCCCTGCTCATCATCTTTTCAATAAAAAAGTAAAAAAATAGAGAAGTTATCAAGAGAAATACCATTCTGGTACGTCAAACCCAACCTGGAGAGTTGAAGAAAGATTCTGTTAATAACTTTAGTTCTTGTCAGGCATATTATCTGACCAACATTAAAGAGAAAGAAAAAAAATAGAAAGATTCTTTCCTGTTTAGAAGAATCAAGATATCTGAAGGAAAGCCTAGATTTGCCTTGTAGACTCCTGACTGACTAATGCCCAGTTGTCTCTTATCTCCCTCTTATAATACAGACACTACCAATAATGTGCTTCTTAAAAGTCACTTGTTGTGTGTCAGGAGTTTGGCCTAGTGGTAGTGTGCTTGCCTAGCATGCACAAAGACTGGGGTTCGATTCCTCAGTAGTCACATATTTAGAAAAAGCTGGAAATGGTGCTGTGGCTCAAGTGCTAGAGCTCTAGTCTTGAGAAAGCCCAAGGCCAGTGTTCAGGCCCTGAGTTTATGCCAGGACTGGCAAAAAGAAAAAAATCATTTGCTGCATGTCAGTAATGTTTCAGTTCTTTCATGAGGAACTGGAAGAGGCTCAACAACGTTTGCCAATATAAAGAAATCAGGTTGTGATAGACAGCTAATTACACTATATCAGACCTAATCCCATAATGTTTATTTATACTTAATTAAAAACAAATGTCTCACCGATACTACCCATTGCCCTTAGGTTGGAGTTAATACCTTTTAAAGCTCTTTGCAAATCTGTTCCAATACAATGTCCCCACTTATTTTCTATTACTCCTGAAACTCTCCCACCAGTCAGCCAGACAACAATCATCACTCCTGTCCCCTGAAAATGCTTCTGGAATTATTTTTCATAATTCTGAAAAATTTTAATCAAATCTACCCATCTTCTAAAAGAATACCTGGGTGCATTTTTTTAAGTGCTGATTTAAAATATACAGATTCCTTACATTTATTTCCAATTGGCTGTCACAGAATCTGTTTTTGAAGATGCTGTAGGAATCAGTGCTGCAGATGTGATTCCCAGGTGATCTTTAGACAGAGTTCACAAAACAGAGGGTGTGGGTGATGCTGACACTCATGTTTCTGATATGGTAATGGTCAGAAGTGGAAGTGTCTAGAAATTAGGTATTTTAACCAATAATCCTTGTAATCTTCATATTAGTTCATTCCTTAAGTCTTATCATCGGCCCCTTTTTAGAAAAAAGGAAGTAAATATTCATAGGTCTAGTAGTGATAAGTGCTTGGGCTTGTATTTAAGTTCTAGGCAATTGGCTCTCAATTTTTTTCATTTTTGCTCTACTATTTCCTACTAACCCTTGGAGGGTCTCAGGACACACAGATGTACAGCCATGCTGGAAGCTTCTTAGGTTTATCTGAGAAAGCTGGCAGGTCCCCAGGCTCTGGTGAGCAACCCCTAGGTCAAGACCTCAATTTTACCAAGGACAACGATAGTCTTAACTCTGAACTTGCATCCTGTATATCAGATGGGGAGCTTGTGAGCTTTCACTGCTTCCAGTGGCTCACCTGCCTGGTCACAGTTCCTAAAGATGGAGCTTGTGGTACTTATGGATAGTATTACACACTGGCTTTACTAGCTGAGGCTTTGAGGTCCAAAAGCTCTCAATTTTCCAGCTGTACCAAAAGACTAACCTATGGCTGGAGATTACATAAAAAAGGCCTCAAAATCCAGTATTCCATTTACCATCCATGAAAAGGATTACAGAAATCCATCTTCATGTATGAAGGAGAGCTAGTGACAGAGAACACTTGAAGAACAGTGAAGCCACCATCTTTGGGAATGGGAGGTCTGCGGCAGTGGCTCTCAACCTTGGCTGACATTATAATATCAAAAATTCCCAAAGCCTAGGTTACACCTCAGCCTGGAGACATAAGCATCAGTATTAAAAAAAATATAATCTCTCCAGCTGCTTTCTGTGTGGTCTAAGGTGCTTCTAATGGCAAGAGATTGAGGTGCAGCCTGCTGATGTTCTGATGACAGCTTGTATTTGGTTACAGCTGAAGAAAGTGAAGAAGTTGTACAGCGAGGGGTCAGACGCAAACCATTAGCCATGGTTTATCCAGAATGAGAAAGACTGCCTCAAGTCTGGTGCACTGCCCCAGCAGGGTCCCTCTCAAATTTTAAATTTTCCGTTGTTGGGTCAAAGGAAAAGAAACAAGAGTTGAAGATTGAAGGGGGACATGGGACACAGTAGACATAAAAATACATGAAAGAATGCTTTCTCAAGCAGAAAAAATCCAGCCGCCTCAGAAAGAGGGACAAGGGGATTGATTGCAGACTGGAGCCAGAAAGGGACCTGAGAGGAAGCACTCACTGAGTGGATGATGCCTTGCAGAGCCTGGAAGCCATCATTCACCGGAAACACGTGATCCTTGCTGTCTGCTATCCGGGCCAACTGAGAACGGGACAGACACAAAACACACATGGAGATTAGGACATGTCTAGTGTGGAGTGCTCAGGAATGCCACTGTATGCAGGCCTCACTTACTTTATTTTTTATTTTATTGTTAAGGTGATCTACAGAGAGGTTACGGTTACATGAGTACGTGAATAAGTACATGTATTTCTTGTGGAACAGTGTTATCCCCTCCCTCCCACTCCCCTTCCCCTCAAAGTTGATAACTTCATTTCCAACATAGTATCTAGTGAATATTGCTGTTGCATTGATTCTAACCTTTGTATCACCATTTCTGTGATCTCCCCTTCCATTCTCCAAATGGAATAAACTTACATACAAGACCAAAATCAGAAACCTTGACCACAGAGAAGAAACCAGAGAAAAAATACAAAAGGAAAAAGAAATAACTGTAAACAGAACACTAAAAAAGAAGAAAACCTCTTGTTTCATATCATGGGATTAATTCTGATTAGCATTATTTTATATGGTCATAAGTACATAGTTATTGGGCTATTGTGATCCTCTGCTAAGACTATCCTAGACATACACTTCTTATTACACATGAGGGAAATCATGGAGCTTATGTTTCTTTGGGTCTGGCTTACTTCACTTAATATGATTTTTTTCCAAAGTCTTTCCATTTCCTTAAGAATGGGAAGATGTCTTTCTGATGGAGACAGAATTCTGTTACGTATATATCTTATTTACTTAAAAAAAGGAGGAACATGAGGTTTTCACTGGGTTTATAGGCCTCACTGAAGTGTCTTCATCGCTAAGAGCTTTCTTGGGCCCTGTAGAGGGGGCCCCAAGGGAGGCTTCAGCTTTTACATTTGATTTAATACCTTCCTCCTCAGAATCAGGATAGACTGCAGAGTTGGATGACATATTAGTAAGTTGACATAGTTATGGATTTGGGGGCAGGTCATTGACTTATTTTTCTCCCATTCACCCAAATTCCTGCTGGTAACTTTATTCAACTCAAACAGACTTAGGTTTCCTTTAGAGCAACTTTGAAAATAAAGTCATGTTTTGTTGTTGGGCCAGGCTTCCAACTTTTTACCTAAACTGCTGGGAAGGAAGGAGGCCTGGCGATGGCTTCAGCTGCTCTAGCTTTATAGAGGATTCAGGTCTGTGTTCTTTTCCGCCCCTCAAATCTCTGGGATTGCACTAGTCAGAGCCTGTGCTGGTGTGTAAGGCCTATGCTTGTGTGTAGCTATGGTTTTACACACACTGGTTATTCTTCTTACTGACTGCAGGTGACATACCCTTAGTGTGGAACAAGGAAAATGCCATGTGTTAAAACAAAACAAAATGAATGTCATTCATATGGCATCCATATCTGTCTTTCTATGTCTACCTTTGTTAACAATTGGATATTTTCAGACTTCTGTGCTTCTTCAGTGCAAGTGCACACAGAGTTATTGTAAAAGTGGGCATATACTATTACCTCCACTTTGAATCTTATTTAACAATGCACCATAAGTACTTTCACATGTCATTACAGCATAAAGAAATTATGAATCTGATATATTGGATATATTTGTATTTGGTTATTTGAAATTGGATAGGGAAGGGGGGAAAACAAGATGAGGGGTGGGGGTGGGGGGAGGGAAATGGGGACCAAGACATGTGAAAGGGTATCAATGTATGTGAATTAATGCACCTTCTATCTGGCAAATATCATGCAACCCTTCTATTAATCACAATGAAAAATATATGAAAAAAAATAAAGAGGCCCACAAAAAAAAGAAATTATGAACTACCCCAAAACAACTATTCCAAGTTAACTCATATCTGGACTTTTTTGTTATAGCTGCTCCTGGGGCTTGAACTCAAGACCTGGGCATGGAACCTGAGCATTTTTGCTCAAGGCTAGCAGTGCTCTACCATTTGAGCTCATTCATGAGCTCAGTATATTCTTAAGCTAAAAAAAATCCATGATCATACCTGTGTTTCATTGAAATCTTTCACTCCAACACAGTAAACAATTGCACCAAGATCTCGGGATCTGTTAGCCTGGGTCAAGAAAACAAGGGGAATTAGAAAGAGATGCCATGACAAATGTATTCCTGTTGGATCTGCCAAATAGCAGGGCCAGTTATTTATTGAGCATCTACTATGTGCCAGGTATTGTACTGAAGAAAACAATCCCTGACCCTAAGGAGCTCCTATGCCAGTGAACACTGCAATCTAACACAGTGCAAAGAAAAGCAGAGGGGAGTGAGTAGAGCAACAGGTAGTGCTGAAGAAACCCTCTTAAGAGGAGTACTGCGAGAAGTACTGACTTGGAGAGAAGAAGAGAAGGAAGAAAGGGAAGCTTTGGGCTATAGCGAGTCACATAAACTATTCTGGGGAAATATTTACCTTTTCCTTTGCTCTAACGGGTGTTTATTGGCATACTTTTTGTTGTTTGTAATGGCAACAAGATATCACACAAAAAAAATGTGGCCTGTGGAACAAGCTGTACCTGAATGTGATGGTTGGTTTTACTTGTAAAGTGTCCTGGGAATTAAATGAGAAAATATGTGCAGAGATCCTCACACAAAGCCTAGAACATTACTGATGTTCACGGATGCCAGTATCCTTAGGAATAAAGCCATTACAATGCATGTGGGATGTATGTAAACAGGTAAGCCGTGACATTCTATATACGTGACCTTTGAGAGCATCTGAGATTGGTCTTGATTTTAATATTTGTTTTATTAATGGCAGTGATATCTGCTTTCAAGCTTCTCCTGTGTTTCAGAATAGAAAGCAAAAATTGGACAACCTTGGCACATAGTGCAGATGCTCAATAAATGACTGATACTATACAGTCAGTGCTCAATATGTGCATTGATTTGAACTGTATTATACTCCTCTCCTCTTCAGCACACAAACCCATTGGTTTGTGTCTGACCTTGAATTTTGAAAGGGACCGACATAGAATTTTTCCTTTTTGGTGTACGAAATATTCCCACTGCTTTCAAGGGAAAAGAATTTTTCAGGTTTAGGCTAGCCTCAACCTTATCAACAAGAACTCTGCAATTCCTCTCTGCTGGTTGGGCTTTCTATACAATTAACAAAACCCATTTCTTTACATGTTGAGATTTATCTTTCTCCGTTTTTATTCCAGAAAGCTTGCTTTAGTGCATTGGTATTCCAACTATATTTTTCAAGGCTGTATGCGCCATACCTAACATTCCTTTCTGCTAACCCCTATTTTAAGCCACTCACACAAAGCATTTGTTTTATTTCCATTTCTTTCCTTATTAGGGTTTTCATTTGACTTGACTGTTATTTAGTGCCCAAATAAGCCATTTTGCATTCCCATCCTGGGGTTTCAATTTTAGAATACAGAAATGCATGATTTCCCAAATGCTCAGGGATGTCAGAAACGCCAGCTTTCATGTTCCCCTTGTTGAATCATTCTCTGTACTAAAATCAATGAAAGCTAAATGCTTGTCATGGTTAAGATACTCATTAACCTATGTCTTTAGTGTTTACCCAGCATATGCTAAACTCGAATGGACGAATGAAGATACACTTTATACATCTAGAGAGGATTGAATGCTACTCCTGAGCTTGAGGGAAGCCTAATGCTTTGATTAAATTCTCTCAGCATCCAGACTCTCCAAATCTCTTACTGCCTACTGCCTTCTTGTCCTAGCTTAGTCAAAATGAGCCTTATCAATCATAAGGCCCCAAACCTTCCCATGGTTAACTTGTTTCCTTAAGCCAAGTGCACATATAATTAACTCAGACTTTGTAAGTCAGAAACATAATTTTGCCATTCTTGATTATGTTTTTGCTAAGTCTCATTTAATAAACTGAAAGCTTTATTTGGAGAATTAGTTTGCTTGCTTTTGAGAAAAATATATGTATATACACATGTCACTACGATTATAATTTTGGGATGGTTTGGGAGGATAAGGGAAAAGTGGAGAGGGGAAGAGACTGACTGATGGGAGATGAAAATATATTGCATCAATACATGAAGATGGCATAAAAATGCACTGAAAGCTGTTGAGTTATGGGGAATAGGGATGGGGAAAGAGAAAGCAATAGAGGGTAATCTGATTAAAATATAATACATGCATGTGAAAAAAAGAAAAAAATACAGGAGAGCTTACTATTAACTCCTCTGGCAAATAGTGCTCTACTTAGAGCAAGAATCTCAATCGTTAGTACATTCTGGGAAGATTGACTCTTAAATAGTTCAAGAGATTCTTCTTCCTTTTCTTGTTTTAGCAGAAAAAATGGGGGAAATGGAGGGAAACACGGTATCAGTGGGGGTTTTTTTTGGTGGAAAAGTGGCATATGGCATTTGAAAACTGGTAATATATCTTTAATAAAGGTGTAGTTGATATTTTTACTCCTCAGCATAGAGTGATTTGCAAAAAGTTCATGGCTGATGAGAAATATCAACCATGTATAAGACATAAAAATTCATGCTCAAAATGAGATATGATTATTTTTACACAAGAAACATTATCTCATTCAGGAGCTTTGCAGAGAATATCTGTCATTTTGCTTGAATGTAGAAGATTGTGGCCTAGTTCAGACAGGAGACCTATTTCCATGCCTTTGTTTTTATGCAGGTGGGTTCTGGAGACCAAACCCAGGGCATCACACAGGCTAAGCACACTTTCTGCCATGGAACCATTTCTAATCCCTAGAGACTGCTTAGCTAGAAACTAGAGCCCTACTTACCTCCCTCTCTGAGTAGAAAAAGAGATCTTCATGGAGTTCTCCATCGGTTAAAGCAATGATGACACTGGCTGTCCTGTATCCTGCCAGAGGTAACAAAGAAACATTCAGTTCTGCTGCTCTTTCCAGGAAACCGTCTCAGGCCTGGAACTTTTATCTCTTTGAAGCTCAACCTCCTAACATTCATAGTGTGAAAATATCTATTTTTATTTGGGGCTTGGAGCAACTCCAAGATGAAAAATATTTCTTAGAGACACTTGGGGAAAATTGGTTTTGCTCCTAGAGTTCTCAGTCAGCCTCATCTCAACAAATGGCCATATTTGGTGGAATGGTCACTGAACCAATAGCTGGGTACCTTTCTATTAGCCGTTCTCTCAGTTGCCACCAAGGCGAAGAGCAAGCAGCCACTTGAGCTTTATTGGCCCTTCTCTCATACTGTAGTTGGACACATGTGATAATGCCTGACAATTGGGCAAAAGGGTATAGTTACCCTGATTTATATGATGATTGGAAGTTTTATAGTAGTTGGGAAAAATCTACTAGAATTCTCTCAGTGATATTTAGACATGTTAAATGCCCATAATTGATTTATATGATTTATATTAGCAAGCTTTGATAGTGATACCAGGACTAGCCTATCTAGTGTAGTTTAAATCAAACAGGAAGTATATGCTTCTTACAATCAGATGAGACAATACCTACTATAAGTGAGCCTCTTTCTCTTTCTGTCTGTCTTTCTGCCTCTCTCTCTCTCTCTCTCTCTCTCTCTCTCTCTCTCTCTCTCTCTCTCTCTCTCTCACACACACACACACACACACACACACACACACACACACACACACTCATACACACTCCTACCAGAGTTTGAATTTAGGGCCTCATATTTGCTTGTCTGGTGCTCTAGCACTTGAGTTATGTTTTCAAGCCCCTGCCTGTTTTCCCCTTTTCCTTTTTCCAGGTAGGGGCTTCAGGGTCCACCTCAGACCATGATCCTGTGTAGCTGGAGTCACAGGTTTGTACCAGTACACCTGGCTTATTGATGGAGATGGAGTGTAAATAACCACATTTTGTGTGAGCCAGCCTTGAACCCTGATCCTTCCAATCTCTGCCTCCTGAATAGCTGGGAGTATAGGTGTGTGTCATCACGCTCTCATGCTCAGCTTAGTGAACCTCTTTTAAGAGATTTGCCTGGGAGGTTTCCATGAAAGACTAATAGCTAAAATAATAACTATAATTATTATTGTTGTTTCTAGGCATTTTGCCAACTGTGTCTTGCACTTAAATGAAGCAAAGCTTAAACCAACCTTGAATTTTAATCATTTATTGGTTTTTTGATTTTTTCAGTACTGAATCAAACTCATGGCGTTGGGCTTGCAAGACAGGTGCGTTACCATTGAAGCCACAACTCTATCTCCTTTTTACCTTGGTTACTTGAAAGGTAGGGTAGGATTCTATGACTAAGCTGGCCTGGCCTCCAACTTTTGCTTCCTCATGTCTTGCCTTTGCACCTAGCCATTGTGCTTTACCTGTACCTAGGACAACAGGTATATACCACTTGCTCAACCATTGGTTGATATCAGGTCTCATGAACTTTTATGCCTAAACTGGCCTTTAACTTTGATCCGCTAAACACTGCCTTCTAAGTTAGTTTGAGTACAGGCTTGAGCTACTTCATCCGGCTTGGTATCTTAATATTACACCCAATCATACTTGTTAAGACACCTCTCCTATTCTGAATTACAAACAAAACAATAATGAATAACCTTGTGTATATGAATTCTTTTATGAATTCTTATAGGGTAGACTACTGGTTTGCTGGCAGACTACTTCTTGGATTTTAAAACAATAAACTCTCTTTTTCATTTCTACATTCCACTATTAGTTCATTAACTTCAGGTTAACCCAGGAGATAATATAAAGAGGTTTGGGTCTCACAGATGGCCCAGATAATGTGTTTTGAAGCAAAAATTTAAGACTTTATGAACTCATCCAAGTATTTACTAGTTTAATAAACTTAAAATGTAAAATTATTCATGGGAATTGCAGGCTGTAGCTACAATATATTCTTAATTACTTTTACATAACTTTTCTTGGAACTAATAGAACGGTGGATTTTTGACCTGTTTGCCATCTTTCTATGCATTCTTGGATTTTGTGTACCAAAGATTTACAGACAATATTACACATGCGTTTTGAAAAGTAAAGCTCTGCTTTCTCAGAAGCAAACAGAAAAATATGAGCTATTTTATAATAGGGCTTTATGAAGTACTCTTACCTTGGCTATTTTCATAATAAATCTGCTCACTGGCCTGAAAAACATATGAACAAACTATTAGGCATACAGCTATTATTTATCACTGAAAATAGCACATTGGGCATTGGGCTCTGAGCTTCATAGGTTGCCAGACTTAGTCTTTATCATTATGCAATCCACCTAGGCATTACTCAAATATCAATGGGTGGCCTTCACATAAGATTATGCTCACATTTAAGTAATATAGCCATAAACATGCTCAAAGTTTTCCTTCTCAGAGCTTCGAACATGCTTCCTTTACAGTTGAGCTCACTGAAATTTTGTCTTGACTTCTGAAACTGTCATCCCAAAGACCACACTGGGACTTGTGTGGGTCATCAGGTCACAAATACTCCATTGGTATCAGTGGAGGGAGGAAATCCAGTTCCTCAGTGCCTTTTGGATATAGTTGTCACTGCCCAAGCTCATGGGGTGGGGACTGTACCTCTGGTCACTGGGTATGTTCCGCCCCCTTAATGAATGTGCAGCTATCCCTGTGTAGACATTCCAATATCACTCTTTACACCCGGGCTTTAAAATTCTCTTGAAATTACCCTTTCGAATCCTTCGTGCATGTATGTGTCTCCTCCTGGTAGAACTTTCTGGAGTTCTTCAAGGCCTTGACGAATCTGTTCCCTGAAATCCAGAAATACCCTGTTAGTCTTATTAGATCATTTTTCCCCTGTGGTTGTATTGGTCCCTTTCCTTTCTTCTCCTCTTCTTTTTGCTCCTCTCCTCTCCTTTCCTTCCCTTCCTTCCTTTCCTTCCTTTCTTCTTCTCTTTTCTTTGGTGCCTGAACCGCAGCTTGAACGCAAGGCCTGGGTGCTATCACTGAACTTTTCTGCACAAAGTTGGTGCTCTACCACATGACCCATGACCACAGCTTCACTTTCCAGCTTCCTCCCCCCGGCCACTTAACTGAAGATAAGAGTTTCATAGACATTCCTGCCTGGACTGGCTTTGAACTGCCATCCTCAGATCTCAGCCTCCTGTGTAGCTAGGACTACAGGTGTAATTAGCCATTAGAGCTCAGTGGGGCTGGCTTTCTTAATTATCTGCATGCTGCTGCATTGTCCCAACAGTCCCCATAAAGCCACAGGAGGAGTCTTTGAATAATATTATCCACCCAGGGTGAGCCATAGATAGGATGAATGACACTGTAAGGACTGAGGGAAAGGACCTTGCCTCAGGAATCTCCATTTGCTTGTGAAGATGTTCCTTTTCTGTAACAGTAATGATATTTTCCCTCCATGTCCACAATGAATCTTAAAATACATCTGCTTCTGAGGGGACACACAGCAAATGTAGGCAAAGATGCAAAGGGTGCCAGGTAGAATAGAGGAGCAGCAGCCAGAGGCCCCTGTAAGGACATGAGAGGGAAGCAGAGACACCCGGAGCAAGCTGTGCCTGCTATGCTCATGGTTGTGCCTAAGGAAACCATGCAGTAGGTTTTTCAAATAAAAAGTTGAAAGAATCTGTGCTTTCCAGGACAAGCTAGAATGCTTGCTGTGGCGGGTGCCTGTTTTCTCAGGCTGGGTTCTGAAGATGTCTGTGGGGGACAACATGTGGGAAAGAGCAAGTGGCAGCTGAGATATGCCAGTGGTCCAGGTGCCAAGTGAAATCCTTGTGGACCACTTTCTCTGGTGTGTAAGATGTCCACACTCTTGTGGCTGGCCTTTACACAGTTCCATACTGGGCTATAAAAAGTATCATTTCTGAGATACATAACCTGATAAGAGGGTTTTGAATCATATGCTTATAAGAGGTTGATGTCTTCCTCCTACTGGGATCCTTCTAGTAGAGGAGGGCAGAGAGACACTTTATATTAGGAAAGAAAAATCCTTCTGATTCAGGGAAGAACCTCACCATTTACAGAGCACTCTTTAGAGATGCTTGTGAAAACCATTCACTGTTGACATTGTTGTTGCCATAACACCATTGAGAAATCTCAGACTCAAAAAGCTTAAATAGGAGAGGAGAGATGTGATGTCAAATCTGACTCACTGACCTCTGAGGGTCAAGGTTCAAAGCCAGCCCAGGCACAAAAGGACCTGAGACTCTTATCTCCAATTAACTTCTAGAAAATGGGAAGTAGAGCTTGGTTCAAGGACAATACCCAGGCTGAGTTCAAGCCCCATCACACACACACACACACAAATCTGACTCACGAGGCTTTGTAGTGTGCACAGTGACCTCTCTGGCCTGGAGCAGTGCTGGAAAGTGGGAAGCTCCCTGTTAACACCTGCTCACAAAGAACAATGGCCACGCCTGACACTGCTGGGTCCTGTGTGCCAATGTCAGGTTTTTGGTTTTGTTTTGTTTTTTGCCAGTCCTGCTGCTTGAACTCTGGGCCTAGGAATTTTCTCTGAGCTACTTTTGCTCAAGGTAAGAGTTCTACCACTAGAAATCATAGTGCCACTTCTGTTTTTTTCCTGTGATTAGTTGAGTCTCATGGACTTTCCTGCCTTTGAACTCTAATCCTTTTGAGTAGCTAAGATTAGGCATGCACCACCATTGCCCAGCTCTCGGTTCAATTTTTAACACATGGAATGTATTTAATCCAGTTAAGACTGTGACAGCTCTCTGAGGTACAAGCTACTATGTCCTTTATTGCACAGATGAGGAAATGGAGTCACAAAAGGCTAAGAAATCTGTCTCAGGCATCTCAGTTAGTCCGTGGTGAGGGGTAGATTTGAACCAGAAGTCTTGTTCCTGATTGGTATGATACACAATTTCTCAAGTGAGTGAAATAATGCCAATTTATGCTAGCAATTGCTTGAAAACTAATTTGAATGAGCCAGACCCTAGGTAACAAGTGATGTGATGGGTAACCATGAGTGAGAATGGATCACCAGGCCATTGGGAAGAGTGTGTGTGTGTGTGTGTGTGTGTGTGTGTGTGCGCACACGCATGCGTGTGTGTGCATTTCTGGGGCTTGAACTCCCAGCTAGTGCAATCCCTGAGCATCTGTGGTCAAGACTAGCACACTACCATTGAGCTATGGCTCTACTTGCACCTTGGGATGGTTAATTCGAGACATGAGTCTCATTCATTTACTTGCTTAGCCTGGGTTTGAACTGCAGTTCTTGGATCTCAGTCTTCAGAATAATCAGGACTACATGTATGGAGCCACTGAACCCCAATGCTGGGAAGTTTTATGAAAACTGAAAAAGACTTAGCCCAGGCCTGTTCCCTACGCTGCTGACATTTCTCAGATGTGATATTTAAGATCATATCACTTATTTAGGAAAGGCACTGATTAATCTTATTACGGCTCAGATATCAGACCTCATGCCAGCACTGTTTGCAACAGCAAAGTGATAAGATGAGCCTGGGGTAATGAAAATGTCTCACAAACACACATACACATAAAATGGAGTTTTGTTCACCTATAAAGAAAAAATGATATTTGCAGAAAAATACATGGAATTGGGTTATTTTGCTTATTAAGTAAGCTAGCTTTAGAAAGACAAATAATGCATGTTTTTCTCTCATGCGTGGGATTTAGAGGGAGAAAAAGGACATGGAAATCAAAGAGGAATTATTGTTGATATGAAAGGGGATGGGTGGAGGAGTAAGAAAGAGTAACAGAATGGATTAATATGATCTACGTATCGTATATATATATGAAGCCATCACAACGAAACTCATTGCTTTCTAAATTAATATTCATGAACAAGACAATCAATTTGATCTTGTTCTTTGGTTAGAGACTAGAGAAGTCTGGGAAATTTTGGTAAGACTAAAGCTAAATGCTGTGTCAATACAGAAACCTAAAAACAGAAGGCTTAAAAAATAGAAAAAAAATAGGCATGTGGGGGTGTGGAAAAGGTTCTGGGCTGCACTGTACTTTTGCTCTGCCAAATAAAGTCTGGGAACTAGGGTAGTTTCCTCTAAGCCTATTTCCTTTTCTTTACACATGTTTTCTTGAGCCTTTTTTTTCTTTTCTTTTTGGTACCAGAAAAAGCAAAGGCTCTTTGGAACATGCCCTTGTCCTGACGCTTTGTGTCTAGCAAGCTGTGAACTCATTGGTGCTCGCAGTGATGGCAACTCCCCTGTTCTCCAAGTTTGTCAGAGATCATGTATCTTGTGGCCTCCCTCACTACTCTATCCACTTGTAAGCACCTATAAGACCCAAAGAAGCAAAGCACATGGATTTGTGGGAATTGTATTTCTAGGCTACTAGAACCATTAATACTCTTTATGCTATCTTGGAAACCGAAGAAAATTGGGAGAGAGATCTTTTCAAGGATGAGAAGAACCTCTCTGGGGACTCATTATCAAGTGTCATGCTGTCTTCCTGGGAAATGACAGAGGTTGGGAACTGTCCACAAGAGGCTGCTAGTCAGACATAGGTCCTGTTTTCCTTGGTGGTTTCACATGTCGGATAGTATTGTTACGTAGAAGTTAAGTATTTTCAGATCTCATGTCTTGTATTCCTTTTGCAACCCCTCAGCATTTAATGATGAGCACTGAGTACGTATGGTATTGCTGAGTCAACGTTTCCAACTTGGGTGCATCATTTGGTCATAGCTACTCTGTTCTGAGCAGACACCGAGTCCCCAGAACCTCACAGGTTTATAGGAGTAATAGATGGGGAAAATTTGTCACTGCCTTTATGTTTTGTTCGAGGAATTTTTCTCCACTTCAGGAAGATTAATTTTTGGGTTTCTCCTGTGATATCTCGATTATATTTGGCAATGACACTATGAAATGATTAATACAGTCATGTCATGAAGTACTTTGACAAGCTTTTATCCTAAGGATCCTACTCACATCCCCTCTGCAAAATCTCCTTTAATTCATGGAACAGTACAAGATTTTTGTACTATTAAAAAAAAACAAAAACCTCTGAAATCATCCCCAAATAACCTGACATTGGTTCTGCATTGAGCAGTTCCTTTTCTCCTTATAGTAAAGTTGCTATAGAATTAGACTTTTTGCAAATGCTTTTGAGTTGTTGGCTTTGATGTCTCCACTTATATGTTTAACACCTCACTATTAATGTGAATCCCACTCACACCCCATTTCCTGCTGGCTTTGTGTTGCCTCTTGTGTGGTGAAAGAACACAGAGACATTTGGCTGATACTTTCAGTATCATGAAGTCCCACAAGAACTGTATTATAGTAATCTGTAAATAGGCATTGTATTTTGAAACTTACACCGAAGGATAGGTCAACTTGACTAGTGGTATCAAGATGTTTATTGAATCAAAAATATGTTTCTAATATATCTTAGTCAGGTGTAATTTA
Source organism: Megascapheus bottae (assembly GCF_031878675.1). Lineage (NCBI taxonomy): Eukaryota > Metazoa > Chordata > Mammalia > Rodentia > Geomyidae > Megascapheus > Megascapheus bottae. Next base: position 36,250,438 of record NC_143515.1, read on the forward strand.
TATACAGTGTATATATGCATTCTTGGATATATACTTGTTTATTCCATAGTTATTGAATTTATTTCTACAAAGTTGTTCATAATGCTCCATTATCTTCTGGCATCTGTAGAATTTATCATAATATCTCCTTTTTTGTTACTGATGTTATTGTAAGCTGCATTTTTTTTCTCTTCTAGTAAAATCAGTATCTCTAGAAATTTTATTTATCGATATTGTCCTTTTATTTATTCTTAAGTAGTTTTATGCAGGAGTAGAAATTTAACAGAGAAATTTTAAAATATTCAAGTTAGAGTTTTGCCAATTTCTCTATTTCTCTGTTTTTAATTTTGATTCATTTACTATTCTTTTTATTTCCCACTTACCTGAGCATAATATGACCATCCATTTTTAACTTCATGAAGTAGAGAAGGAAATCACTGACAAGTTTTTTAAACCTTTCTTCTTTTCTAAGATGTGATTAGAGCATGACTTTTGCAGCAGCTCATAAATACAAATATGTTGGATTTTCATGATCACTAAGGCAGAAACATCTGATTTCCTGTGTGATTTTTCTTTGACTCATGGATTGTCTTTGGCACATTGACTTTCTCTGATTTCTTTATATATCCTTAGTTTTTTATCTTGATCTCTACTATGTCTGGTATTAATATAACCATCCCAATGTTTGTAATTAGTGCTTGCACCATTTTCTCAGTCCTCTTACTTTAACCTACTTATATTTATGTGTGAATCTTGTAAACCATACAGATCTAATCGTTTCTAAGAGATCATCCCTCCCAATATTCCTATCCTGTGTAGTTTTCTCCCACATTGTCTCTGCATTAATTTGATTAATTCGTACATACCCAGAACTCCATTAGCACTTGTTAGCGAGGGTTGCCCTCTTGGAATGTTGCAGCTATCAAGGAAAAAAATTGATTTTCTAAACTTCTAAGTGAAGGACAAGAGAGGGAGAGTGGGAGATTGAGAGACTCAGCTGTTCTAGACGTGTTGTTTTCTCTAGCTGAGCCCAATCTCCCCAGCTGATCCTATACAGATGGTTGCATAAATAAGTTCACGTATCATTTCAAACTACTAATAGATGGGGTAATCTTTTTGGGTTGCTAAGCTTTTATTAGCATGCCTCCACATGTACCTTTCTTTTGGAAATCCTCTCTATTGTGGCATTATTTTTAAAAATTTCTTAAAAGCACCTTATTTGTCCAAAGGAGTTATACCACAAAGCAGTTTATAAATCGAGTGTGTCTTCATCGGTGTCACCCCTTTCAGGGTTAATACTTATCCCTTCCAGTCTACCCCTTCACTCACTTTTCTAAAGTTTGTAGGATATACTCTGAATTTTTTAATGCATTCTCCTTGCTTCTTCATTCATCTACTTCTATGTCCTTGACCCTGCCCCACCCCTTTCAAGTAAAGATGGAGTAATTTTTAATATAGCAATATGAGTGATACTTGACACTTATGCTTTATGTACTGTGACATTCTTTGTTAAATATTTCTGTGTGTATATACGTGTGTGTGTGCATGTATGCATGTGAGCCCCCATGTGTGGACATGCATGTGTGTACGTGTCCTGTGACTGCTTCAGGGCCACTCCACTTATCACTCCAGCTACTTAGGAGACTGAGTTCTGAGGACTCTTGTTAGCTTAAAGAGACAAATCTGAGAGATTCTTATCTTTTTTTTTTTTTCTTTTTTGCCAGTCCTGGGCTTGGGCTCAGGGCCTGAGCACTGTCCTTGGACTTTCTCAAGGCTAGAGCTCTACCACTTTAGCCTCAGCACCACTTCCAGCTTTTTTCTATGTATGTGGTACCGAGGAATCAAACCCGGGTCTTTGTGCATGCTAGGCAAGCACTCTACCACTAGGACAAACTCCCAGCTGAGATTCTTATTTTTGAGTAGCCAGGAAAAGCCAGGGCCCTGAGTTCAAGCCATAGTACCAGCACACACACACACACACACACACACACACACACACACACACACACACACACACACACAGAGGCAGGATATCTAGATTGATTTGTTTTGTTTACGTATTGTAGTATGAACCTTTTCTTTGTGAGGTGGGGTGGAATGCTAATAAAAGCTGTTTGGATTCCTTTCTGAGCTCAGATGGACTTGGGCTGAGCTGCACTTTTAATTAGCGTTCCCTCAGCCATTAGCTCAACTTTTGGCTTTTTGTTCTGCCCACCCTTTGTGATCACTCCAGTATTTGAGATGAGAGGAGATGTGATGCAGCTTCACATGTCTTTACCTGACTTGTTCATTAACTCCAGTAGGATTCTAAAATCCAAGCACTAAAAAAACTCACTGAGGCCACGAGTTTTCTGTACTTTCCAGCAACTCTTTCACGGTTATTTTCTTGGGAAAAATTCAGAGGTATGTGTGGATAGCAATTATGAGGCCAAGTCTATTTTTTTTCCTCCCTACTTCAGATTCTAATCCTTTCTCTAGGCATAGGATAATGTTTAGTGTTTAGCTGACTTTTTCTCATTTTTGTAAGGTCTTTGTCCACAGAAGACCAACTCTTCCAACTGCCCACACCAAGATCAGACGTCCAACCTCCAGTTTAGAGGATTCTGCAGATCTGTTGAACTATAAAGGGCTTGTTTCCCTTTAATTCAGTTAATCAGGGCTTCCTGTGTCTCTGCCAGCCCTCTGGAAACATATGAATCTTATTTTGTCTGGACTCTTCTGGTTGACCATGGAAATGAAAGTTTTTTTTCACATCCTTCTATATTCTAGCCAGAGGCCAGACATCCTATTCAAGCTGTTTCTAACTGTTAGGAGCTACACATTTGTCTTTTAAAAAGGAGGACAAATACTAAAGACTGGTCACCACCATATAAACCCTCCATAAGAACCCTCTCTGATCCCACATCTACCTGTAGCTATTGGCTTATTGGTATCTTGCTTACAATATAGCCTCCATATATTTGCTTCCTTTCCCATGTTTCCTGATGGAGCCTTCCTGAATAGCCTTCAGCTATTCAGTGATCTTTGGCTGTATACCCATATTGAGGAAGAACAAAAGACTTGGTCTCTTGGTCACGGTGGGACATACCAATAGGTAGATGACTAACTTTTGTCATGGCTCCCTCCTCCTCCTGTTCCTTATCCTGTTCTTCCTTTTTCTCCTCCTCTTCCTTTTTCTTCTTCTTTCCCCTTAAGGATTCTCAAATATTCATCTACATTTTTTCCCCTCTAATGTATGTACTTCTTCAGAGAAGTGTTTTCATACTCCTGGACAACAGGGAAAAATAGAAAGAGCAACATGTCCTCTTAAAATACCTGTGTTTGACTAAAAAGCCATTCTTGTGCAATTGTGCTCGTGCACTCTGGTTTAGATGGAAAGGGAGGCACTTTTTAGACTATAGCATGAGGAGAGAGGAGAAGTAGCTCTGATGATTGAACAGCTTCTTAGACACACTCCCAAACATCCTTACAGGTTTTGCTATAGTTGAAGCCTCTCTTCAGTATCCTCTTGTGCAAAGTTGTATTTTATTTCCCTCTATACTGATTTGTCATTGCCATTCCTCCTTTCTCTTTCTGTCCTGTGCAATGACATCATAGTTTAAATATCTCTTAGTTTTCTCTATGATGTGCTTTGTGCTTTTGTTTCAAGTTTTCCTGGTTTGGGATGCTTTCTGGAAGGGGGGAAACTGTTTTAATAATGCCTTACCTTATCTGAAAGTTGAGTCATTATGCATTCTGCTGTGTCTTATCTCTACAACTCTACTTATTCTGTTGAAATTTTCAAATGCCCTCCCAATGGTAACATCTTTGGCTTCATCTTAGTCAAACTCTGGCAGCAGGACACAGGTGACTTCTTTACCACTGCACATTCTCTTAATCTCATTTTCACCACACCCTCCCCTACCTCATCAGTTGTTTCTCATATTTCTGTGTAGGCTTTTCCTCTAGATTTTTAAAGGCTGGAGTGTTCTAGAACTAACCACGTCGCCTTATTCTCACAGCTACACACTTTTTTCACACTACATACTTTTATAAGATAATATTGCTCTCGTGGCATTACTACAACTTTAGGGGAAGACTAAGTTGTAATTGTGTTCTGGCCCCACCACTTTCCGAGCATGCCAGCAGACTTTCTTAAAGTCTGAATTTTCTCAAATGTGAAATGAAAGCTTAGAATTAAATTCTACTAGGTCCCTTCCAGCTCAGAATATTGCACCTATTTTTTTTTACCTGGGATAAGAAAGCTAACTTTAACTGGGAATCTAATGACATATGGAGAGACCACACTCAATAAGACAGGAGAATCCTATCATGTGATACAGAGTCAATTATAGGTGGGTAGTTTAAGTTCACAAAGATAAGTCATCAAGGAATTTCCAAAAATGATAGCCTAAGTTAGCATAAATGACAGAATCATAGTTTACTCAGGGTAACATGGTATATTTATTCAAACTCTTCTTTGCACATTTATTGGTGCAATGGTTTTCACCATGTGGTTTTCTAACAGTCCCTCCTGGAGTTTGAAACAAACTCGGCAAGAACTTTCCCCAGTAACACTTTTCCTCCTCTGAGCCACATTTTGCAGGAGATAGGAGTAACAGAGAGAGGGCTCTATTTTCGACATATCCCCATTGTACAGCTTTGTCTTAGCTGAGCAAAGTGTGGTCTTTCCTGGTGCGGGTAGACATCTAAAATGGTGATGGGGTGAGGACTGGAGCTCAGTATCCCTGACTACAATGACTACAATGATTTCTGTGTGGGCTAAGGAAAGAGTGGTTCTCTGTAACGAGGACCTGAGGGGCCAACCTCTACTGTGGCATCTTCAAGTAGAGAGCCCTAGCAACACTCTGGATTTGGACAAACTGACATGCCTTCAGTGCATGCTGGAGGGGATGACAATCTTCCTCCAATAACAGCACTTTTCTGTCACACTCCATGGCGAGGACAGTCTGGAGGAGGGAAGGAGGTTCACATAAGAAAATCTAAACCGCAAGTCCTAAATGGTTCAGTCTACTTGGAGAAATGAGTTGGAAGAAGTGTTTATCAGCTTTTGTCATTGTGAAAAATACCTGAGGAAATACCTGAGTGAAATTGCACTCTGGCTCAAAATTTCTGTCTGAGGTCAGCTGGCTTTATTGCACTGGACCTGAAGTGAGGTCATAAATCATGATGGTAGCAATATATGTTGGAAAAGGCTACCATTACTACTTATGGCAGCCAGTAGAGAGCAGGGGAAAGGGAAGGAGGGAGGGAAAGAGAGATGCATATTCATGGTTTTGTTTTGTTTTTGCCGGTCCTGGGGCTTGGGTACTGTCCTTAAATATTTTTGCTCAAGGCTGGTGCTCTACCACTTGAGCCACAGCACCACTTGCAGCTTTATCTGTGTACACGGTACCCAGGAATCAAACCTAGGGCTTCATATATGCTAGGCAAACACTCTACCACTAGGCCACACTCCCGACCTGAGGTATATATCTTTAAGTGCACAATGCCACCGTGCTAATTCCTCAAACTAGACCCAACCATCTAATTCACTCAGCTGTGAATTCATTAATAGATTAACCATTGATGAAGTTAGAGACTCCATGATCTAATCATCTTTCAAGGCTAACTCTGAACCCTGCTGCATCGAAGAAGAATGAAATTATATTATTTCTAGAAAAATAAATGAAACAGAAGATTTTATCAAGTTAAGCAAACCATGCCAGACTCAGATAAAGATGATATGTTTTTCTCTCATATGTGGAGCCTCTATCCACAAATAGAAACAAAAAGACAAAGACATAAATAGAAAAATATGTGTGTGGGTGAGGGACTGTAGAAAGGAAGGGTGACAGGACAGGATGATAAGCAGCAAGGAGGACCGAACATATTCTATGACTACGTTCAATGGAAAAGTATTTAATAGTTAAAGTGAACTGAATCAGCCACATGTTTAATGGAAAAAGTGCTAAAAGTAAGTTAAAAATGTATATTATGGCCATACTTTATAAACGTTCAATATGAAAAAATATATTGTATGCACAAGTGTATGGCATCCATTAAAATGATAGATCTCCTTCCCCAATTCCGGGTTCCTGGGGTATCGCTTTATGTGGGTCATTGACAGTACGAAATCGCATCAGCATCTAAGGTTGACCAATGCCAGACCATTCGTGTTGGATCCCAGGAAGTGTCTTGATTTGGAACACTCTCTTTGGATTTGACAGTGCCACCATTTTTAGTTCTCTTGATCACTTCTCAAGTTTACCTTGCTGCCTTCAACCAGACAGCAAAACTGTGCTTGAGTACCAGTGTTCATTTACAGCTTTTATGTATTTACATTTGCTATGTGAGGGACATGCTATACCGGGCACTTTCCATATATTAATTGACAAATGACTCATAACAACGCCATATGGTTGGCAGCATTTGCTTCATTGTATACAGGAAAAAAACAGCCTCTGAGAATTGCACTAGCATGCACATGGGGGTAGACTCCAGATTGGATGCCAGATTGGATCTTGTGCAAAATCTATTTTCTTTTTCTTTCTTGGTTTTCTTATTGAGTACTCTGAGGTTTTATTTTTTAATCCTTATGATCTGTGTGATATATATATATATATAGAGAGAGAGAGGGATTATAGTTACATTCATAAGGTAGTGAATATATTACTTCTTGAACATTGTTACCCCTTCCCATGTTTTTTTCCCACTTTACCTCCCCCTTCCAAGTTGTAAAGTTCATTTCCAACATATCATCTTGTGAATATCACTGGCAAAATCTATTTTCTGTCTATTTCATTGGCAGTGCCCAAATATGGCTTGTAGCAGATCACTACACACAAAGATACAGGAAACATGAATTTTTTTCTGGAACATAAATTATACCCCAATATTTGATAAAAGAACTCAACATGACTTTTACACTAAATCAAACACTGATATATTATTGGCATGACAGATATCCTATAATTATCATGAAACAGAATACGACACGTATGCCCTTTTTAGGTGAAAGAACTTTGAAGAAAGTTCTTGCTTCAAATGAGCAATGTCAAAAATACCCTAGAGCCCTATGAGGTAGAATTTTACTTTCTTCAATTAACAGAGATACTCCAGTGGAAGAATTTAAGAAACACCAGATTCCAGCACAGCACTCACAAATTGTATTCCCAGACTCGCTCCATTGCTCCAAGGTAAGACTTGGATACCATGGCTGGGTATCGGACAAGTCCTGTGCATTTCAGTCTGGAAGAACACTTGCTAGGACAATTAAATTATTAAGACTATTACCTGAAAACATTTTTCTCTAGACTCATGTTGAAGAAGTCATTTCTACCTAGATCCCCTTCGATAAAGATAGATTGGCTCAGTGTTCAGAACTACAGAAAAGCAGGGCACTGGTGGCCCATGCCTGTAATCCTAGCTACTCAGGAAGCTGAGATCTGAGGATCACAGTTCAAAGCCAGTCTAGCCAGGGAAGACTGTTTGTTAAGATTAACCACCAGAAAACCAGAAGTAGATTTGTGGTTCAAAGTGGTAAAGTGCTAGCCTTGAGTAAAACAGCTCTGTGACAGTGCCCAGGACCTGAGTTCAAGTCCCAGGACTGATCAAAAAAGAACTGAAAAAAGGACATTAAGCCACTTGGAGCCAAGAAATTTCACTCCTTGAATTAAGTGTTAGATGATCTTACTGTTATAATGTGTGTCTAGCAAGGAGACTGAGTCTATGCTTTCCCTAGATAATTGGCCCTTGATTCATCCTGATTCTTTCCCTAGATGGTTTTCTTTACTATTAGGTGTAGGTGTCCTCATCTGGTTTGCTTTGCTCATATATGACATGTTTGTTGGGTTTGATTCTACATACCTTGCATGGTCTGGGCCTATATAAGCTTTGTGCTAGCTGCATTCAGGGCTGCTGGTCTTTAAGACATGAGTCCACCAGCACTCCTTGAGCTGTCCAATAAAGACTCATAACTTAGCCACTTCAGGGATGGCTTCTGAGTTTCCTCACAACAGTTGCATGAAGGGGTTACCATTAAGCATTTTGAGCCATGCCATTCTTCTCATTATTCTCTCCCACCTCTCCCCTCAATTTTCTGCCTAGGGGGATTTTAAGTGACACCCTAGCTGCTTATCAAAACCCCAAAAGAAATAGCTGGGCGCCAGTGGCTCATTCCTATAATCCTAGCTACTTAAGAAGCTGAGAATTGAGCATTGTGGTTCAAAACCAGCTCAGGAAGGAAAGTCCATATCATTTTCCCCTGTGACACTAATGGCAAAATCACACTGTAAACCAAACCAAAATACGACTGAGGGATAGAGAAGGTCCAATAAACTACTCAGCAAAAGCCAGAAATTGTGCTGTGATTCAAGTGATAGAACACTAGCTCTGAGTAAAAAGAAGCTCAGGGACAGTGCCCAGGCCTTGAGTTCAAGCCCCAACACTGGGGGGAAAATAAAAAAGAAAGAAAACCCTAAAATCAACCATAATCACAATCCTTTCTTCACTATTGATCCTTTCCACAGTTTGTAGGTAGGCATATCACTATATCCTTTCATGGATAAAGAAACAGAGGTAGAAAGAGGTAGGAAACTTGTACATGGACCAGGCTCCATGCTGTTACTTCCCAACCACCAGGACAAAAGAATAAACAAATGTTCCACTCCTTGGCTGTTTCTCTTATTGTTGCCATCAAGCTCTGTACAACTAAATGAACATTACCTCAAAATGTAATGAAGCACTAAATACCCAAGCCTCTTGTCTCTCATTGTTTTTAAATTTAGAAAAGACCTTTCAGAGCTATGCCTGTTGGTAATGGCAGCCTATAATCATTCTGCTCCAGGAATCAAGTGATGTGTCCAGAACATGTCATTTTCCCCTGTGACACTAATGGCAAAACCACACTGTAAACCAAACCAAAATATGACTGAGGGATAGAGAAGTGTGGTCTCTTGGTTTCCACTCAGCAGTTTGAGCCAAGCATTCTTGGCTTTCCTCTACTCCTGAAGCCATAAGCACAATACTTAACCTCTGAACCCCTCTGTGAAATGCTGATGTTACCTCTTTACTGCTTGGGCAGGAACATTGCCAACCTCCCCTCACAACTGTGAGCATGAAATGTGAAGGGCATACTCTCTCAGGGAACTATTATTCTGAAGAAGTCCAAGAGTGTTTGGGTGGTGAATTGTGTACTCTTAGATTTAGTTTTTAAAAACTACATCTAATAGCAAAATGGTGGGAAATCCAACAGTATAATAAAGTATATGGAAACAGGGTCTATGCTTCCTGGATCCAAATCCAGGTGTTTTACTTGTATAGGAGAGGCTTTGAGATATCATCATCAAATACACATATATAATAGATAATGCAATTCCCATAATTTCCCCATTGGTAGATATCTAGTTCATTGGTATGTATTTAAGCCAATAAAATCATGACATAGAGCAAAATTATGCATATATAGATAATAGTGGCTTCCATCTGAGTCTTCCACACATGAAAAAAGAGAACAACATTCATGCAGAAGCAGGGTATGTGGGGGCAGGCTGTGTAAAGAACTGGATATAGCCTTGGATTAAAATTTTAATTTTGTGAATTAAAAAGACCCTGTTATATCTGAGTACATAAATGAATTTGTGCAAATAAGCCAGTCATTCAAAGAATCAGTCTCCTCAGCCATAAAACATGGTCAGTGGGCTAGATAAAGTATAATAATTCTTTGACCAAGGCCTGTTTTGTAATTCTTTGTTTGTATTTGAATCTTGCAGAATTTCCAAGAAAGATGGGATTTCTGGTCAAAGAGTGATCTTAGTTTTCACATTTTCAACTCTCCCCTTTCCAAATTCTTATAGATATAACTAAATTAGTATAATAGAGAAAAAATCACTGTGAAAGTTAGGAAAGAGTATTGTTATCAAGGCAGAATTTCAAAATTCCTATATGAAATAGAGTTCTGAGATTAGAGAAAGGGCAGGACAAAGTACCCTGGTATTCAGGGTCATTAGAAGAATGGCCTGTGGAGGATAGGAGATGAGTATCTCCATCTGAAGCCAGCACTTACACCCACACCTCACCATCTTCCTTGGACCTCTCCTTCCTCTTTACTTTGAGACTGTTGAGTCTCAAGAAAGAAGTTACACTGTCCCTAAATTCCATTTTCTTCAGCCTGAGACCTTAATATTTTCAACAAGAACCCACAGGATTTCTAACAGCTCAAGTCTCAGTACTGAAAAATCTCTTTGGCTCCTTTTTGACATACACCACCATACTGAGAGAAACTCTCAGCAGTCTGGAAAGAAAGGGCCTATTTTTGGAATTTAAGAAAATATTCCCCTTTGAAGTAATATGAGAAAGGGGCACACATGTAACAAACTGTAATTCATATTTATGATGAAGACATTCCATCTCTGAAATAATAGTAGGTCACACACAGCCGGAAAAGTTTAGAAATAGAAAAGTATCCATAGAGATGAAAGCTATTTACCAGTTGAACAATGGAAATAGTGCAAAGAAAACTGAGTACTATAAAATTAAAATCAAGTTGAGAATAATTGACTTGAATTGATGAGCTACAGGACCTGAGTGATGCATGGCCACAGCAATTTAACAGAAATGATAAAGAGATTAAAAATCATTCTAAAAGTATAAGAGATGCTGAATAGATTTCAGAAGTTTAGTGTACAAACAAAAGAATAGTAACAATAAAAAATAACAGAAGAAAAATGTTTTAAGCTGAAGAAATTTGCCTTCACATGGATGGTTTCAATATTAGAAAAAGTATATGCAAGCTGGGTGTGGTGGCTCATGCCTGTAATCCTAGCTACTCAGGAGGCTGAGATCTGAGGATCAAGGTTCAAAGCCAGCCCAGACAGTAAAGACTGAGAGACTCTTATCTCCAATTAACCACTAGAAAATGGGAAGTGGGGCTGTGGCTCAAGGGTAGGGCCGCAGCCTTGAGCTGAAGAGCTTAGGAACAGTGCCCAGGTCCAGAGTTCAAGCCCCATGATCCGCCCCCCACCCTGAAAAAAATAAGAAAGAAAAGAAAAACTATATTCAAACTTATTAAAAAGACTCAGCCTAGATATATTCTGTTGACATTTAAAAGAATTAAGACTTTCAAAAGATCCTAGAAACATCTTTGAGGAAAATGATCCAGCTACCTACTAAGAAAAAAGGTATTGTTACTGTTCAGTTTTCTAATATGTACAAATCAACAGTGTGTCACTGTCTTTAGAAAGTTTAGGAAGATGGGTCTATAATAAAAATAAACACACTCTATATATCATGTAAATTCTTAACTAATGTATTGAAAATTTAAATCAATAGTTGTAATAGAACAATGGAAATGGAAATTTAAATAAATATATAATATACTTAAAGTTTTAATATTTCTTACACCAAACTTCTTACTCTTATCTATAGCCCTTGCTCTATCCCTATGCATATTTTCCTAGTATTTCTTTATAGCAGTCAAAATTGTATCACAAGGTAGTCCATCAGTGAAAAAATAGGTTAAAAAGATTAAAGATTACAATAACATATCACATTCTTTGAAAAAAATGTAATAACTAGACACTAAGAAGAGGATAAATGAAATTTCCCAATGGAAATTGGAATGTACCTTCCTCAGCTATTCTAATTTGAGGACAAAATTACAAATATAAACTATTCAAAAATTAACAGCAGTGAAAGCAGGACCTGCCAGAATACGTAAGATTCAACAACCACAAGTATCATAATTTATATAAAATTGTTCTTATTATTAAGATAGAATACAATAAGCTTTCATTTCAAGATGTTTGGAAATGATGAAATATAACACACAGAAGGAATTAATAACTAAAAGAATATAACAGTGAATCAAAATTTTAAAATACACAAAAATGGAAATGTTGAATACACTTAAGACAGATCATTAAATAATCAGGGATGGATTAAACTAATAAAATGTTTCATTAAAATATTGGGATAGGAAACACTTCCACAAAACCAACAATTTTCCCAATATTTTTCAATCTTCTTGGTAAAAGTGAGTCATAGACCATAGAGGCTACAATGCGAAACCCACTGATAGGAACATTCTCTGAGCCATTTTATTGAGTTCAATGTAATTTATGGAGCCCAAAACAGTTAAGTTCACTGTTTTAGAAAAACAATAAAGATCTAGGCAATAAACAGAAAATATTTCATTCACAAAGCATAGCTTTGAGTACCTTGGAATAATGTTACCAAACAGTTTGAGATTTAATCTCTCCTCTCTCTGTCTCTCTCTGTGTCTCTGTCCTTTTCACACACACTCACTCTCTCTCTCTCTCTCTCTCTCTCTCTCTCTCTCTCTCTCTCTCTCTCTCTCTCTCTCTCTCTCTCTCTCTTTCCCATACATACACACAGGAACATAAAAAGAAATTTTATATCCTTAAATAAGAAAATAAGTAAATTATAGCCAAAATTCAGTTTCCCTTGTTGCTAAGATTTATCCACATTTTTTCTTACACTTAAAATGACAATCTTAAAGATATTTTAGAACACAAAAATATTTAAACCGGGCACAGTGACTCATGCCTGTAATCCTAGCTACTCAGGAGGCTGAGATCTGAGGATCAAGGTTCAAAGCCAGCCCAGGCACAAAAGGACCAGAGACTCATTTCCAACTAACCTCTAGAAACTGGGAAGTGGGGCTTGTCTCAAGGGTAGGGTGGTAGTCTTGAGCTGAAGAGCTTAGGACAACACTCAGGCTCAGGGGTAGGGCGGTAGCCTAGAGCTGAAGAGCTCAGGAACAGCCCCCAGGCCAAGATCAAACCCCATGGGAGCCCCTCCCCCCAAAAGTTCAAATGCACAGAAGAAGAAATTAATCCACTGAAAACCAAGGGGATTTTTGCCAAATATTAGAAATGAAGATGTATTAGTATTGGGTTTTCCAGATGTTAAATCTAATTCAAACAGTGTGGTCTGAGTATAAGAACAGACACACACACACACACACACACACCAAGAACAACAACAAAAACAAACCAGATAGAATAGGAACAGAATACAAAACCCAGCAATAGACCTGAGTCTGTCAAAGATTTTGACTTTTCAAGTGGCTAATAAAAGATTAAGCCACCTTTGGGATGGAAAAAATGGCTAATCAGCTGAGTGATAGAATGTTGGATGTTGATCTATTAGCACAGAATGAATTCTAGAAAAAGCACTGACTTAAAAAGAAAAAAGAAAAGCAGTCATCAAAAGAACAACGTAGCTCACTCACAATTTTGAATATGGATACTAAATGTCTAAATAATATACAGAAAATAGAGTCCATATTTATATGGAAAAATATAATAGCCAAGTGGGAACAAAAATAAAAGAATGGCCCAATATTTTTAAATCTTTTTAATGGATATTACTATTCTTGTAGATAAAAGAAAATCTGTGTTTTAACAAATGACCATAATGCATTTGATTACATTGAGCATTAATTCCTGATTTATATTAAATGAATAGTGGAACTTTTTGAAATGATCTTATTTCCAAATAATGAAACATTTGAGGGCTGAGAGTTTGGACTAGTGGTAGAGTGCTTGCCTAGAATGCACCAAGTCCAGGGTTCGATTCCTCAGTACTACATACATAGACATAAAAGCCAGAGGTGGTGCTATGGCTCTAGTGGTAGAGCTCTAGCCTTGAGAAAGCCCAAGGACAGTGCTCAGTCCCTGAGTACAAGCCCCAAGACTGCCCCCCCCCAATAATGAAACATTTGAGGTATGTCAATTATTGTTGGGCCTTTTGTACTTTTGTATTTGGGGAATCATATATAATAGATATCAGTAAGTTATTTTGTTCCAATAATACTTGAATTATCATCACACACTCTATAATGCTAATGCAATGAACTGCAGACTATTACAAATTGTCTATTATTTAAACTGAGGAAGCTCAGAAATATGAGAAGAACAACATGGTATGATGGAAAACTCATGAACTGGAACATGTTTAGAACTCAAACATCAGGAGAGTGTTTTAACATAGTGTCCTCGTCTGTAAAACTGAAGTAACAACTGACAAGACAAGACAAAGCATGCTTTTTGGTTCCTGTTTCTGGCTCAGCACCGCAAAAATCCTTAGTTTAAGTCAAAAAGCAATCCCTTGAAGATGCTAGACTAATAACTGCTGGTAGATTGGATAAGCAAGTTAAAACCTAGAGAAATAACTCATACAAGGTTGCATTCCAGTTTTCCTCTTCTCTTTTCTCTTATGGTGTCAACCCGAGGTAAATCTCAGTCACATGGCAGTGGCTAAGAGATTGTCTGAAAATCTCCATATTTCTGGGAAAGTCCCCCATACCCATGGTTCAAAAAAATGTGAAAAGAGTTTTCATTTTTCTAAGGGTGGCTCCAGTGAAAAGTTGTTTATCATCATTGTGGCTGGCCAAAGCTCCCATAGAAGTCTGTCTTTCTTGCCAGAGTATTTGGAGAGGGGTCTTCCTTCGGACAGACTGATGGAAGGATTCTGGATGTAAAAGGGGTAGGTCCCACCCTCAACCCTGAGCCACACATGTGTAGCTTTAGACTTTGGACAGAAACAAAAAAGTTAAGCAAAATATTTGTGCTGACATTGAAACCACCATCCACAGAAGAGATAGCACTTGTGGGTTGAGTATAACTGGGGTTATTGCTTACTGCAGCAAACACAGAAAAAAAAATTCAACATTTTCCAGAAAATCTAAACATGATCCTTAGTCTAAACAGCATACAATTCAAAAATTTCATGTTATCCTCTAGAATCACTCAGCAAGTTAAGGGACCTCGAAATGAAATCAATTCTCAAGGGCAAAGGCAATTAAGATGTCAGTCCTGAGATGTTAGAATCATAATACAGACTTGAAAACTGTTACAATAACTATTCCACAAGAGCATGAAGAAATGAATAGGAATATAGCAATCTTTTAAGCAGAGACATAAAAAGCCGGAAAAGAACTGAGTGAATTTTTAGAATTGAAAAAATCAATGCCTGTAATGAAAACTTAAGTGGGGCGAGAGAAATTTAGGTGTTCAGTGGTAGAATACTTTCTTGCCAGGGGTAAAGCCCTAGGGAGGTTCTCACCAGTCCTCCCACAAAATTAAGTTAATTAAGCAAAAAGCTGAAGAAGTGACAGAGTAATTAGTGATACTGAAGAAACAGCAACAGAAATCACCGATTTGAAAAAGCAGAGAAAAAATTGTAAAAGAAATAAATGGACCTTTAGGGAATGTGGAATAGTCCAAAGATCTAATACTTGCATCACTGGAGTCCTCAAAAGAGAAGGAAATGATTGGTACAGAAAAAAATGTTGAAAACTAATGGCTGGAACCTTCTCAAACATGGTAAAAGTTGTATATAGGTTCAAGAAGCTTCACAAAGCCAGAGTCAGATAAGCTCAAAGAAAACCTGCTGAAACACATCACAAACAGCTTACCACTAAAAAATAAAGAAGAAATCCTACCCAACCATCCAGAAACAAGGGCATACTAAATCCACTAGCACAATGATGTTCATTGCAGCACTATTCGCCATAGCAAAGATATGGAACCAATCCAGATGTTCCTCAGTTGATGAGTGGATCAACAAGATGTGGTATTTATACACAATGGAATTCTATGCAGCTGTCAGAAACAACGACATCGTCCCATTGTAAGGACATGGACAGACTTGGAAAAAAATCACATTAAGTGAAATAAGCCAGACTCAAAGGAACATAGGCTCAATGGTTTCCCTCATTTGTCATTTGTCAGTAGAAACCTTGGGCTCTCCTAGCAGAGATTTTCAATAGAGCAAAACCTAGATACATAAGGCCATACAGTATGACGCTAAATGAAAGGACCTCTAGGATAGAAAAACAAAAGCCATATAATGAGTGATTATTGTCCTTAATGTACTAGGTTATTTCTCATCTCTTTTGCTGTCCCTTGGTTATCTCATATTGTTACAGTATTTCACTTTGTTATCTGATATATTGGATATATGCGTATTTGGTTATTTGAAATTGGATAGGGAAAGGGGGAAAACAAGATGAGGGATGGGGGTGAGGGGGAGAGAAATGGGGACCAAGACATGAGAAAGGGTATCAATGTATGTGAAGTAATGCACCTTCTATCTGGCGAATATAATGTAACCCTTCTATTAATTACAATAACAATATTTTTTAAAAAAGAAAAAAAATATACGAGTAATATAACCACGAGTTTGGAAGATCTGTAAGCCTGACTCAGCCAGCTTCCTGAAAAGGCATTTTAGAGATATCATTTGCCAAATTTCCTCTGAAGGTCAGTAAGTTTAGGTATGTAGCTGTGAACCTCAGTGTACACTGCCATCAACTGTAGGTCAGTCACCACACGAAACACACCAAAGAGCACAGGCAGAAAAGCCCAGATACAACGTTCTAGGCTTAACTTAAACAACAGCCATTACATAAATCACCAGACTAAAGCAGGAGGGCTCACATCACAAGAGCTCCTAGGAAGAGATGGACTTTCTAATGACCAGGACAAGAAATAAGCTTACCTGTCTTCAGTTAGTTTCATTAAGGTTGTTCCTCGAGTGGAGAAGACAATAAAGGACATCCTCAGCTGTGGACTGGAAGGAACAAAATTACATTAGGATGGACAGAAAACTTGTAGCAGGGTGTTCCTTTCCTGGTTTACCCCTTATTGTTGTTTTTGTTTTATATCATGGCTGCCAGAGCTGAGGCATTAAAATCAATATACCCAATAGATTAGTTATGTAACTGTAACTCCTCTATCACCCTTACAATTAAAAAAAAAAGTAGAGTTGTATCTATAGAAAGACATGACCAAGGGGGGAGGTAGGGGGAGAAAAATGGGGACCATGACATGAGAAAGGGTATCAATGTTTGTGAAGTAATACACCTTCTATCTGGTGAATATAATGTAACCCTTCTATTAATTACAATAAAAAATATATGGAAAAAAAGGAAAGACATGACCAAATTTTTTGTCATCATTTCCTCTGGGGACAAAGGACAAGAGCGATAGTTGAAGCCTGTGGGAGAAGGGACCAGGAGAAAGGTAGAAAAATTATAAGAGAGAAACAAAACCCTGTGGGTGACTAGTGAAGGCACAAAATGGGAGTAAAATAGGGAAGTTGTCTTTTAAAAGGGAGAACGCTTGGCCCTCAGAGGCTGAGAGGAAGGACCCGCATGATACTGTCAGGAACAGGATTGGAACTTGAGGCAATCATCTTATCTCTGGGTTCTTCATGGAATAGGCGATGAGGCTCTCTGCTGAGATAGAAGTGTGTGAGATGTAGCTTGGGGGCTTGAGAAAAGGAGTGAAGAATTAGAATCATTATTAGGAAGACAGGAGTCAGACTAAAGGCAAATAATAGCACTTGGTGTGTGCTCACTGAAACTGGAAACCTTGGGATGGGAATGTTACACATCTTATCAATATCACCACTGCTCCTGAGTAGATTTCTCTGTGGCAGTATCAGCTCTAAGTAAAAGTCATCCAATCATTTATTGATTAAAAAATATTGATGGAACCATCTTAGCTAATCAAGGAAGCTGAAATTTGAAGACAAAGTTTGAAGGCACTCTAGGCTGAAAAGTCCATGAGAAGCTTGTCTCCAATTAATCACCAAAAAGCAAGATGTGCTCATGGGGCAGAGTGCTAGCTTTGAGCAAAAAAGCTAAATGATAGCTCACAGGCCCCGTTTTCAAGCCCCAGTGCTAATAATTGCCCCCCACACACACACATACATGGAGCATGAACTTTGTGTCTGACATTCTGAAAGGCACCTGGACAGTGACAGCCAACAGAATTTGGTCTTTGCCTCAAGTGGGTTTCCATGATGCTCTGTTGCCACACATTAAAGGGTCCATAGGCAGAGAGTCAGGGGACAGCCTCTCCGGCTGGAATAAGCTCTTTCTATGGTAGTCAGTTTCTTCATTTGTAAAGCAAGGGCATTGGACTGAGTGTTACCTCAGTCCACACCCCTCTCCTTTCCTTAATTCTGACAGTGAAGAGTCCAGAGCTGCTTGAGCTAAGCAAGAGATGTCCTGTGGTCACCCAAAGGCAGGGGTGGGGCTGATTGGCTTGCCCATGCTCTCTTTGTATAATCTTTCCTTGGAAATCAGTGTTTGACCAGTGTAAGCAATTTGCTACGGTTGCACAATGGAGCTTGAATTCAAAAGTACATCTGTCTAACTTCAGAGCCTTTTCCACTGGACTGGACCAGAAGGAGAAGAAAAGAACAGCAGTAGAGACAGAGCAGATCCTGTCAAGTGTCTGGACACAGATGCATTCTGTGTCACTCCAAAGGGCTAGTGGATGAGAACACAAGAAAGGACATTCTGCCTCAAAAACAAAAAGACTTCTAAAAACTGAAATTATTCAGTTATGATTGGACTATTTGCTCAAAACAATAGCAATTTTTACCCAAGATATTCAAAATAGGGCTACTGAACGCCTCTTCTGATTGGAAAGTCATTCCTTTCCACTCACATTTTCAATGATTTTCCTATTTTTAAAGCCATTTATGTATTTGCTTCTATAGTTTCCCTTTTTTTTTCATCCTCTTCTTTCAGCCTCTGCTCTCCTAATCATGTAGATTTAGTTGATTTCCTGCTGCAGCTTTCAATTTTTGGTGTTATGAGGTCACTTCCTCCAGTCAGTTCCGATTTGGGGCATTACAGAGAGGTCTTCCCTGACTTCTTCCCTTCAATTAGACACATAGGGACAGGTTGGTCAAGAAGTGAGAGGAAGCTGTCATTAACCTGAGCCCGGAGGCCACCCTGTATTCTGAGATGAAGACTCATACTCAAAATTAATTGTCTCATACTGGGCATGAGATAGAGCTCTGTTAGAATTTACAGTGGTCAGACCATTTTACCAAAGGCCTTGACAACTTACTTCAAATACATACATGAACACTGTCACCGCCATGTCATGGCTTGGAAGATGACCTGACTCTTCTTTCCCTTTCTACTGGATAGCCTTACTTCCTGAGAAGCAGTACCTCCAGGATTCTTGTAATATTTCCATGACCATGTTTAAATATGGCTGGAATGATGGGGAGAATGTTCAGGGAATTCTACCAGCATGTATGTGGCTGGTATGTCCAACCACTATGGTTATTTTTCCCTCAGGAATACCTAGTGTTCCTAGCATAGGATGCTTTCAGTACTAAGCAAGGAGAACTGTGAGTTGGTGCTTTTGCACCTTAGACACAGGTGCAGCATGAGTATCTGCCCACCGCCCCGACTCCATGAAACCGTGTAGGGAAGTTGTCAATCATTCATTTACAAGAATACACTATTTAACAAACAAGAGAGAAGATGAATCATTTTGGTCTTCAAGCAAACCTGGATCCTCCTGGTAGCACTAAGGCAAAGTTCCTATCATATGTGGCATAGGTCAAAACAGAGAATACAGCCCCGGTTTCAGGGTGGAGAATCCAGTTTTATCAAGGGAGAAGAGCAAGCATGGATGGGTTTTACTCCTGTGAGAGAGGTATGAGAGAAACAAACGTGTAGTATTGCTCACCTGATGAATTTATGAGCCAGTTGTTCCACAAAGTAGTAGATCTCATTCCAGTGATGCAGCACACTTCCTGACCTGGGAAAACAAAAGCAGATGTTGAAACTATTTGTCTCTGCCTTGTGTCTTTCTCTTCACATTCTATTAGTTCCATTAACTTAGCTTATGAACTGGGCTCATCTCCCGAAGCTAATGTAAGCCTGGGAATTACTTGAACGGTTGTTTCAGCTTTCTGTGATGAGTTAATTTCAGCCCTACCAAATTCTTACAGAGTTTTGTTAAGGAACTTTCTCCATTCTATCACCTCTTGCCCCCACCACTATACCACACTAATTCACGGGAAAAATAAATAAGCCAAGCACACCTCCAGCTCAAATAGACTCACAAGTTAGTTCTGAATCTTTAGGACACTGTTATTTCTAGGAGGCTTTCATTATTTCCCTGATGAAAAATGAAAAGATATCCTTTTTCATTTATTATTTTTTGAAACATAATCTTTTGCAGTGCTGAGTTCGAGGTTGGTCCGGAGGCTTGCTAGGCAGGTGCTCTACCACTTAAATGAAGCCTTCGGCCCTTTCTTGTTTTTCAAGCAGGCTCTTGTTTGGTTTTGTCCAGTCTGGCCTAGGCTGAAGTCTTCCTGGTTCCCTTCCCATGCCCCTGGGAAGACAGGCATGTGCATACTACTGCACTCAGAATTGTTTATTGATGGAAATGGCATCTCTGAGACTTTTTTGGCTAGGCTGGCCCTGACCCACTATGCTCCTGATTTTTTTCCCTCCCCCACCCCAGCTATAATTCTTATAAATGAAATTAGCACAAAATGAAAAACAAAGACATAAGAACCCCCTTAAGAATCCAATTTCATTTGCAAATAGGGAGACAAATCCCTTAAAGAAAATCTCAGCAAAGTGAATCTAGCAGAAACCCTGAATAATCAATCACTTGATGATTCCCCTAAGAGAATTTCTTTGTAATAATGAACTTTATAGTTTTACTTAGCTTATTAATATGACTAATTGCATTATATTTCCTTAAAATGTTTAACTCTTGGTACTTTCCTGAAATAAAATCAATATAAGAAAAATGCTTACTACTCTAGGAAATGCAGAAATACAAATTTAAGAATGGCAGAATTTAAGAATGACAGAAACACTATTTTATACCATGCAGATTCAGCAAAACTTAAAATATCTGAATACTAAGTGCTAATGAGAACATGGACCAAGTAGGAATGTCCACATATTGCTGAGATTTGGGAAATGATGAAAATCCTTTGAAAGGTAATTTGGCAATGAGGTTGAAGCCACGCATTGTCTATGATCAGCAATTTTGCTTCTAGATTTATAATCTCCCATGCAAGGAAGTGATTATAAGAATTCTGTAGAGCCGGGCACTGGTGGCTCATGCCAGTGATCCTAACTACTCAGGAAGCCGAGATCTGAGGATCATAGTTCAAAGCCAGCCTGGGCAGAAAGTTCATAAGACTCTTATCTCCAACTGACTGCCAGAAAAACCAGAAGTGGACTGTGGCTCAAGTGGTAGAACACTAACCTTGAGCTGAAGAGCTCAAGGACAATGCCCAGGCCCAGAGTTCAAGCTCTATGACGGACAAAAAAAAATGAGACTCTTGTATAGTAAGTATGGGGACAGACATGCTGCATTGGAGAAAAAAATAACTAATATCATTGATAGGTAATTGCTGTGAATCTGCTAACACATGCTACCTATTTCTTTTAAGAAACACTAAAAATGTGAAAACATGTTAAATTTTGCTCATTTTAGGTCAAGAACTCATTGGCATTTACTATATTATTTGCTGTCCTTTTCTAAAGATTACAGGTTGATTCAGAATTTTACAAAGGGCTGATACAAAGAGTCAAAAGGCAAATATCCTCTCTTGGGTCCGTCTACAACTACAGAAATTTATGGTTGTAATTTCATGTTCTGATCTTGAATGCTTTTCTTATTTGTTTGGACTAGTATTTGGCATAGTTGGCAGCAAGAGAATTATACTATAGATATCCCATTTCTTATTAAGTTGCAAAATATATCTTATTGCTGGCATTTTTCTAGCTGTCCAAGGTACACAGAACTAGAAGTGTTATTTCCCCTCAAAGTACTCAAAGTCGAGCAAGAAACTCAGAATAATTAAGATGCCAAGTGTCATAAGAAGGGTCTGTGGTTGAGGTTCCACCTTCCAGGGCAAAGAGAAGAGAGTAGCATGTCCTATTTGGCATTTGGATTGTCATTTCTTCTATGTAAATACAACTCTTTATATAATTCTTTATCTTGAGTCACAGTGGAGTTATACATAGCCTACTTTCCCAAGTATTGAGGAAAATCAAAACCTCCTAAAATTTTGGGAACCAGAGGGTAGTTTTTTTTTTTTCTGGTTGACTCTAGAAACCTGAGGAGCTAAATTGACTATGATCACAACCAGAACAAACTCAGGCATTGGTTGGAGAAATGTCTACAGTAGACAAAACAACACACTTGTCATGCCGATTTGAGTAAGAGTGAATGACTTTAGACCCCAGCTAAGGAGTCCTGGCAGTATGTTCAGACTGAAAGGCTCATCCAGCCTTGGTGATCCAAAGCTGTAAGGTAGAAGCAGTGCAGGTGGCTCAAGCCTGTAATCCTGGCTACTTGGGAAGCTGAGAATGAGAAGATCATGTTTCAAGGCCAGCACTAACAGAAAAATTCAGGCGTATCTCCCTCCCCCATCACTTCCCTCTCAACCTGTTTGGATTGAGCTGAGCACAGTAGCATACACTTGTTTTCTCAAGCTATGAGGGAGGCTGAGACTGAGAGAATTGTGGTTCCAGGCCAGCTTGGGTAGCAAATTCCACATGACTCCTCCATGGAAGGCAAGAAGCTAGGAGAGCAGACCTCTGGTCCTAGTGGTGGTGGGAATCTTCTCTGTAGCTCACACTCATGCCTGGGCAGCAAGTGAGACTCTATCTTAAAAATCAAAGCAGGGATGGAGATGTGGCTCAGCGGTATTATACCAGCCTAGCAAGCATGAAGCTCTGAGTTCAAATCCCAGCACTGCCAAAAACAAAGAAAAAATAGAAATGATAGAGTGAAAAAGAAAGAGAAGGAAGAAAAAATGGAAGGAATTAAGAGAGGCAAGGAGGGAGGGAGGAAGGAAGAAAGAAAGGAAGGGAAAGAAAAAGTTAAGAATGTTTCTTTCCAAGCTCAAATATTAACAACATTGGAAAACACTGCATTGGACTCAGTTGTGGATATTATTTTTTTCCTCAGAATTGCCTTGAACACATAATTACTCAGAGAACTATAGTCACAGGCAAATTGTGCTAGAAACTTTTGCCTGTGTACATACTCTGATTTCAACTCAATAAGATACTTCAATTTCAGTTCTAGCCTCTGTCCCATAGTCCAGGCTGGTGTCACGGTTGTGTGGAGGCTCTTAGCCTCTTCTTAGTATTTTTTGTTTCTGTTCCACAATGATAAATACAAGCAGCATCTGAAATTTGAGTAGCTTCCTAAGAATTCTGCCTAAAGACAGTGTTACAGAATTTAATTCTAGAAGATGCATTCAATATGCCTGAGCCCACTCAGAGCCAATGCCCTACCCCCTCCTATCCCCCCAGTCCTGGAGCTTGAACTCAGAATCTGGACACTGTCCCTGAGTTTTCCTTTGTGCTCATGGCTAGTGCTCTACCATTTGACTACTTCCAGCTTTCTGATGGTTAATTGGAGATAAGAATCTCACAAAGTTTCCTTCCTGAGCTGGCTTTGAATTATAATCCTCAGCCCCCTGAATAGCTAGAATCACAGGTGTGAGCCACCCTGCATCCAGCTTTTTTTAGAAAAAAAATTGGGAATTGAACTCAGGACTTTACACATGCTTGGGAGGCCATGAACCCTCAATTCATAGTATCTTCTGACCAGGGTTTGCAGAAAGAATCACCACATTATAGGATACGAAAACATCAGTTCTGACAGCTAAGTCCTGAAGAAGGTCACGGTTGAGGGTAGCTCCAGAATTTCTTGCTTAGTTTTGCTGTTTCTCCATGCTTTCTCCAGAGTTTGGAATATAGTATAAAGAGTCAGGAAATGTTTGTGACATTGCACTTACTACCTCTTCCTGGCAAGGAGTTACACACAGAACCTGGCATTGCCCTCAGATTATTGTTCAATTACGTTCACGATCTAATATGCAAAGGGCAGGAACAAAACAAGAACCCTAAATCTTCTGATTTGTTTTCTGAACAAAAATGCATTATTCCGTGTTTATGAGAGTTTCCAAACCTCCTTGTGGTTAAACGCCTTAGAAAACACAGGCTCTTTCCATTAGCCACACAAACAGTATACCAGAATCAGTAGGTCAAACTGGATTTGAAGTGACTCTTTTGTTTTGCATATGGATTAGAATCTAACGAAAAGGAAACAACAGAAAGCTTGCAGTTGGAGGCATTATCCAGGAGTCTTTTAATATAGAAGAGCAGAGTAGTTCTAAAGATGGAAACCATAAACCTTTTCCTTAGACACCCTGGCCCCCAGCACAGTCCACTCACGCACGTCTCCAGTGAACATTCAGGTCCTTATCCAATCTTTGGAAAATGATGGACAAGGATATAGATACTCTCAGCAGCTTGTGGAGCTCCGCATTAGTTCAAGGACCCTATATCCATTTCTCATTGTTCTTCCTCACTCCAGCCACTTCCTCAACCCTCATCTCCTTCCTCCCATCTCACACTGCACATTAGCTGGCTGGAACTCCAAATCCAGCCCAGACTGTTAGCCCGTGTTCTTCTATTGCTGTCTGGGGTCATAGCCAAGCCTTCCTCCTACTCTCACAAACTGATCTTGATTCTTGGGTCTATCCCAATTCTTCCAGATACAGACCAGACACCAAAAAAGTCATTGAGCACTGTATTTGGAGTCTGGAGTCACCCACTCTGCTGCTTCCTGTGTCATGAAGCCTGGGATGTTAATCTCTGACTTGTGATGATGAATTTTCCTTTAGTCAGTCTGAGAGCCGTGAAAGCAGCAATTATTCACAAGTTGGGAAGTCAGTTTAGTGGTGTGGCCAGTATTTCCACCCCCCAAAATTAAAACCATTCAAATTGAATTATTAGAATAGCTTGCTAACAGTAACAAGAAGCAATGCCTCATGAAGCTTTTGGTCAGAGATGCATAAGTATACACAGGCAGCATCAAGATGCACAATACATCTTTTCTATATTGTCATGATCACATAATATTATTATAACAAAATATTTCCTCCTTGTGCCTCCATTCTGCCTTTTCCAACAGATAGACAGGCAGCTAGATAGACAGACACATAGACACACAGACACACACACACACACACACACACTCACACACAGAGATGGAAACATCTACATATATTTTGTGATATCAACTGCTGCTATTTCTGATGTAAACTCACCACCAACATGGTGGTGTTATTAAGAACACAGACAATTGGTTAATTGCCCAGAAAAGTTGTTCCCATAGCTGAACTGTACAACCGCGGCTCCATTTCTCACGCTCTCTAGACTCAGAAATGAAGCCACAGAACCACTGCACACCCTCTGAAGGCCAGAAAGAGGGGGGCATCCCCTTCTGAGTGGAGATGGATGCTGTCGCTTGGGAGGAAGTGACTCAGAGTGAGGGCACCACGGGAGATGGGGTAAACGCACTGTATCACTGAAGCAGCATGTCCCCTGTTGGAAATCTGGGAAGGGAGGCTAAGCTAAGAAGAAAATCACAATCACAAGAGGCAGAAAATGAAAAATCACTGACCATGCCACATAAGACACAACTATCAGCCACGTCGTTTTCACACTCTTCTCACAGCATATATCTAGCAGTTTGGTCCCTGTTCTTTCTTAACATTATGGTTATGGTTATGCCTGCTCTTTATAGCTTATGCTCCTTGTTCTTTACCTAACATTATTATGGCTATCAAACACAGCCTTTATTTCATTCAATAATGCTCCCTAGCACTGTTTATAATAACTGTATTTTTTTCATATTACAAATACATTTTTGGTATAATTCCTTTTTGTTGATTGGATTGTTTCCAGTTTGTACTTTTGTAACAGCACTATTGCAAAAGCAATATCTTTTCATCACAATGGAAGTCATATTTTGTCATTTTTACTGTTCTTTCTGCATTGGCATTTGCATAGAAAATGACCTAACCCAACACGGGCAGTCCAAAACATCCATCTGCCAGGAGCTACAATGGCTGGGCAGATGACTTGCCTGTTCAGCCATGAGGCGATCAGGGAACATTAATATTGGGGATTTGAAATATTATTTTGCAGGAAGGTAAGTGGCTAGGACACAAGACATTGTCAACAGAGTTTTTCTAAATTCCTTTAGCAGTGAAAGAACCAAATTCGAGGATTCAGGTCATAGCGTGGGGAAGATCTAATCTCCTCTAGTGTCCTTGGGTGGAGAAACCTGTACCTTGGGAGAGACAAAATGGCAGAGGAATAGAAATCCCTCAACTCTCCTCTCTGCTCCCTGAGAATTAATTGTGAAGAGAAAACAGAGGGTGGAGCAGGTATCAGGAATGGGAGGTTCATCTCTGAGTCTCAAGGAGGCAATTAATTGTCCTATATAGACTTCCAATGTCAAGATAAATGGGGCACTAGAGTCAGAATGGATGGAAGAAAGACAAATTGACTTTGTTACTGTTTTTTATTTGAATTCTTTCATTATATATGACAGAATTTTAAAAATACTTGCATTGTCCCTTTGATTTTCTTTGTATGAGTTCGGATCGGCTACATACTTTTCTGGGATAAGTACAAAGTAAAAAAGCAATTCCTCTTATGCAAAACGATGACGGTTTTCAAGACATTACAGCATGTCCCTGAGCGAATGCCAGGCCCTTCAAAATGACACCCATACCCAGGCTGCTAACACCGGTATCCGCATTCTTTGCCCATGTTTCCTTAGTCCAGAAATTGGTAACTTTTTCTGTAAAAGGCCGTACAGTAAATATTTTTAGCTTGGAGAGTGGTATTGGGATAGATATTGTCCCCAGGGCAACCAGTCATTGACAATCATAAAACAAAATAAATCTGGTTGTGCTACAAATTTTACTTACAACAATAAGCTACAGGCCATTGTTTGCCAACTTCCATCCTACAATCTCTTTCAGTCTTGTTCTTATAATTTTTGTGTTTACTGTTGTCTTTCTCATCACAAGCTTTACACACACACACACACACACACACACACACCTGCACATGCAAACACACACATATACTTACAAACATATGTATATATTTTTTTCTGAGAGCAAAAATTCTGGTTGGACTTTGTTACTCCTGTTATTTATTTATTATCCAGTAATATTTGACAGGATATAAATTGTGGACAGGAAAAAATGTGCTTTGAGACATAGAGGTATTCTTTCTGACCTAATAAATATTGCATGGATATTTGAAAGGAAAGCTTATTCTCTATAGAGTATAGAGTTCAAAAATATTTGTTAAATCAGCCTCATTAATTATTATTCACATCCTCTGTCCTTGGGATGTGTAAGTAGTATTCAAATGAATGTATTTTAGATTCTGCCGAGATACTAATACGGCTTCCATTTTTAGTAGGTGAAATAAATTGGGTTATCTTACTCTTTCTCTAAATACTGAAACACTCTTGCATTCCTAGGACAAATTGACTTAGTCTTAGAACGTTGTTCCTTTACTATTCTGTTGGCTTTGCTTTAATGTATTTGCTTAAGGATTATTCCTGCCTATGAAGTTGTATGAAATTTATGAAATTCTTTTGTATTATCTGGGGAAAATATTAACTTCAGATACATGTCAGTTTCTTTAATTAACTGAAAAATGTCATCTTTTTGTTTCCTATAGGAGTATGAAGTCTTGTGTTCTTTGAAGATGTCCTCAGTTGTCCGTGAATCTAGCAGTCTGAAACCAAAGACAGCTTCATAAGGATATATTAGTCTCCCTCATAGAATACAGATTTTATTTGTTTTTTCTTGGTTCTGTTTATTTTATGCCACATAGTTCTGTATTCTATTTCAAATATATTTCCTGTTTTAATATGTTCAAGTAATATGTTTTCAGTAAGGGGCTATCCTTCAATCTCAGACTAACCACTTTGTTTCTGGTATAATTTCCTACAAATGTGTTACATGTCAGTGTTTTTATGTTCTTGAAGTGATGGGGTATTTCTCTGGGCACCTCCCAACACTTTTTCTGTTTGGAGGATGAGATTGTTTTAGGTGATGGTGGGAGAGGGAGATGTCTCTGCTTAGATTCTTTTCCTTTCATTAAATACTTGAGCTCATTTAATTTTAGTGTCTGCACTAATGAGGGCCTGAAATGCTTCCAAAGGCCATCAACATTTATATTTCTGTTAAAGCACTTTCAGTTATCTTGCTAGACCTATTTTCCCTATACCATTCACTGATTCAGCCAGCTGGCTTGTGAATGCCCCAATGAGGTTTATGGAATGATGAGTAATTATACCTCACTTTTATTGAGGATTTATGGAGCAGAAGAAACTGATGAGGGTACTTTACATGGCTCATCAGTTAGTAATCATAGCACTTCCAATATGGCCAGCTCCATTCTGAGCTCAACTCTATAATACAAAACTAATATATCCAGTTTTACAGATAAGGAAGCTGAGTTCACAGAGAAGCTAAGTAACTTGTTCGAAGACACACATAGCATCTAAGTGATCAAACTAGGATTCGAGTTATAGAATCCATACTCTTGATCCAAACACTATGCTCATTGAAATCTTCTTTCTGTTTAAAATTATGCTTTTAGTTTTTTAAGGTAAAAAGAGTAAGTTTGCCAGGCGGGGTGGTTCACGCCTGTAATCCTAGCTACTCAGGAGGCTGAGCTCTGAGGATCAAGATTCAAAGCCAGCCCAGGGCACTAAAAAGTCTATGAGACTCTTATCTCCAATTAATCACTAGGAAACTGGAAATGGCATTATGGCTCAAGGGGTAGGGTGGTAGCCTTGTGCTGAAGACAATGCCCAGGCCCATAGTTCGAGTTCCAAGACCCCCTCCGCCCAAAAAAGTGTAAGTTTATGTGAAAATGTAAGGAAAGCTATGAAAAAAAGTAATGAGATTCTCCTTCTGGAGAGGGTCCTCCAAGCCAGAGTAGGCTAAGCCTTTCCTCTTACCACTGTGCAACATTGCCTCCCAAAGGCGGGGTTAGGAATGTACCATTACAGTTCTCAGTGTCAGGTGCAGTATTAGCGGCCTCACGGAGAATTTCCATGAACTGTTGTAGGAATTTGAGAATGCAGATTCCAGAAAAGACTTAGAATCAGGCACTTTGGGGGCAGTAGGAGTACTGATTTGGTTGCCAGTCATCATGGAACCAAATGTAGAAGGCATTACACCTTCTACAGTGAGGCAGGACTGTCCTCCCTGTGCCAGGGTGTTTGGTTACGCCGTTAACAATGATCGTTACTATCTCACGTTTGTTTATTTATACTTAGTGCTATCCACTGGCAGCCTGTATTTCTTTTTATCTTAGATTGTTTATTATTATGACTACTGTACTGTTACAAGCAGGATTCTTCATTTTTATCTCATTGAGTACTGACTGTCTGTAAACCTGGTATCTGCAATATAGTATTGAGATAGGACATTGATTTATGCCGATGCCTCCCTGGCCTTTTAGACTCCTACTTATACTTCTCTGTGTCACTAAGATGACAGGCATGTGTCACCATGCCAAACCATGCCATTGGTTGAGATGAATTCAAGAAAAACTTCTTGGCATGTGCCTAGGTTGGCCTCAAACTGAGATCTTCCAATCCCCACCTCCAATATGCCTAGAATTACAGACTCAGCCACACCACCCAGCTCCTTCACTATTTTTTTTATGTAAGGATGATAGCAGGATGGTTATGACTCTTCTCCTAATCCTTTTGCACTGAGATGTTGAGAAAGCTCTGTTCCAAGAGGCTTCTCTGGACCTTGAATTTAATCCTCACTACCCATCAACCTCCCCCAAATCTGAGAGATGCTATCTCAATGGATGAAGCTAGGTATGATGGGATACACCTGTCATCTCAGCTTTGGCAAGAAGGGAAAAAAATGGGAGGGTTTCAGTCCAATTTATTCCTAGGTAGAAAACAATATACCATCGTAAAATGAGCCAGTGTAAAAATGGACTGGAAGCATGGCTCCGTGGTACCACATCCACCTAGCAAATGTGAGACTGTGGGGGGAAATCCTAGTAATTTGAAAAAAAAAGCAGTAAGAGAAGAGGAGACAGTGGCCCACTTTAAGGATGTTTGCGAAAACTGATGAAGGTGTTGGATGCCTGAGCTAATACAAGAACTAGATGAAGAATGGAGTAGACTCAAGATCATAAGGGATTTGCCATTCTCAGACACCATCCGTTATTGCAGAGTGAGAAAAAGAATTAGCTCCAGATCTGTAACCTAGGTTTATGATCCCACCATTTACTGAGGCTAGAGAGAGAAGCAAAGATAACTTAAGCTGGGGAGGAAAGAGGGTAATACCCAGATGATCACTCTATCAAAACAATATATCCTCTTCCTTCAGTCACACAAGTCTATATTTTTTTGTTAGTTGTGGGTCTTGAACTCTGGGCCTGGGTGTTGTCCCTGAGCTCTTCAGCTCAAAGCTACTGCCCTACCCCTTGAGTCACAGCACCACTTCTGGTTTTCTGGTGGTTAATTGGAGATAAGAATCTCAAGAACTTGCCTGGCGTGGTGGCTCACACCTATAATCCTAGCTACTCAGGAGGCTGAGATCTGAGGATCAAGGTTCAAAGCCAGCCTGGGCACAAAAGGATCTGATACTCTTATCTCCAATTAACCTCTAGAAAATGAGAAGTGGGGCTTGTCCTAAGGGTAGGGTAGCCTTGAGCGGAAGAGCTCAGGAACAGTGCCTAGGTCAAGTTCAAGCCCCATGACCCACCCCCCCCCAAAAAGTTTCACAGACTTTAGTTCCTGGTCTGGCTTTGAACCTCAATCTTCATATTTCAGCCTCCTGAGTAGCTAGGATGACAGGTATGAGCCACTGCTCATACCAACCTATACTGGTTTTTGCCATTCTCCTTCCACTACTTATCTACCAGCTCTGTTCAATAGAATTTCTTCTTTTCTCCCAGTCAGTTCCTGTAGGTAGTTTTTCTGGTTTGGAACTTGGCTATTTTCCTCTTTAAAAGCCTACCTCTTCTTGACATTATGAAATACAATATTATTTGGATTTGACCTCGAAATTATTTACTACATGTACTCACATTTTCAACTACTGCCCTTGGGCTAGCAACACTGAAGTGTTTATTTTTAATTTCGACCATCAATCATATTACCTACTCACCATACTCGGCCCAAATCCCCACATGTTCAGACATTGCAACCACAGGAAACTCCTCTTTCCTTTTGAAATCAGATCCTTACTTTTGCAGCTCTTTCCTCCCTGATCTGTTCAATGGTTCACAATTGCTCAAGTCCTGTTTCCCCTCAATATAAAAGACTTCTCCATTTTATTCCTCATTTTTCCCACATTCCCACTATGCAAATCGATATATTCATATATATTTAAAACATGTAAGCTTGACCTTTGACTTCTACAATCCCTTAATCCTGAAGCTTGGTAGAAAAAAAACAAATTGTGCCAGTTCTGGGGCTTGAACTCAGGGCCTGTGCACTGTCTCTGAGCTTCTTTGCTCAAGACTAGTGTCCTACTACTTGAGCCATAGCTCCACTTCTGGCTTTTTAGGCGTCAAAAATTAGAGATTAGTCTTATGAACTTTTCTGCCCAGACCTACATTGAACCATGATCCTCAGATCTCAGCCTCCTGAGAGGCTATGGTGTGAGCCACTAGCACAGAGCTGTACAACTTATTGCTGATGGGATAAAATTCAAACTCTTTCTAGAGTCTCACTGTTACATTCAATAAAAAAAGAATAAAGGTCACTTTGCTTTCTCGTCTGTTGCCCTTTCTATACTTTGCAATCTGATGAAATTATTTTCAGTTTCCAAGATTCTGGTCCATAGATACCTTCACTGTGAAATGTAACCAAATCAATCTACCAGCTGATTTGCCAGTTCTTTATTTCTTCCTCTAAACTGTGTGATCCTTGAGAACATACATGTCACAGGCATCTTCTAACTATAATTATAATTCTAGCACAGTTCTATAAACGTCTATTTGGAATAATATATTTCTTGCCCTTAGCCAGGTAGTCTTGCTTAGAATCTAGGGGGATGTCTTGTTAGAGGACCATGTTGTTTTTCGCTGAGTAATTACCACCACCATATCATCCTTGCCATCACTGTCACCATCACCACTAATATGACATCAACTTGTCGTCATCATCATTACCATTATCACCTCCACCATCACCATCTCCATCTCAACCATCGTTATCACAGTTACCACTGTTAACATCATTACTAATGTCATCATCACTACCCCTTATCACCATTTATCACATCATCCCTGTCAACATCACCACCATCATTATCACCACTGTTGCCATCACCACCACCATCTATCAACTGGCTCATGTTCATGTTCCAGGGGTTGTTCTTTCTTCCTGATGCCCAATTCTTCACTTCTATTCCATCAGCTATGGGAAGAGAGATTCTTACCTTGCAAATATATTCCTGTGCATTTAGGTGGTAGAGAAACTTATCTCTTTTAACCTTCTATTTAATTTAATTTATCTGCGCTGAAGATTTCTCCTAATGTGTGGAGGTTATGGGTAGGGAAGAAAAGAAGAGAGATTATGCTTCCTAAGCAAATTTGAACAATTTGTCTGACAGTAAATTCAGACTGAGAAAACATCCAACATACAGCTCCAAATTGCCTTCCCCCCATCTAGTCTTACTTCCTTATCCTACTTCCATGTCTTTGCCTTTCTTTTTGAATCAGGTTAAGGCAGTGCATTTAATGCCTATGCATTATCTAGCTTTTCCATCCTTCAGAATGTACCTCCTTAATAGACCCTATCCATAAGGTAAGGCCATGTGACCAATTCTGACCAATTGGCTGTGAGTGGAAGGATATATGCCACTTTTGGTTAGATCCTCCCCAGCATTTTCTTGGAGTTCCAAGAAACCTCCACCAGCCTCATTCTCAGAACAGCCATAAGTACAACCTCAAACGTAACACATGCAAAGAATAAACCTTTGCTCTTTGGTACCACTGAGATTTTGTGGGTTTTTTGTTACCACAGTGGAACCTATTCTGCTCTGATTGATTTTAGGTTCTTTCAGCCTGTTCAGATTCTTTCCATCCTTTTGTGCTGAGCTTAAATCAGAGGCTTGGACTTGAGGCTTATTTTCACCACTTCCACCACTTCGAGTGGCCTTGGCCAGCCTCCTTCACCTTAATTTTTGTCTGTGTGAAATAGTTCTTAGAACTGTGCAGACCTCCTGGGGACTGACTACAAAGACTAAAAGAGATCATACGGGCAGAGCATTTACCACAATGCTAGGCAAAGGGCCAGGGATCACTAACTCTGTGTGTGTGTGTGTGTGTGTGTGTGTGTGTGTGTGTGTGTGTGTGTGTGTGTGCGCGCGCGCTCACCAATCCTGGGGCATGCATATACTCAAACCCCAGTCCTGGGGTTTGAATTTAGGGTCTTGGTGCAGTGGTTGAACTTTTTTGGTTCAAGGTCAGTTCTCTCTCACTTGAAAATCAACACACTTCCAATATTTTTAGTGTTAATTGCAGATAACAGTCTCACAGACTTTTAAGCCAAGGTTGGCTTCAGATCTCACCCTCCAGAGGAGCTAGATTTACAGGCTACCAGCTCCGGGCTAGTAACTTATTTTTAAACTTCCTATTGGACCAAACTTCACAGTGTCTGCCTCTACCTACCCAAAATCCTAACTGGAGCCATCATCTTTGTTTCAAGTCCTCTTAAAGTCCTTTGCTTAAAAAGCCAGCACTGTAGGATTGCTTTTTAATTCTTTGCACATGCCAGAACAAGATATGGCTTGCAGTAGGTCTTTGTGTTACCACCCTCTTTACTTAATACACCAAGGAATTCAGCCACTTACAACCAGTACTGAGAGTGTGTTTATGCTGCATGCATGTAAAGAATCAGCTCAGTCCATTTTTAGAAATCAAATTACTTTTTCAATACAAAACTGACATGTCTGAAAAACACATCCAAATACTCTTTGTCTCATAGCAGAGTTATTAGAGGGAGAAGTGAGATTTAGCTTCTTGGTCCCACACCAAAACAGATACAAGTTCTCAATTAGCATAAGACAAATCTTATTTGCATTTATGTACAGTCAAGTATGCCTAAGGGATGCCAGAGTTAGTACCTAGACCACTAGCAGTCCTCTAGCATTTGGAGATAATTACAGGTTATGTTAGGACAGACATCTTCCAGCACTCCTGGATTCTATTCTCAACTTGACACTGACTTTTACCAGGTCTCCACAGCTAAGGAAAGTGAGGTAATTACTTGGCTGACCCAGACAGAAAACAAAACAAAACAAAACACTTTCACCTTACTTATTTTTATTTTTAACCCATACGCCAAGCTTCTTGACTTGCAAGCAGTTTTACCAAGTATTGCCTGACCACAGGGATGCTCTAAGTCTGCTGAATAACCAGTGGGGGGAAAAAAATCAGTCATGGAGCTGGGTATCCGTGGATCATGTCTGTAATCCTAGCACTAAAGAGGGTAAGATCTGAAGATCGAAGTTCAAAACCAGTTGAGGGTAGGAAAGGCATGACATTCTTATCACCAAATAACCACCAAAAAGCCAGAAGTGAAACTAGCGCTCATGTGGGAGAGGCTAGCTTTGAGCACAAAAACACAAGCTCTAGGACTGGCAAAACACAAAACCAAAAACAACAAAAAAAAAAACCATATAATGTATGCGCGTGTGTGTGTATGCATGTGCATGTGTGCGCATACATGTGTGTGTACATGAATGTATGCATAATAGGGCTTGTATTTAGGGCCCAGGAGCTCTCCTTTAGTTTTTTCTCTCAAGGCTGGTGCTCTACCACTTGAACCAGAGCTTCACTTTTGGGTTTTTGCTGATTAATTGGAGATAAGAATGTCATAGACTCTTCTGCCTGCGCAGGTTTCAAATCTCAGTATTAGAAATCAGCTTTCTGTGGCATGAGCAACAGGCACAGCCCTGATATCTTTTAAATTTATTATTGGGAAATATTTAAAGTGCTATCAAATGGACTGTTTCCTTATTCAGAGTAAAGTTTGCATCTTTATTACTCTAGGCCATCTTTCTATCTGAGAAAAGGCTACACTTGCATGTTTGAACACTTCTACACACTTAAGTTTCTCCTTTTAATCAGATTCAGTGTGATCTTTAAAAGCAGAACTAGATAACCCAAACACACCTAGGGTCTGATTTATTGCTTGACTCCAACAATCCTGCTGTACCCCAATGGACCACAATAGCTTGGAATAGCTGAAACTTTTAGCCAATTGATTTAACAGTGAAACTAGTAGTTCCTCAATTAAGCATCCTTGACTGCCTTATGCATTTGACTTATTGAAAGTTTGATGCAGAGGGGTGTGTGTGTGTGTGTGCGCGCGTGCGTGCCTGTGCACCATCTTGGGCTTGAACTCAGGGCCTGGGCATTGTCCCTGAGCATTTTTGTTCAAGGTTAGCTTTGTAGCACTTGAACCACAGCTCCACTTCTGGCCTTTTGATGGTTAATTGGAGATGAGTGTCACTGACTTTTCTGTCTGTGCTGGAGTCAAACCTTAATCTTCAGATCTCAGCTTTTTGACATACTATAGAAATAATCCCTGAAAATACAGTCTTAGATCTCAGTTTTTTCAATAGCTAGGATTACAGGCCTGAGCCACTGGCACCCAACTTGATGCAGAGATTTTTTTTTTAATGCACCTGGAGTTTTTAGTTGGATTGCCATCAGTTTCTCATTATAGCCCAATTACACAGGGCAAAAATGAACAGAAAGCACCAGGCTGAGAGCCAGAAGAAAACAGTGTCCTGGCTTTGCCATGCTCTTATCCTAGAACTCTGGCAATCCATGAAGCCCAGTGTGTTGAACAAAGTTTTTCCATCCATAAGTTAGGAACAATCTTGCCAGCCCTAACTACTAAACAAGGTTGATTCTGGGACAAAAGAGTTTGTGAGACTCATATTAAATTCCTCCTTGCAAAAGACTGCTTTTGCAAGTAATTTCCCCCTCCCCCAAATCATTACTTTATTGGTAATCAGGTACAGTGCTACTCAAGTCTATCTCATGTCTGTGTAGCTGGGTTATAAATGCTGTACTAGCCCCATCCATTCACAGCACCACAGGACACTCAATGGTAAATTCTGCATTTGGAAGTCTGGATGAGTGAGTGATAATTTAGGGTGAAAAAAAATGATGCCAAGCAAACAAGAAAGGGGAGCTGGAGGCCTTCATGGGAAGGCGCTCATGGTGAACTGTGGGGAGCCTTTCACATGTAAGGATTTATTGGGTGTAGGAAACAAATGACAGGATTTGGCTCTTGGAAGTTTTCTAAATAAAGCTGTTCAGCGTCTACCCCCACCCTTCAGGCCACCACCTCCTCCACTTTCCTGTTCTCTTCCCCACATTCTGTTTTTGAAATCTTTAGGGCACATATACCATAGCCAGTACTTCCTTGAGACTCAAGACGGAAAATCTACTTTCTCCATTAAGTGCCTAACAAAGACCAGTATGTGATACATAAATGTGTCTTGCAATAATAGAAAGGACTTGCAAGAGAGGAAAGGTGCTTTTGTGTCTATTGAGTCCATCAAATGGATGCATGAAATCTTTGAAAACTTCCCGGGAGACTTTAAAAAAGACTAGCTGCTCCTTTATTATTTTTCTCTGGATAGAAGCCTTCCAAATCTGACTTTTCAAATCCCTGACTGAATTCCCAGCAATCTACTTTTTCCTGACTATAACCAGAAAAGCATGTTTAAATGAACATGAAATTCCATCAGTCTAAAGCCTAGTGCAGCCCCTCTGCCAAAGCCTCTAATAACGCCTTATTGTGTTTCTGTGGTGTTCTAGGTTATTATTACCAAGTCTTTGCTCCTGGTTGAGAAAACATGACGTTCCACTAAGTGTATAATCTGGGTTCCCTTCAGGCCAGACATGCATCCTACTTGTAGCTGAAGTGATTCGAGCTTTAACGCAATGGGAAAGGGAACGAGTCCAGAGAGAAAAGGGATCTGTGGACTGGTGAGAAGAATAGTGGAATTTGTCCTCAGTGATCCCCTGGTTTCAGTCTGTAGACAATGTCTACCAGTCAAGGGATCATGGAAGCACAAGGGAAAGTCAAGTTAGCATTCTTTCCTTCCCATTCTGCTGTGGTTGGGTACTGGACAGTGAAGGTGAAGGAGGTTCTATCTAGGACATGATCTTTACCATGTCTTTAGGTACCACCATGGGGCCTGCTTTTTATGGCTGCCTACTTGCCCAGTCCCAGTTCAAGATTAAAAAAATAATCATATCTAGTTGCTTGGCTGAAGGTAGCAAGCTGGAGGTACGCCCATGATTATACAAAGTTCTGAGAAGTTCGTTATTCACCATGAAAATATCCTCATCTTCAGGCAACAGGGCAACCAAAGGAAGAAATTAGACACATTGACACACGCGCATATGTATGTTTTATGTGCCTTTGAAGTCTGCCTCACATGCTCCTGATGTACTTCAAAGGATCCACTAGGATATTTAGAAATTTATTCCAGGATTAAGTAGTAAAGAAGCTTCTTCCTTTATAGTAGAGAGGGGTTGGAAGCTCAATACAACGATTGTAAAGATAATTGACTCTCTAATTTTGACTTCTTTTTTGTAAAGCTCAAAGCAAACTTTTTCTTTTTTGCTGGTCCTGGGACTTGAATACTGGATCTGAATGCTTGTCCCTGAGCTTCTTTGCTCAAGACTAGTGCTCTACTACTTGAGTCATAGCTTTACTTCTGGTGTTTTGCCAGTTAATTTGAGCTTTCTTGGGCTTTTCCTGTGTTTTCCTGCCCAGGCTGGCTTTGAGCCACAATCCTCAGATCTCAGCCTCCTGAGTTGCTAGGATTACAAAGACGAGTCATTGGCACCCAGCCTCAAAATAACTTTTAAAATATGAAATTGATATGTGCTTATTATAGGGATGTTTGTTCAGTGAAGCATAAAATCATAATTTAAAAATCTCTGCCCATGGTCAATGGCTTACACTTATACTCAGGAGGCTCAGATCTGAAGACCAAGGATTGAAGCCAGCTAAATCAAGAAAGCCCATGAGACTCTTATAGCAAAATAGCTCAGGGAGTGTGCCCAGGCTCTGAGTTCAAGTCCTAGGACTGGCAACAACAAGAAACTCCTAGAAATAATACAGCTATATCTGATCATTACAAATTTACATATATATGCATTTTTATTGTAATGTATAGAGGGATTACAGTTATATTCACCAGATAGTAGATGCATTACTTCTCACACACTGATACCCTTTCTCATGTTCTTGTTCCCATTTCCCTCTCTCCACCCCCTCCCAATCATCTTGTTTCCCCCCCCTTCCTTTTCCTATTTCAAATAAACAAATAAACGTATATACAATAGGGTAGGTAACAAAGTCAAATACTGTAACAATATGAGATTAACCAAAGGGCAACAAAAGAGAAGAGAAATAACATAGTACATTAAGAACAACAATCACACAAGATAAAGCTCTTGTTTCCATATCCTGGAGATCCTTTCATTTAGCCTCATTTATGCTACTGTAATCCTCTGTTAGGAGAGTCCTAGGTGTGTACTAATTATTACAAATAAGGGAAACAATTGAGCCTATGTTTCTTTGGGTCGGGCTTATGTCACAATATGATTTTTTTTCCAAGCAAATCAAAACAACTTTGAGATTCTACCTCACTCCAGTTAGAATGGCCACGATCAAGAAATCTAATGACAACAGTGATGGCAGAGATGTGGCCAGGAAGGATCACTACTACACTGTTGATGGGAGTGTAAACTCATTCAACCACTATGAAAAGCAGCAGTATGGAGGTTCCTCAAAAAATTAAACATAGAGCTCCCCTATGACCCAGCAATTCCACTCCTTGGCATTGACCCAAACATCCAGAAACAAGAACATACTAAAGCCACTAGCACGATGATGTTCATTGCAGCACTATTCACCATAGCAAAGGTATGGAACCAACCCAGATGCCCCTCAGTAGATGACTGGATCAAGATGATATGGTACTTATACACAATGAAGTTCTATGCTGCCATCAGAAAGAATAACATTGCTCCATTTGTAAGGAAATGAAAAGACTTGGGAAAAATTATATTATGCATTTAATTTTTTTGACAGAGTACTGCCATACAATTCAGGTTGGTTTCCAACTCACTGTCCTGCCTCAATCTCCTGCGGGTAGCTTCCTGAACTGGGATGAAACTTGGCTGATTTTTTTTAAAAATAAAGATATTATCACAGTGTATATAATGACAGTTTGTTTTCACACTAGAGTATATTATAAGAATACATATTTGTCCTAAAGTATCAACATGTATAATATGGACACACAGAATACTTGGCATTGTCATGTCTTTCTCAACCTGTTTCAGGTCTATTAGGTAATTTTTACCTTTTCATTATTATGAACACCAGTATATTTAGGTACTTTTGCATGACTATTTGGATAGTTTTTTTTTTCTCCGAGATATGGAAAGGAGAGACCTTTCACTGTTTTAAAACCATGCGATACACACTGCCAAATTATCTTATCTGCACAATCCATAAAGCAGTCACACATGGCTATCTCAACTTTCATTAACTTAGATAAACTGAAAAGTTCACCACCTCTGTAGCATTCAAACACATTTCAAGCCTTCACTAGTTATGCAGTGGCTATCATCTTGGACAGGATAACTACAGAACATCTTTATTGGCTGATAGAGTTCTCTTGGACAGCGCAAGACCACAAAGATTGTACCACATTTATATTTGCCCCAGTGAGCAAGGACAATGCTCACCTCTGGCAAGGCGGCCAGTCCACAATATCATGATATCAATTAGATTTGGTTGGATTCTTTTATTTCTCTGAATGCAACTGAAATTTAACTTCTTCTTAATTTAGTGACTTTTGTATACGTTTCTTTTGCGAATTGTGCAGTAAGGCTCTTTTCACTGGGCTGAGTTTTAGAACCACTTCTATCTTTTTGTAACTGATTATTTATATCATTATCCTTATCACAGATAAGGATAATTTTACTGTATTCAAATGTGTTTTATTCTCTTTTATTGTTTCTTAATTGCTCTCATGAAAGCTCTTAACCTGAGATGACAGAAATTCTCACTAAAATGACCTTCTAGTTCTTTGATCGTTTCTTTTAAAATATTTAAAAATTCACTTTTTCTGGAATTTATTTTGGTGCGGGCTATAATGTATAAACTGATCTTTTTCATCCCCCCTGTTATAAACCACTTGTGCAAAAAAACCATTTCAAAAAATAATCAATTCATGTCCAGTACTGGAGTCATGTCTGTAGTTCTAGCTCCTGAGAAGTCTGAGATCTAAAGGCTGTGGTTCAAAATCATCCCAGGTAGAAAAGTCCATGAGACTCTAAACTCCGATTCACTACCAAAACACTGGAAGCAGAGGTGTGGCTCCAGTGGTACCGCACAAGCCTTGAGCAAAAAACCTAATGAGGAATGCAACTAAGAGTTCAAGTAATAGCGTACACACGCGCACACACACACACACACACACACACACACACACACTTCACTTCCTCCGGATCTGAAATTCCAACAAATGATTACTGGTATATGTCTAAAATTTCCTTTTCTATCCACCTATTCTTTTTGTTATGTAGCTTTTGTTTAGAGAAAAAGCATATTTCATTATCCTTTTCCCAACTATGTTTTTGATCTAACACAAGCCTAGATTCTTTTTGCTAATTCTTCCCAGCTTCTTCAAAAGTTCTTGCAGAAATTGGACTGCCAAATTTAATTCAACTTGGAAGTGAATTTGGGGACAACTGACGATCTCTACAGTATGGATCATGTCCCTCTGATAATGGTGGCTGTGTCCACTTCCCCAAACTTCCCTGTGCACGGCTATGAACTCACTGTTGAAACAACCCAAATGCACAAACCTCTGTGAGTGTTTTCAGACCCCATCCAGAGTCTAGGAGCTAGTCCTCCTACTCCCTAGAAGCAACCAAAGAATTTCCATATCTTAGCATGGGATTATATTTTTGCTATCCACCTTCTCATAAATCTGCAAGGAAGAGATCTTGCATTTCATCCAAGGAATCTGGAGTCAAAAACAGCCTTTACGGAAAAACCAAACTCCAGGAGCAACTGCAGAGCACAGTTGGTGTCTAGTGGCCAGCTTATTTTTCAGGACTCTGTTTTCCAACTCCCAAATACTTTCCAGCCTGTGAAACTCATCTCCCCACCACTGTAAACTGCAAGAGCCTCTCCTCCTTGGCACTGAGGATGCTGGCACCGTTTTAACAAGCAGGGATCTTCTCTAAGGGGCTTTGGGAATTTTATGCTAAATTTTTAAAAACTGTAGCTGAATTTCAGCAGATAACATCGAGCCTTGTGCAGTGGCTGCATCTTGACAAACCTGTAGCGGTCTGAGTTCAGCTCTCTTTTGAGTAAAGTCCTCATGTCTAGCTGCCATGGCTTTTAGCAAAGAAACCAGAGCTCCTCCATCTCCCTGGGTAGCCTACCAGTCACCAGGCCACGAATTTGAATTCCCCTACACCTGGGATCTCAAGTGCAGGAAGAGGGAGAATGTACTCTCTGGGGACGTCCAGGGAAAAACTGCCCGCGACATCTTCGCTTGGGGTGACTGGGCATGGTGGAGGCAGAAGACAAAGATGCTCTGAGACATCCGGAGGCGACCCTCCAGGACGGCTCCACACAGCGACCTAGCCCAGAGCTCAATAGAGTGCCAAGGCTGCGAACTCCGCCTTCTCTTTTCCCTCTCAAAGCCCAGGGCAGGGCATTCCTAAGAGCACGAAGATCAAAGAGGCGGCCTTCTGGGCTTTAGCTGTGGTGCTTTTTTTCCCCCAAAAACACAGGGCCGGATTTGAAATGCCCACCACGCCTCTTACTTTTAGAAGAGCAAGCGCCTAAGTCAGCAAGCCTCACACACACACACACACACACACACACACACACACACACACACACAGAGACACACACACACACACACACACACACACACACACACACGCACAAGCTGAAGTCAACAGCATCCTTAAAGTCTTTGGCAGGCTCCTTGATCACAGACAGTAAGCAGGGCAGAGAAGTCTGTGTCGTCGTCCCACCCCCCCGCACCTCCAAAACCAAACAAACGAAGTCGCCTCCCCGGATGGGAGGAGGGCTCCCCAACAAAGGGGCAGCGCTGCCCCCACCGCCGCCCCCCGCGCCCCCCGTGCGCCTCTCCAGACGCGCGCTCACCCCGCTGCCACCCCGACCCCTGGTCCTCCCCGGGGCCGCCGGCTCGTCAGAGTGCAGAGCGGAGAGACCCACAGCACTTACTTGTCCAAAATGAAGTACAGGTCAAATCCCCCGTAGCAGGCCGGCCCCCCATCCTCCCTGCGCCCCCCGTGCGCGGCACAGAGGAGCGCCAGAGTCGCCAGGGACAGGCACTTGAGGCCAACGCCAAGGGCCTTGCGCGCCTCGGTGGCCATGGTCCACGGTGCCGCCGCTCGCCGGGTCCGCCACTGCCCGCGCCGCGAGCTGGCCACCAGCCTCAGAGGCGCGCCATCCGAGGGTCCCCGCCCCGCAGGTCCTTCGGTGGCCCCTCGGCCTCCCCCTGAAGCTCCCCGGAAGCGATTGTCTGGAGGAGTTCAAGGTTTCCCTCCCGGTTTCCGCTCCGAAGCCGGCGCCGGGGTTTCAGATTTCAAGAATCCCACTATGGTAACTCCGCTCTCGGGCCGGGCCGGGCCCACCCGCCGCCGCCGCCGCCGCCGCCGCCGATCCCCGGGGCTGCGCCCGGGTGTTGCAAGGCGAGCAGCTCCGTCTGGACGGCCCTTTGTCCCGGGCTTTAAGTATGATGGGGTGGGTTTTCAACTTGTTCCTCGGTTGGGGCAGTGCTTTGCCTTTTCTTCCCTCCCCTCTTCCCCTTCTGATTTTTTTTTTTTTAATTAAATTTAAAAAAAAATTGGGGGTGGTGTTGGTGGAGGAAAAGAAGTTCGAAGAGTGCCACCTTGTGGTCGAAAGCGGCAGAGGTCAGCCGGGGTCCGCCAGAGCGCGGCTGGATCTGGCCTTGGGGACCCCCCCAGCCCCGCCCTGCCCCGAACCCCCAACCACACACCCCGCCAGAGACACAGTGTCCATCTCCTTTTCCTTATCACTTCCAGGTAAGCCACGCTTGCCGTTTCCTTCCTTTGTGGTCATGCATCTTCCCTTTCTTTTCCTTCCCGTGGCCCCTTCTCCAGTCTCTCTAGCTATTCCATACTTTCTTCTCCATTTCTGCCTCTGCGGATATGGGCATTGTAAATATTTGATAGAACTCATTTCCTCTAAGCACAGTGGCTCCGACTCCAGCCTCGGACCTTGACAAATATAAAGTCATTGTGCAAATTAAGTAGGGAAAAACAAGGCCTTTGTCTTCTGAATCATCCAAGTGACCTTAGGTAGTCTTAAGTGCAGACCACAAAGAGGACTGGGGTTGTTTTCAAAAAAGCACGTGCAATGCAGTGCCTGTGGGGTTTCTGGACTGCCCCAGGCTGGGAACAGCTGAGCCCACTAGATCAGCTCCATCTCTCTACGTTTTAGGGCTTCTGCGACACAATCCTTCCTTTCAGCCCGTGAACTTTGGCTTTTATTCTGATCTTTGATGTAGGACAGAGGAAGTAAACAGCTAAGGACAGTGTAAACAGTTCAAGCAATTTGTGGCAAGCTGGGGAAGCCTTGTGTTCGCCTTCCTAAACTCTAATGGCTTCTTTAGAGTGGCCTCTGAGCTCCCCTTCCAGATCAAACCCCAGCCCTCAGTTCCTGTATCTTCTACTCCAGGAGTCCTCAGTACACACTCATGCCTCAGTTCTAGGGAATCTTCCCATGTGCACACTGGAATCCTGGTGCGTTGGAAGAAGGGTCCAGGTCGGTGAAAGATTTTACCTAAGCGGTTTTACATAAGTTCTGGAGTTCCCAAGGGGTGATTTCCAGAGTCCTCCTTTCTTGGTTCTGACACCTTGTCAGGCCTGTAAGTGATGGATGAGGCACAGTAGATCTGATGGTGAATGACAGCTGAAAGCGAGGGAGGGGGGCATGGAAAACCTGTGTTCTCCCCTCTGCTCTTCCTGGTCATTGGCTCTAGGGAAGCCCACTGCCTTGTCAAGAGTCCACCCAGGCACCGCTATGGGGGAGTCCATAAGTACATTCCCTGATGACAGACAAAACCATTTGTTAGCCCCCTTATAAGTGGTGGTTTCTGCTCCTGTCATCAAATCTTTCAAATGACCTTAGCAAGGGACCCCAAATCAGAACTCCTCAGTTACACCCTTTCCTGATTCCTGACCCACAGAAAAGAGACAATCATTTTTGAGGCTGTCATTTCTGAGGGCAGGGGTAATTTGTTCAGCAGTAATAGATAACTAATAAATGCCTATTATCACATTGAAGCCTGGAGAATTTCTGTCTGGGAAAAAAAGTACTTAATTGCTCCACGATTTACTTGTCTGTGAAACTGTTCTTTCCTGACAAAGACTTCCTTTTCTTCACTTCTGTTGCCTCAAGAAATGGAAAACACAGCCAGGTACCAGTGTCTCCCACCTTAAGGAAGCTGAAATCTGAGGAGTATGATTCAAAATCAGCCTAGGCAGATAAATTCAAGAGATTCTTATCTCCAGTAGATCACCACAAAGCTGGAAGTAGAGCTGTGACTCAAGTGGTAAAGTGCCAGCTTTGAGTGGAAAAAGCTAAACAAGAGTGTAGGACCCTGAGTTCAAGCCCTAGTAATAAATGACATTGAGACACACACACACACAAAGAGAGAGAGAGAGAGAGAGAGAGAGAGAGAGAGAGAGAGAGAGAGAGAGAGAGAGAGAGAGAGAGATATCACCAGATGCCAGAGTGGCTCATGCTTGTAATCATAGCTACTTAAAAGGCTGAAAAATGAAGACTGTGGTTTGAAGTCAGCTGGGGCAGGAAAGTCCATGAGACTCTTATGTCCAGTTAAACACACACACACACACACACACACACACACACA
The DNA here is from genome assembly GCF_031878675.1 of Megascapheus bottae. Lineage (NCBI taxonomy): Eukaryota > Metazoa > Chordata > Mammalia > Rodentia > Geomyidae > Megascapheus > Megascapheus bottae. Next base: position 36,295,093 of record NC_143515.1, read on the forward strand.
CACACACACACACACGACACACACATGCCATGCTGGAAGTTGAGCTGTGGCTCAAGTAGTAGAGTGCTAGCTTTGAGTACAAATGCTTAGCCCAAGGATGAGAGAGGCATGGGGAGAGGTTTACAACTTATTCTAGTCTCATTGTAGCTGAATTTTTTTTTAAAGAGAGAGAGAGAAATTTTTATGCATTTAACTGGGTCAATAAAGGTTAGAAAATCAGAAGAAAGAAAAGTAATGAGGACAAAGTGAAGAAGTGCTTATGGGATTGACAAGGAAAAGAAAGGCCTACTTGAAGGGAGTGGAGGAGGCTCAGGAAGAATTAGGGTCTTGTAGGTTGTTTAAGCGTTTAGATGGTGGGAATTTTACAGGGAAAGCAATTAAAAATAATCATTTTATTTATTTTTTTGTGTTTATGTGGTGCCAAAGAATCGAACCTAGGGCCTCATGCATCTTAGGCTATCACCTTACCACTAAGCCACATTACTTGACCCCCTCAAGAGCAATTTAGAATGTTTTCCTGGGAACGGAACTAATGGCTTCATGACAGGTCTTCAGAGTTAGAGATACCATTATCAGAGATAGGTAAGGCACAGGTTCCAGAAAAGGAGAATATTCCCTGTAGAATATTTTATAGGGAAGGGAGAGGGTGATCCAAGAGTCTCCCCTAGAACAAATATGGTTCCTTAGGGGGCAGGGAGGGATATGAGGTGACTCAGATATTTGAGTGCTCCAATTGCCCCTGCCTTTTAACCAAGATTCTAGAAGGAAGACTACTGATGAAAGCTGAATAAGTCTACATCTTAACACAGCTCTAATCTTTTCTTTCTATCCAGAGGAATCCATTCTGGCTGCCTCTTAAAATTATAAGATGGCCTTGTGTACAAGAACATGCTCTAAATATGCCCACAAAGTGAACTTGACATCATATTTCCTAAATACAGTTACTCACAGGAAAAAAAATTGAAAGAAAACCAAGATGTCCACAGTCTTTACCAATAGTAAGTGAAGTCCCTTCTATGACCCTACACTGGTATTTCAGTGGAGAGGTAGGACACAACTGTTATCTTAGGCTTTGGGGATATAGCAGCCTTATGTATATGCAGGGTCATGGGAAGGGTGAGCAGGACTTAGGAAGAGTCTCTAATGCATATCTGCTAGCATTTCCTGGAATTAATTTAGAACTTGAAGGATTTTGAATATTGTCTTTTTTGTCAGTATTTTATTGTCTCTTGCAGGGGCAATTCTTAATGTTCTAATTGGACTGAGAATGTTCCTCTGGTTCCAGCCCTTTCCAAAGATGTCAGTGTTTTGGAAGACATTGATCCCAAGGTGCATCCAGATAGATCCACGAGCTTTGAAAAGAACACTTCTGCCCCTCCAATTGAAGACAGTGGCGAGCAAATTCATGGTGGCATCCATTTTATTGGCAGATATCTCTAGGGCTGAAGATGTACGAGAGAAAACTAACCATGCATTTGGGAACCAGAACAGGGAAGAGTTTCTTGGAGAAGTAGTTAACAAATGTCACAGGTTGTGGCCTTAAGACTCTCAGGCCAAAGCAATCATCCCAAATGAAGACATAAATCCCAATCAGAATGGGCTGAAACCCAATTCTGACTAATCTAGAGCCTTGCAAAATAAAGTGGTTCATATTATATATGAATCAATATCGACCCAGAGAAAGATCCTGTTTGATTTTTAACAACTCAGCTCAGCTATGGCCATGTATCATCCTAGGCTCCCCTTACCCACAGCTTTACCTTCTGAAAAACACATCCTTTGAAGGACTCAGTCATGAAAATAATCCGTGATTTATAACAGTATGTCCTAAAAAGTCCATCCCAGGTCCTTAAAAGGATTCAGCCCTTTGCTGAACAAACAGTTCATTTCACTAACAGCAGAGATGAAGCCAACTAAACTCAAAGCTCAGATAAAAGCTGAAATGCACCAACATAGTCCAGGGCCCTTAAAAAGCCCAGAGATTACAAATATCCAGTGAACTACTTTTGAGACCAGTGAAAGCCAGCACGAAGCTAAACAAAACAGCAATCCCAGCCTGATCCTGCCAGTTCTATCCAACCTGAGCATATTTAAGACAAGTGCCTTCCTCAGAGACCTTCCCCCCTCTAGAACAAAGATACCAGGAAAAATCTACTCTGATTGGTCTATGACCTTTTCAATTCTTTTTTTTTTTGCCAGCCCTGGGCTTGAGCTCAGGGCCTGAGCACTGTCCTTGGACTTTCTCAAGGCTAGAGCTCTACCACTTGAGCCTCAGCACCACTTCCGGCTTTTTTCTATGTATGTGGTACCGAGGAATCGAACCCGGGTCTTCATGCATGCTAGGCAAGCACTTTAACCACTAGGCCAAACTCCCGGCCCCTCTTTTCAATTCTTTTGCTAACGGTTGTCATGCAAGTTGCAAGCCAGAGGGACTAGTGGTTCTGAAAATATGTTATAGCATATGTGTGTATGTGCATAGGTGAGGGATGTTTGGGAGAGGCTTACTGTGAAGATGGGTGCTACGATGCTTGCTCACTGTGGAATAACCCAAATGGTGCTCTTTGAAGGGTCTAAGTAACTTCAGAGTACCAGAAATAGATACTGGAGCTTTTGGGACCATAATTAATAATACCCAGTGTTCTATTGACCAATTTGGTCTGCCTTCTTCTTTCCTATCCTTCTCTTCCCCTGTGAGATCTATTGAAATATGTGAAGTAATTCCCACAAACAATTTGAGCACCAAATAGGATGACCTGCTAATGACTACAATAATCTCCCATCTGGCTATGAGCAACACAGCACAGCTCTGCCAGCACAAACTGGTTGGCTGTGAACATCACTTGACTTAACTATACCTCAACTTCCCACCTGAAAAATGAAGATGAGTGCTATTAACTACCTTACTGAGTTTTTTGTACTTCTAATGAGATAAAGTATGTCATGTGTGCCCTCTGGTAGCACACAGAAGATAGATGCTGGCTGTTCTTGTTACTGGTAAATTCTGAGAAAATGCATTTGAAAATTCATTTCTCCTAAAATAAGATCATATTTAAAATAACCAAGTGCCAAAACATTTGAGTTGTCTATTCCTAGTGAACCAAAGCTGTTTCTTCTATTGATGCTCATATGAACAACTTTGCAAACTGCAAACATGAAGATTGCTGCTCTTCCAGGAACTACTGGGAGTTGGTGGTTTCCTAGGACACATGTAGAAAACAAATGAAAAACACACTTTGGTGCTATCAATAATCTACTGGAAACAATGCTGTTTCTGCTAGCCAAGAATTCGAGATTGTTAAACCCCAATGAGATGTCTGAGGACATTAAATATCCACGATTCTTTTTGTCATTGATATGTGAGACACAGAAATCCATAGGAAAGACCCCTTATTATTCTTCCTCATTAACTTATTCATTCATTAAAAAGTAGTTTTCAGATATCTACTTTATACAATACCGTGTGCTTGTATTGAATATTAGCAATGTATAAGCCTTGGTACCAAATATGGTTGGTTAGCCTCTTTGTTAAAGGACTCAGCATATACCTTTGACCCTGATATACCAGTCCTAAGAAAAGCTGACCTGATGTGAAAGAATGTTTGCCGGGGAGGCAAGGAATGGATGAATTGACATGCCAAAAGTCTCTTAGAGAGTGAATGAGGAATACCCTTTAATGAAGAGTTTCCAAAGGGATGTTGAAAGAGCCTATCACAATGGAACTAAGATTTGGGGTACTTAAACTATCTCCAGCTTTGGGAAAGGGGCCGTTATGTTGCTTTCCCTACTCATAACATTAGAATTCAGCAGGGCACAGGAGGTTTGGGAACAGAGGTATAGCTAGTAACAGGATCCATTTATTTGATGTTTGCCTTTGTGCCCTGAATGCTTTAGGGACTATTTGAGAGCAATCAAAATTGTGGTAGAGTGACATAAAAAGTGTGTTCAAGCAACATGCAAATCTAGGAAGTAGGGTCACCCTGAAATCTGATATATAAAGCATTTGTTCATTCTGGGGCCAAAGGAACAGGGAACAAACCAAACTCAAATACTATGTCACTCATGTAAAAGAATCTTCAAGTCCCCTGATATAAGGACTGATTCTTGAAGTTAGAGCAGACTCCTTTCAAAATAGGTATAGAACTCAAGGCAAGGTTAGTGTTACAACCCCAGGCTTTATTTTCTTTTTCTTTGTATTTCTCATTAGGGCTAAAGACTGGTCTGCAATGTATTTTGTTCATATCATGAATATAGTCACTTAAATTGTGACTTTAAACCAAAGAAAATGTGAAGTAAATAAACACCTAAAGAAACCAAGGGCCACTCTACCATAGTGGAATTATTATCTTAGGTTGAAATGGAAGAAACAGGCAATGGAATTATTGCAAATCTAAGAGCCAAAAAAAGAAGAAAAGGCCCAGACTCAGAAAGTGACTTCTAGAAATCAGATCTGCTCCAAGGCAGAAAGAAAGCCTTGGGGTGGAAGATTAAGTAGGTAGATTAATTTGCTGTCTGGACACTAAAATAGAAATATGATAGGAATTCATTACAAACTTAGTATGTAATGGGGTCAGCTTAAAACATGGTTCTCAATCATGCACTCAATTCAGTAACTGTGGGAAAGAGAAAAACAAGGAAAGAAAATCAGCCAAATCTAGCAAGCAGCAATATCCTGTGCATATGCAATAGACATTTATGGAATGCTTTTCTACTGGCTGTCAGTTCCCAATTAATCATGTTCTCCTAACACAGAAATTATGTTAAGAAACAATCACATTTTGTCATGTTCATCTACTAAGTTATATATACAGATTATTATAATACAATGAAGATGACCCAAGACATCTTTCCTCTCTCCCTGGAAAACCATGTGCTATCTTTTCTCTAAGGAGAAGCCTTCTCCAAACTCTATCTTCCTCTCTTCTTTCTGTCTTCTAGATGGGCTTTTCTGTGTTTATAATAAAAGATGGTGTAACCAAAACGCCAGCCTCATCCTTTGTGTTCATATGATTTTGCAATTCAAGAGGGAACAGTCTGATGTTGACATTTTCAGTTTTCCCTGATCTTGTTTGGTGCACACAGCCATATTCTCCATTCCTTAATGGTCAGGAGAATGAAGTCACCCAGTATTCATGTGTTACCATGGAGAGTGGTTTTGGCAAAGCCAGAAGGAGGAGGAGTGAGAGTGACAGAGGACATGAGCTTGTAAAAATGAATTACAACAATTGGGCTGGGAGGTTAGCCTAGTGGTATAGTGCTTGCCTAGCATGCACGAAGACCCAGGTTTGATTCCTCAGTACCACATACATAGAAAAAAGCTGGAAGTAGTGCTTAAGTGATAGAGCTCTATCCTTGAGAAAGCCCAAGGACAGTGCTCAGGCCCTGGGTTCAAGCCCCAGGACTAGAAAAAAAAAAGAATTACAGCTAATTGATGCTGATAAGAAATGTTTTTTAAAAGGAAATACTTTATCCCATTTGAAAGTACAAAATTAAAATCAACAAGGGAATAGAATATCTGCAAAAATAAGTAATGAAACAGAAACATACAATTGTAAGGCTCAATGAAATAAAAATTTGTTTCTCTTTTTTTTTGCTATTGGGGCTTTGAATTCAGGGTCTCCTGTTCTCTGTTACTTGAGCATAAAACCTCTGCCCTTTTTGCTTTCATTTATTCTTTAAGTAGGTTCTCACACTTTCCCTGGGCTAGTCTTAGCTGTACTCCTGCTAACCTTCAACTCCTAAGTGACTGGAACCACAGGAATGTCCTCTCTAACTGGATTGTTTTTGACACTGGAGCTAAATGACCTTTGGTTTGCTCAGCTCATTTTCATGCTATGATCCTCCCCGCTCTGCCTCCTTTGTGGCTGCAAATACGTTATGTGGCACCACATTGTGTGACTACAATGTTTTGTTCTTTGAAAATGAATAAAACTGACAAACTTTAGGCAAAATTGAAATTAAAAAGGGGCAAGGAACAAGGCAAATAACACTCAGATTTTGCTTCTGAGTATAAAATTCACATATCTTCTGGAATGTAATTTTGCAGCTATTATGTGAATAGTGAAGGAAAACATGGGAAAATTTAGAAAGACATACGTGTGTATCTTGAAGAGGGAGATACATTAAAGAGGGAGAATGTATCTCTGATAATTAGGTATTTGTTTTGCTTTTGAATTACTTTAGATATTTCTATATCCTATAGTCCACCTCACATTCTGGCATAGGCTGGTTTGAGTTCTCTATTTGGGGGGGCGCTTGAACTCAGGGTCTGGGCACTGTCCTTGGACACTTTTTGCTCAAGGCTAGTGCTCTGTCACTTGAGCCGCAGCACCACTTCCAGCTTTTTCTGGGTATGTGGTACAGAGGAATTGGACCCAGGGCTTTGTGCATGCTAGGCAAGCACTCTACCAGGAGGCCACACTCCCAGCTTAAGCTCCTCTTTGTTTTTGTTGATCTGAAGCATCATTTTTTTTATGGCTTATGTTTACATCATATTTTGAATGACAAGTTTAACAAACAAGTGTTCAAGGAGGGAACCTCTAATTACAATCACTGGGACTTAGTATTTAGAACTCAGTCAAAATTAGGCTAAGGGTTTGTATGTCATAGAAACATATTAATTTATGAAATAAAACATTATGTCTATAGAGTCATAAGTTTTTATGTCTATATAGTTATGTTTGTATTTCCATTGCGTGTCCATAGCTTTGGGTATGCAGTTATTGATTCCTCGCTCTTGTACTCTTTGCATTTAATAGCCGCATATTAAGGATACCATGCGCTTTTTGTTCCTTATGTCTTGACTTGTCTCACTCAACATGATGAAACATCATTTTTATAGCAACTATAAAGCAGTCTTCTGAGCTGCTGGATGCTCTTGGAACCATTTCCAAGTGGCAGTTCATAATATTTGGACCATCTGAGGGACTGTTTTTAAGAGACAGATCTTTAATATATATTGACAGTTGTACCTAACCTGCCTCCACAACTTGCTAACTCTACATTGCAGTTACAAGTGTGTGCATTGCAATAGAAATCATAGGAAGCTTTGTATAAGTAGAATTCAGATCAAAAGAGATTTATTGAATTGTAAAGACCAAATATAATTCACGGCAATTTTTTTCAGAATGACTTGCTAAAAATGATTAGAACCCATGTTTTTACACTAAGTGTGTTCTGATGACCAAATCTAGTGGCTTTAAAATTGTTCTTCTGTTGTTCTACAGAAGGACATGTTCAGAATCCAGAGAATATTAGCGTCATAGCACTTTTCTGAGTACAAAGGCAGGTTTTCTCCTGAAAAAAAAAATAAAAGAAGAATTCTACTTCAATGACAATTCAAGAACTTTTTTGCTGAGTGATAGTGGAGTGTCACATAATTTCCAAATTAGTTATGCACTGGTAGCAAGATGTATGTATACATGCATCCATCTATCTATTACCTACTGTCTTACATATCAAGATAAAATTATTCACTAAAAAGACCTGGGAAGTTGCTACTGGATGAGCATACCAGTAAGCTATTGAATAAGCTATTCTCTCTGAATCCTCAGAAATTTAGTAATTGGGTAATTAGTATTTTTCTTTTATATAGCCACCCCTACACTATTTTGAATATGCTTGAAATGTAATCTAGATTTACCCTTGACATGTAAAATCTGAGCCAAATGCTCAGGACTGACCCAAATAAGGGCTTTGTGACCACTTTCTGTACATTTTCCTCATCCATAAAATAAGCCTTTCCCTAGCACCTGTAATTGTGAAATTCAGATGTGTCAGCATATTGAAGGCCCAGTGATTGGAGTGGCACAAATGCTCTAGAAATGTTAGTCTTGATGACCGTCCTCCACAGGACTGGTCCTGCTGGACAGGCTCAAGAAGCTCTTCAATAGCAGCATTAACCTGGGGTGTGTGAGAGGGAAGGAACCTACCTGGAATCTCTTCGGCCACAAATGTTGGAATTCCCTGGCACATGCCAGCAATATTGTTTCCAAATTGGCTCAGGTCATCCACTTGGTTAGGGTTGATAGAGAAGACCATGTTCTTGGGAGGGGATCCCGCTGGCCCTTTACCTTGGAGCTGAGAGTGGAGGAACGTAGATGGAAGAAAGAGATAGAATAAAAGACAAGGTCAGTGATTCGTTGATTGAAAGATTGAAACCAAACAGAGTTTGTCAGGCTATATTTTTCCCACAGTCAAGATGATGAAGAGTGATTTCTAGTCATATCTCAATATGTCTAAGTGTCTCAAGTTAGTTAGATGGTATGAAATCTCAGCTTCTCTAATTCAAACAGAAGTCAGACTAACTTTACTCAAAAAACCAACTCTCATTGGGTTATCTTAGATGGCTTGGTTTGGACCGTGGGATGATCAATTTCTAAGAATGCAATCTATTTTTCTACCATATCAAGGAAAGATCCCTGTGTGCCAATTCTAGGGCTTTGAATCCAGGGAAAGCTACAAAGGAAACGACCGTGGATTCCATTTTCCTTTCTACTTCAACATGATTGCTAGATAAAACATTAGACCCTCAGTTACATTTAATTTTCAGATAAATAATAAATTATTCTAAGATAAGAATATTTCAACTATCCTAAAGGAATACTCACACTGTCATTTATCTAAAATTCAGTCTTAACTATAATTACATTTTTATTTGCTAACTATGTTGACTCTAAGTAGTTCTGGCAGAAAAAAATGTGCTTTGAGAATTACTGGGACTTTGTTCATGTAAATAGAGTTTTGATGTACATAGATTATCACTTCTCTGTCAACCCCCCTGGAGAGAAGTGTGGGCTCCAGCAGCTGGTATAGTGGATGCAGCCTCCCCTTGGGCAATGATAAACCACTCTGCCCTCCCTGTGCCTGATATTACAACATACAAGGAGCTCAAGATGTTATAACTAGCTTTCTCAGCACCTCCTTTCACCAGAAAGCAAAAGACTTACAGTTACCTTCTGCTGCTTGGCCAGTGCATCAAGAGTTTGAATGGAGGGCATAACTTCCATGTTCATTCTGTGCACAATGCATGACTTCTTGGCAAAGAGTCTGGTTGCAGCAAAGCTCTGTTAAAGAAGAGGATGCAGGGAAGTCTATGTTTTCCCAGTCTAGGTTCTTTCTTATCAGAAGTCCTCCTGTCAGCAGAGGGAAATGGAACTCCAGGGTTGTGAGGAGGTGGAACAGGAGCCCTGGCTTTGGTGCTGTTTGGGATCACACGTGTTCTTAATGTTTGTGAGGGTAGAGAAGAGGCTCTTTGAGGGGAGAGATGGATCTTCTACCTCATGGTTTATCCTCAGTTCTAGAATGATAGATGCTATCTATGCTCATGTGTCTGTTTTATTGATGCAAAGTTGTGGCATGTTATTCTTCTTTGATCTTTGCAACATCTGAAGGAGGCAGCTAAGACAGGAATAATTTCCTAATTGATCTGATGAAAAAAGTGAAAGGAAAGACTTTGATTTTTAAATGGCAGTATATTGCTGGGTGCGGTAGCTCATGCCTCTAATCCTACCTACTCAGGAGGCTGAGATCTGAGGACTGAGGTTCAAAGGTAGCCTAGGCACAAAGTCCATGAGACTATTGTCTCCAATTAACCACCAGAAAAAAAAAAACCAAGAAGTGGTACTGTGGCTCAAAGGGTAAAGTGGGGTAGCCTTGAGCTGAAGAATTCGGGGACAGTGCCTAGGCCCAAAGTTCAAGTTCCATGACCGACAAAAAAAAAGCAGAATATCATCTTGTATGTAGTGTCTAGCTGTTTCTTTTTATTTTTCCTTCATATACCAACTACTATTGCTATTTCTTTTCTCTTGGGTCCTATGCGTTGCAGGTAAAATATGCATTTCTGTCTTTTTAGAAGGAAATTAAGGCAGAATGAGACATGAGAGGTACTTATGAATCGTAAATTGTGATAGAAAGAATTGATTTTTGTGGTAGGGTGTGCTTTATCAGAGGTGATAATGTAGATGTCTTTCATCAATATTTCAGCTTCTCTAGACAAGGCAAAGGCAACATCTTATTTGTCTTATATTTTTTGCAGTTGTTCAATCTAGTGTTACTTAAAATGTTTGTTAGTTTGAATTTTAACTGATCAGGCAACCCTTATTCATAGTAATTACACAAAAGGAATAAAACTAGGTGAGCAAAGCAGGCACTTTTACTTTTGCTATCGTTATGCGCAGTTAGAATTTTTAAAATGTGGCTAGCTGCAGCATTAAGTTCATTCTTTAAAGAAGAGAGCATTGTTTTCCATGACTGGCAAGTGCATGCACCCCACCTACATTTTCATAATCCCAGATGGAGTTCCAGGAGTTCCATCCATTGTTGTTGTCAACGTTGGCCACGTTGTGCGCATTGTTGATGCTCACTCTCTGCTGCCCGCTGCCAGCCACGTTGTCGTTATCATTCACGTTGATGTTCTGACATCATAAGAAATTAAGAACGGTTTATTGCCATGTGTCTTTGCAAACACATTTAGGAACAAACATTACCAAGTGATACTTACGTAGTTAGCCAAACCAGGAGCTATGAAGAGTGCAAGAAGTCCCAGGAAGAGCATCTGGAAGCACAGATAACATTGCCCTGCTGTTACATCAGCTAGCAGTGCCTCCCCTTCCCTCTTCTGTCCCACTGAGGAGAAAGTTCACCTGCTCTATCCATGTGTCAGTGACCTGGGTTCCTTCTTTGACTTTGTATTTTGAACCGTTTAGAGAGTTTAAATGCTAATATGGAATTGCTGGCTCATTATAAGTAATTATATTAGTGTGACATACAGATTCAGAAATTTAGATGTAGATCTATTCAAATGGATAAAAAATAAACGTTGAAATGAAGAAATGATACACAGTGCAAAAATAGTTATAAAAAGATTTGAAATTCACACCTGGAAACTTTTCCTATTTGATCCTGAATACTTCACTCCTATAAGAGTTTTTTTTTATTAATTTTGTTTTTCTCTTTTCCTTCCCTCCCTCCCTCCCTCCCTCCTTCCTTCCTTCTCTCTCTTCCTCCTTTCCTCCCTCCCTCCCTCCCTTCCTTCTTTCCTTCCTTCTGTTCTTCCTTCCTTTTCCCTCCCTCCCTCCCTCTCTCCTTCCCTCCCTCCCATTCTCTCTCCCTCCTTCCCTTCTTCCCTCCCTTCCTCCCTCCCTTCCTTCCTTTTTTTCCTTCCTCTCTTTCTTCCTGGTCCTGGTGCTGTCCCTGAGCTCGTTTTGCTCAAGGCTAACATTCTACCACTTCAACCACATCGCCAGTTATTGTGTGATTTCATTAGAGATAAATGTCTCACAGACTTTTCTGCCTGGGTTGGCGTTGAACCACTCTCTTCAGATCTCAGCCTCGTGAGTAGCTAAGATTATAAGTATGGGCCACTGGTGCTTGACTCCTAGGAATTTTTTTCTGTATTCTTTTCTCATGGTTGAAGAGTTACAATGATGGTTTGGGCTTCAGAAGTAGAGCAGATGCGGAGAACTGGCGGTACAAGGCGAGCCTCATTTGGAGGAGGAAGCTGACGTGCAGTGCAGAGGGACTGGGCCGAGGACTTACCTCTTGTTGATGGCAGACGTAAGAGTTAAGTCAGAATTTTTGTGAAGTGTGGAGCTCTTACTGCTTTTATCCTTCAGACTTGCTACTGCTAAGAAGACTAATTTCTGCATAGCAATCTTGCACTTACAGCATGTTATTTGACAAAAGAGAATCTGCCATCCTATGCCGGTGTGTGAAACATGAAGTCTCTTTCATTCTGTTGTAAGGAACACTGTACTTCCAGTACCTTTTGACAGAATATAGGAGTACATCTAGATTCGCTCTGGTTTCTGTGGGAATGTGGGGGAAGGCTGCACTAGCCCCTGATGTCCGATGCTTTCCACAAGCAAGCAGGGACAGAGCCAAAGCCAGACTTTCTTCCCTGGAAACCCATTGCACAGCAAAGAATGCGACAAGCTTTTCCTCCACTTGTTTCATAAGCCTTTTTTTTCTGTCACAAGCATGCTCAAGGATTTGTGTAAAGGAGGAAAGAAGAATAGAGAAAGGCCAGGTACTTTCTAACACTTAAGGACTGCTGCCTTGTAGAAAGCTGAAACAGGGGGTGTGACAAGTTATTGTATCAGATGGCTTGGTATAAGAGGCTCAGATAGATAGATATTTCCCAGGGCCATCCTTGTCTAAAAAGATAGGTGATGACTCCATGGAAAAGAAAGTCTGAAAATGATTTATCAAAGTTTCTCATTATCGTGATACTTTTATAAGAAGCACACCCCATTATCTCAGAATATTCACATTTTCCAAAAACCTTCAAATGAAAAACATGAACTTACTGTGACCTTCATGTCTTCAGCCGTGCAATAGAGCAGGGAAGCAGACACAGAGACTTGATCGGTCTGCCCTCCTATTTGTACTTGACCAGCTTTGCTCAAAATAGGTGTGCACAGGTGGAATCAAGACTTATCTCCTCCTCCCCTGTATCTGCACTACAGCTCACATACCAGGAAGCCTTTCAAAAGGCCTACCTAGTCAGCAAGGCCCTTTGGCATGGAGTTGATCTGACTCATCACCTGTTAAAGCCAAAGATATAACATCAAATTCAACATGATTTGTCCAACGTGAAGCTATGGGTGTGGGGATTTGTACATTGATACTGTACAAATCCAGGAAAAGAATAATCCCTAAAGACAAATAAGACTAGAGATAAATCTGTATGTGCTCCTGGTTTTCCAGTTATCAGCTTCTTCAGGAATGTGGAAACAATGTTCTTTCTGAACTTACCTGTCTTAATCCCACTGTAATACTTTTGCTTGAGGTGAACTGTCATCATAAACTTCTTTTTACCAATTCTACCTCATTTTCTGTACTCCTGAGAATTCTCAGCAGTAGTACCACACATAAGTTTAGAAGGCAGGATGACTGTCAGATTTGTTATCTGTAATTACTAGTTACTAAGCCTTGTTATTGTCCCCTAAATGCCTTGCAATGCCTCAGCTACCATTCAGAACAATTGTCTATTAACCAATCAAGTCAGTCCATTTTCTCTATTTTCCCCTAGATTTGTTCCTGAACAAACAATGCAAATACACATGACCCTACCATGTTTAGAAATTTTTACTGAAGGCTCTCAAGATTAAGTTGAAACTCAGTAGAGCAGGGTGCTTTATACTAAAGGCTTCAGCCTTCCAGATGAATCTGCCGTATGCTGTGTACTCTTCTCTAGAGAGCCAGAGTTCCCACATTTCTGTACTATTCAAGATGTTTCATGCCTTGATGTATTCCACCTGCTGTGTGTCATTCTCAAGTTTCACCTTTTAGTTTTTCTCTAATTAGTAAATTGCATTTCAGTTTTCAAAGTCCAGCTTAGACATGGCTCCCTCGAACACTTCCTTCCTTATCTCCTCTTTGGATACTTCCTTCATGTTTATTTTTCTGGGCGCTTAAACTAACATCTATGTCCTTTTATCAGTCTCTAGGATATTTATTTTTCAGATATTATAATAAAATGATTTTAAAGGTATTTATCAGAGAAGGGAGTAGAAACTGCCACCTAGGTAAACAGGTAAATTGTAAAAGAGTCTTGATGGTGAATTAAAGTTTAATTTTGTTTCCTGCTCTTTCCCATAAGTTGAATATGGTGGGACAGATTTACTTTAGAAAAAGGTTTTACCTTATTAATCTGCCAATTTACACTTTATAAACCTTCTTGTACCCATAATTGTCCTGTTCCTAGACCATTATCTTAAGAGGGGTGGTAGGTTTCAAAAGCTGACTCATTATCAATGTCTCTTAGAAATTGTTGGTATGAGTGGATAGGGGAGTTAGTGTAAAATGTGGTCTTCATCTGCTTTGGAAACCATCAAAACACTGTGAGATCAAAGAGTGAAGAACGTGAGCTTTGCCTAGATGCAACCTTAGGGATCATCCTGGTTTATGTACCACCTACTGTCCAGACACATTTTCATGCCTCACTTTTTCAAGGGCTCAGGCTTGACATCTTCTACAGTGGGTCTGTGAAATGTGGGTCTGGTAGACACAACGGGTAGATGAAAGATAGATACACATGATAAATAATGGATGAATAATGAATAGACAATGATGCAGATGAAAGATATTTGATAGGCAGATGATGGATAGATAGATGTTGAATAGCTAGATAAAAGATTACAGATAGATGAAAGGTACATATGTACATAAAAACAGCTCCAAAATCAGACCCTTTTCCTGTTTTTTTTGTATGGTATGTGAGTGTGTGACTAGGTATGTGATTGTGGGAGTAGGTGGCATGTATGGATGTGTGTGAGGGGGAAGTATGTACGTGAGTAGAGCATGTGAGTACATATATGAATGTGTGAGATGCTGTGTGATGTGTGTATATGTTTGTGATTAGGTGTATGAATGAAAGAGAGATGAAAGGGACAGAGAATAAAAGAGAGAATGAGAGAAAAAGGAGTGAGGAAAAGGAGTGGGAGAGGGAAAAAAAAAGAGAGGGAAGACGAGAAGGAGGAGGAGGAGGAGGAGGAGGAGGAGGAGAGAGAGAGGGAGGCTTCATCTCAATGCTTTTCTCATTAAAGTTCCAAAGTCCTGAAAAAGCATCAGCAGGTCCTGAGAGCTATGTCTCCCACATTGTGCGTCCACTCCAGGAGGGAAGAACCTAGAATAGACAGATGCTTTGTCACCTTCTTACAAACTAGAAAGGGCTCATGCTTGATGCTTCCTAGGTCCTTCCAAAATGTTGAAGAACGTGATCACAAAGGAGAAGATCAAGCTAGAGGGTACAGAGCTCACGATACTTATCTGTTCTGGTTTAGGTGTGTGCTGGAGAGGCGCTGCCATCCCCTGGCTGTGGTGACACACTCAGGGAGGCCCAGGTAGTACAATGGCTCCAGTGCGCTGGGGTTAGTGTGGGTCAAATGTGGGTATTTTACTCTATATATCACGGGTAAACATGGTCTGCCCTGCCCAGAGTGAGTGTTGGGCCCTGTTACACAGAAGCCCCTATCATTAATTTACCTCCCAGTGCACACACACCAAGACTTGATTTTACTCCACACCCTAACATGTTGAGCAAAGTGAAAACTGCCTTCCTGTGCACCGAACAAGATGCGTTCCCCATGCCACCTGTTCAGCTCAGGGAAATGGAGGGAGATTTCCCACAGAAATAAGACTGTTTATGTTCATTGTTTCCTCTGAGTGGTGGGATTGTTAATGTACTAGACACACTTCCGTGTGTATTTTACTTATGTACCCCTTGGTACTCTTATTCAAGTTTCTGTCTTCTGTGTAGGCCACCAAGGGCTGTCTAGCAGGTATGATCACCTGTGTCTCATCAATCTCATCTCGAGAAATCTTGTTCTGTTGTTGTGGCACTTAGCAATTTCTGTTTTTATTATTCCTCATGCTATCATTTGTTTGCTTGTGTGGGAAGCCTCTTCATGTGGAGGTGGTTTCAGCCTCCTTAACTTTGGTGTCTCTGAGAAACTGGTGCACCTATATAATAGTTCAACTCAGTTGGTTCCCTAAGAAATTTGAACACAGCTCACCTCTGTGCAGGCATCTGCTGTCTGGCATCTTGGTTCACTTGTTTGTAGCTAAGACTGAAGTGATGGCTATTGTAACTGAAGCCATGGCACTTGGGAGACAGCAGGCTTTCATCAAACTTTCCATGTGTACTTGTGGCCAGGAAGAATATATGTAAAAATATCAGCAGGAATATATGAAATACTATTGTAATAAGTATTACTTTGAAAGAGTCTAGTTCCAGAAAATCCAAATGCATTATGTAGGTTGTTTTTTGTATAGAGGAACAACATTCTTTTCAAATTACAACAAGGTTGAGGGAGTTCTTTTTATGGCATCACTGAACTTTTTATCTTTGCTGTTTCTTCTGGGACCATTGCCTTCCAAAATACATACAATTCTGCTTTCTGTTGCTGATTAAATGACTCTGTCCAATTGTATGGCCAAACTTTCTGGATCTCATCAGAGGCAAGCAATAATATATGGTGCCTAGAAGAGTTATTATCTTGAGTGAATATTTAAAGACCTCCTGTGTAAATTCATTGTTTGTATAAATTATATGAAATTAGAGATAAAGAAAATGATGACCAATAAATTCATTTTATCATCATGAATAATGGCCAGAACTTCTATTCTGAAAAAGATTTCTAAAAATATGCCCTAGATACATCAAAAGGAAGTAAATGTAATT
Source organism: Megascapheus bottae (assembly GCF_031878675.1). Lineage (NCBI taxonomy): Eukaryota > Metazoa > Chordata > Mammalia > Rodentia > Geomyidae > Megascapheus > Megascapheus bottae. The sequence continues at coordinate 36,311,276 of NC_143515.1, forward strand.
CTAAAATGTTATTCCAAGATGTTGATTCAAACTTATTTTAAATTTAAAATGGTAGTAAAGATAATTTTTAAAATATTCTTTAAAATTGCATTCGTATGGAAGCAGGTAATGACAATTCTGTAAAAGCACTCATGATGTGAGGTATTCGTTCAGGCTTAGCGTTCAGTCTGGAAAGAACTGAACTGTCCATTGACAAATGAGCAGCTGTTCTGACTGGAACCAACCAACATATTAGAGCTGGAGGAGCCACATGTGGATGAGGAGCCAGGAACTTGTGTATCTTCCCATCCTCCATGGCTTCTTTGGGATAAGAAAGAACCCACTAACCCTGTTGAGCAATGGAGCACACCTTGCTTTCTGTAGGGCAAACTGGCTTACTTTTCTACATCACAATAAAACCTACACGCACGTATGCAACTTTTCACTTTTGGAGGAACACATACTCAGGTGAAGACATTAGGTTTCCAGGGCTAGTCAAGAGCATTTAACTCTCATCACTGTGCAACTGTATTCTCTTCCTACCCATGTACCCAGTGTCCAGCTCCTAGAAGTGCAAAAACATAGCACTTGGGACTTACTTTACGGTATGCTGTTCCTTCTAGGACCCATAGGGTTCTCTCATCCTTGCCAGAAAAGTTGTTTCTTTTATTGCTCAGCAAGGGATCACAGGGCCTGCAACATGATACCCATTTCTTCATATTGAAATCCAATCAATGAGTAGCAATGTATTATACTCCAGCTAAAACAGTGCCCTATTTAGGAATAAATACCATGGCAGATTCACATAAAACAGTGTCCCGTGTAAGGTTCTGAAATCTCCATGAAAGGCAGTGCTGGTGTATGGCCTTGTGACCACTGGAGTTTGTCAAGGCCCACACTCTAGCACAGGGAACATTAGGCCTGCATCCTTATACCTGCTTTTTAATTAGGGGTAGTCCCCAGGTAAATTTGGGGAGTTTCTTTGACTTTACAAACATGTCTGTGCCTAAGGGATTATGATGTTAAATGACAAATTCCAGCTATTCCAGGTTGACAGAAAGTAAGAACCTATGGAAAAGTTTTCCTGCTCTTTCAACAAAGGGTTCATTTTCTCTTAGACACTAATGGAAGGCCAGATACTATATGATCTGGATACCAAAGTGAGATAAGAAGGTGATGTTCTGAGATACTTGCAACTCATACAAGTTGTATGGCAGGTAGGAATGGAGTGATGAATTCACATCACCCTGGAGCCCAAATTCATTCCTTTGTGCCTTACAGTTTCGCCATACCAACTGTAGAGACAGGTTTTCAGATTGTTCCAAACTTCCGGTTGCAACAGGGCCTATGGCTAAGCACACCAGGACAGGTCATGGATTACAGGTAGAAGGACCAGGCCCCTCCTGCCTGGGGAACAGAAGATCCAGGTGTGCTGTGTGTGTGTGTGTGTGTGTGTGTGTGTGTGTGTGTGTGTGTGTGTGTGTGTATGAGGAGATCTTGAAACATTTGCGTCATGTTCAGATTGAACTTCATGATCATTACATATCTCATTTAATCACAAAGAGATCGAGAAAAGTGAGTCAAAATTATCCAGTGTATCAAGAACATATAATTTATTACACACCAAGCTAGAGAGAATACAGGGATCTAATCTTCACCAGTAACCACTTGAAACTGCCCTTTCTCTTTGGTCCAACAGTAGCTCTTGAGCCCAGCTTTTCTCTTTCTGTCTCTCCCCTTTCCTCCTCCCTTTGTAGTTCTGAGGTCTGAAAGCAAGATTCATCCAAGTTGGGCAAGTGTGCTGAGGCTCCGAGCAACACCCCAGGCCTTTTGTGCTTTTACCAATCTTAAGTTCATGGTCTTTTCTTTCGGCCTCGGCTGGGCCTCGGATTATGACAATGTTCCTGCAAGTGTGACATGACAGGTGTAGGTCATTATGCTCAACTTTATTCATCAAGGTAGGGGGTCTCTTTAACATTTTGCACGGCTGCTCTGGTACTGTGATCCTTCCAATCTCTGCCTCTTGAGTCACCAGATTATAGGGATGAGTCATCATGTCTGACTCCTTTCTATTTTCCACACCCATGTGTTCCAAAACCCTGAATCTCCTCCCAATAAATTAACATTTCAGTTAGTGGACATGTATGTTTGTCTAGTAGAGCAATCTTACTTTACCTTTTCATAACTGATTTTGGGTCATTACAAAATAATATCAGGCACTTAGAAAGGAAGGTATATAAATTCATATATTTTGTAGCAATATGCAAGTAAAAATAGTAATAGGAAAAGAGGACAAGGGAATGCCATCTCTAAGTATGAGAACTGGAAAAACCACATAAACATAGTGGAAAAAGCCATGCACCAGCCTCATGCACCCTGAGATCTCTTCATCCTTTCTTTTCCCTCCCTTCCCACCCTTTTCCTCTCTTCTCCTCCCCTTCTCTCTTCTCTTTTCAATTGAATTAAGCATATAATCCATGAGCCCCTATCAGAATTGTATGCACACCTTCTACTATTTCCATTTCTTTGGAGAGCCCTGACTGATATACCAGTACAAAGACAGTCAAATCCTGTCCCAGAATGATGACTGTGTAGGTGATCTGGAGTGCAATGCATTCAGATAGAGGGAGAATGAAACCTTTTTAAAGGAGGGAAAGGGACATGAATAGCATTCTTAATATGGTGAAAGAACTAAAGCATCTCTATATTAGAAGGGCAATGGGCAGTGACAAAGATTGATGACAGAAAGGAGGCTGCTGACAAGTCTGGAAGTGAAAGGGGAGGAGCTGAAGTTTTTAAAAGACAGTGCTTGGGTGTCCTGCAAGTGGCAACTGGTTTTCCAAAGGAACTGGCCCAAGTGTGAGTATTTCAAGGCTTCAAGATTTCTCTCACCTTGCCTTTGGAGGTGTTCAAATGTCTCTTCTACACCTCACCACTGATGAAGAAAAGTCACTCAGGCTACCTTCGAGTCCAACGAGGAAATAGGGCTACTTGTTGCTTGGAGGAAATGTATTGCCATATGAACATATTCATATAAAAGTATTCCTGTAAGGGAACCATATTTGACTACCACAATCTGGAGAGACTTTGTTCAGAGCATGACAGTGATGGACCAAGACTGTACATAAAAGATGAAAATAAATGGTTATTAAATGCTTACCATGCATCAACACTATTGCATACATTTACATTCATGACAACCATCTTATAAAGCAGACTGGCAGACTGAGTGTTCACCTCCCATTCATCACTGCTCTCTGGATCTGTATCTCGGCTGTAGGGTCATTTTGCTCAGTTCGTCTCACATGAGAAGCACAATCAAGCTACTTCCCTACAATTTGACTTTACCTTGACCTTTTAGCTTACTGTGGGATGGTAGTAGATATGATGCAACAAGGATTAGAACTGTGCTTATATGGTTGAGCAGGCCTTCTGAAACCTTTGTTCTCATTCTGTCATAGGTTTCTCTCAGGGACATGATGGCATGCCTATTTTCCCTGGAGCCCAGATGGAGACTTATTGAAATGACTGAAATTTATGATGATGTCGATGATGATGATGATGATGTTGATGATGATGTGGTCTCTCTCTCTCTCTTTCTCTTTCTTTCTCTCTGTCTCTCTGTCTCTCTGTCTCTGTCTCTCTGTCTCTCTGTCTCTGTCTGTCTCTCTGTCTCTCTCTGTCTCTGTCTCTGTCTCTCTGTCTCTCTCTGCCTCTCTCTGTCTCTCTCTGTCTCTCTCTCTCTCTCTCTCTTGTGCAGGTATACTGAAGGGTTGCAATTTCTTGTGGGTCATGGGGCTTGAACTCTGGGCCTGGGCACTGTCCCTAAGCTCTTCAGCTCAAGGCTACTGCCCTAACCTGGAGTTAAGCCCCACTTCTTGTCTTCTAGAAATTAATTGGAGAAAAGAGTCCCAGGTGCCTGGACTGGCTTTGAAGCTTTATCACCAGATCTCAGCCTCCTGACTAGCTAAGATTACAGGCATGAGCCACTGCACCTGGCTTTCAGTTTCTTTAATTTTGTTTTTTACAGAGCTGAGACCCAAACTCAGAGCCTTGCATTTGCCAGGCAAGTGCTCGTCCACTGAGCTAAATTCCAACTGTGGGGTGCAATTTCTTAAATCAGGTTATAAGTACAATACATCTTGGTCATTGTCACCCTTTCCTTAGTTCTCCCCTATTTTGTGTCTTGAGGTTAGGAGACACTATATATAATAGCTCAAGCTGGCCTCTGACTTCCTATGTGGCCAGCATTGAACTCATGATCTATCTTCCTGCCCCCACCTTCCAAGCGCTAGATTTCCAAGTATGTACCGCCATATCAAATGAAAATAATTAGTATTGAATTTTACTGAGAGTCCATGGTTATTTTAGTAATTGATTAAGAAAGTAGGAACTGTTAACTCTGCTTTATCTCTTCCTCCTACCATGAGGCCACAAACAGTTCATTTTCTTAGTCAGGGAGCAGTTGTTTGAATCTAGCTTCACTTATTCCACCATCCCACACCATGTGATTCACAGGTATTATATTAGAGAGTATAAAAGAGAGTCGTGGCCAAGATCCTGCACTGCTCTGAGAGTTTCTCAGCACCTAATTGCTAAATTTCTTCCCAAAGAAGTATTTTTAGCCATTGCAAAGGATTTTGATCTGGGCATGCATGTGGGCTGGGAGGGAGATGGCTCTGTTACTATGGCAATGTCTTGCTGTTTCTTAAGCAATTTTCACTGAAAAGATGAATGAGATGGGTGGGCCTTCCTGCTTTCCTTAAGCAAGAAAGATAGCACTGTAGATTTGACTGCCTTGTGTTAGCTCAAGAACTCCAAGACCTTAAACGGGTGGGTGTTGTTGAGATTAACACTGTGTGTGTGTGTATTTGTGTGTGTGTATGTATGCGTGCGTGCGTGTGTGTGTGTGTGTGTGTGTGTGTGTGTGTGTGTGTGTGGTGTGTATTGTATAGAAATGGGCCTTAAAACTTCACCCTCTGATATTCCTCATAATGAACACAGAGAACTCTCATCTGAGCCCTAGCTTTTGATAATGATGCAGATTATAGCCTCTTTTCTTCTCCATGAATCCATCTTGCTTTCAAAATGAATATGATTTGACTAAATGTGTGAGAGAAAAACAATGGATTCAGAAAGCCAGACACCCCAGTCCTATTCTTTAGTGATTCCTGCGCCTTGCAAAACTCAGTTTCTCCACTGAATCATCGAGGCTCACAAAACTCCCTCACATGACGATGAGTGGATGTCTTGGTGGTGAAGCATACCTCTTCATCCAGCAGGTGATGGGCGAGTGAACCCATGCACTGTTGAAGCATAAATTGTTCCTATGTATCAACAACCTAGAAAGATACTTTCCATTTTCTTATTTTAGGACTACTCTTCTGAAATGAATTTAATATAGTCTTGGCTCTTTTTTCTCATATACTAGAATAATTTGTATGATATTAGAAAAAGGTATATCTTCAATTGTTACATCTCCCATAAAAATATTGACCTATAACTTTCTCATCTGAAATTTTACAATTTCTGAACCAATTCTTTTACTGACTGTAGAACTGTTCCAGATGTCTGTTTATTCTGGAGTCAGCTTTACCAAATTAGTGCTTCAGAGACAGTTTTACCTAGACTTTCAAATACATGCAGATTACTGATATGAGCCACTACAGCTAGCACTTTTTTCAATTAATTTCTTTTAACTTTATTAAAATGTGTTTATCAATAATAAATAAAAAATAATATTAACAAACATTTTTCATTTTTTTGAAGAGGTGCTTCTTTCAACTAATATTTGAAGATGAAGACCTGACTGAATGTTCAGCCATTCTTCTTTTACAGAATGGAGCAGCTATAAAAATTTCACTACATAACCCAATTGATTCTTCTCACAGATTTTCTATGCAATGTTTCAGTATTTCACAGTTCTAATGTGTCTCCTATTTTGATCCTGATTTTTTTTTTTCAGTTCATATGTGAACTGAATGCAACTTTTTTTCAGCTGGTCCTGGGGGTTGCTAAGCTTTTTTTCCTCAAGGCTGAGCACTGTACCACTTGAGCCACAGCTCCATTTATGGCTTTTTTTGGTGTTTAATCAGGGATAAGAGTCTCTCACAGACTTTTCTGCCTGGGCTGGGTTTGAACAGGGATCCTCAGATCTTAGCCTTCTACATAGCTAGGACAAGTGTGAGCCACCAGCACCCGGCTGTAAATTTAATTTTTCAGTCATAAGTACTGGCTAGATGTTACTACAAATTGCAAGAGTCACCATTTCTCAAAAGTCAAGGACAAAGCATGATAAACAGTTTACAACGTTTTCTTTCTTTTCTGTCTGCATAAAGCAGAGTCTGTAATCAGCAAGGACACACATTTTTTGGTAGCATTTGAAATATCTCTATTCTTCATGGTTTCAGAACATTTCAAAAATAGTGCTAATTTGGTAGTACACTACATATAAAAATTATGCAACTGCATCCAAATGAAGGAAATTATAATGTTCTCTTAGTAATATTGACCTACATTAGAGTTTTCTAAGTAATTGGAATCAATGTCTTCAGTTTTTGTTGTGAGAATTACTGAAAGACATGGGAGTGGATTGGATGGCCTTTTATGGCATGAGGGATTCAAAAATAACATATATAAACTGGACATTCATGCCTATAATGCTAGCTATTTAGGAGGCTGAGATCTGAGGATCATGGTTCAAAGCCAGCCCTGCAGGAAAAGTCCATGAGACTCTTATCTCCAATTGGCCACAAAATGCCAGAAGTGAAGCTTAGAACTCTAGACGAACAAAAGAGCTCAGGGACAGCACCCAGCACCCCCCCCCCAGTTCAAGTCTCAGAATTTGAACTCAAACAAAAAACAAAAGCATATATATATTTGTATATATATATATATAAATGTGAGCTGTTGGTTTATGTCAGAACCCACATTTGGAATCTCTTTTCTCTGAGCACTTTCACCTTTAGTGGACACCGTTGTGCCCTAGGCTCAAAGAGACTTTATTCTCCTGACCATCAAGGAAAGGAGATGTGGACTTGAGCTAAACAGGGTGCCTCTTATAATGTTATGGAAAATTAGAATTGGAATTCAACACTAGATATCACCTTTTGAACTACAAAAAATTAAGCAGGAATGATGAGGCAGATATTTTGGTTTATCCATCTCTTTCTACAAGCATAGGAAAGGCCATCTACAAAATGGAAAGAAGGTAGAAATAAGGAGAGGTCAGAGTGGACTTCCCTTTAGAGACGAAATAACACACAACTTCAGGGAGAGAAGTGGTCTTGGGTCTTGGTGTCAGTAGGGTCCCCAGTGATAGTCTCAGCTTGCCTTGCCTTGATATTTCATACTTACTCGCAAGTGAACCTCCCTTCCTCATTGTTGTCTTTGATGACCAGAAATACTACTTACACACCAACTGTAGAACAGTTTTCGGTCAATCCCAGGCTACAGTTTGTAATGAGGCTCTTTATAGGGGCCATGTCCTGGACACATGTTAACACACTTACTACCAATACATTTTTACTTATGAGTGAGTACATTTTCAATTAAAATAATAGGAGTAGTCATATTCGTGGAATTTTGTGCTAGATCAGTTTATTGAACCTTAAAGAAACCAAGCATAAGAGGAGATTGCGAGTGATTTGCTATAATCAATTAGAACCCTTGTTTTAAGACATCACATTCTCTGAGGATGGAATTCATGGAAGGTTTAAAATTGTTCCTCTGTTGTTTTACAGAAGGACATATTCAGAATCCAGAGAATATTAGCACTGTAGCACTTTTCAGTGTCCAATGGTGGGATTATTCCTGATAAAAATAAAAGACAATTTGAAGGTTAATTTCTAAACTATGTGTACTAATTTTAAAATCAATCGATCTTTTATCAATCTATCTATCAACCCATCTACCTTCCTACCTGTGAAGATAAAATTATTCACATCAGAGTTCTAAATTCTGGAAAGTTATTATTGGGATTAAAATAGCAGGTGAACGTTTCAAATGATATATAGTGATTATAAAAGCTTAGATATTTAATGGGTGACCTGTTAGCAATATCTTCTTTCATTTAGCATCTCATGAATTCCTTTGAATATACCTGGAGTTTTCTCTATATCTTCCCCTGAAAATATTATAAAGGTTAGAGCACAGAATCTGAGCCAATATTCTTGAGTAACCTAGGTGAGGGCTTTGCAACTAAAGTGAGACTAACACTTGTGCCGACAACAGAGACTGTTGTAAAGCTGGGTGCTGGTGGCTCACACCTGTAAGTCTAGCTATTCAAGAGATTGTGATTTGAGGATTTTCATTTGAAGCCAGGCCAAGAAGCAAACTATGACACATTTATTTCCAATTCACACCAAAAAGGCAGAAGTATAGCTGTAGCTGAGGTGGTAGAGTAGTAGCCTTGAACAAAAAAGCTCAGGGACAATGCCAAGACCCTGAGTCCAAGCCTCAGAACTGGCACATAAAACAAATAAACATCCACAAAAACTGTTGTGAAAACCAATGGAATCAACATAGTGAACGTTTTTGGGACAGTGCCTACAAGAGTTGGCCTTGAGGACCAACTACATGTGAGCATGATCGGACTGTAGCAATTCTACCAATAGTAACAGGGGCTATTCAGTAGGAGGGAGACCCACCTGGAATCTCCTCAGCCATGTACGTTGGCATCCCTCGGCACATGCTAGCAACATTTGCTCCAAACTGACTCAGGTCATCCACTGGGTGAGGGCTGATGGAGAAGGTCATGGTCTTGGGAGGTGATCCTGCTGGCCCTGCACCTTGGAGCTGAGTGTGGAGGAATGTGAACAAGGGAGAAACCGAGTAAGTGACAAGGTGAGTGGTTTGCTGATGGATAGGTTGAAATCAAAACAGTTTTCTCATAATTAAGATGATGAAGAGTGAATTCCAGCTCTGCTTCGACTATCTCAAGCTAGTTGGATGTGATGAAACCTCTGCTTCTAAGGCAGAGGCTACATTTATTCGGAAAGTTGCATTGTCTTGATAAACTTATTGTCTTGTGATGATCACTACCTGTGGATACAGTCTATCTAGACTACTAGTGTAGTCCATTCTGTCGATGAAAGTTACACATTTAACAGTTACAAGAATATGGACTCAGGCAAGAAATAAAATGTAACTGTACTGGCTCCCCTCTTCCTATTTACTTTCACTATGATTATTAGACTAAATACTGGTATTCAGTTACACTTGATTTCAGATAAATAACAAATTATTTGTAAGAGGAAACTGTCCCAAATATTATAAATATGGTATTGATCTGAAATTCAAACTTAGGTGGATAGTCTCAAAAAACTTAATGGAACATTGCTAAATCTCTTGACTCTAGTTCTGGCAGAAAAATGTACTTGGAGAATTACTGGGACTTCACTGATATAAATGGAACTTTGGTCTGCAAACAGTCACTTGTCTGCTGAACCTCCTGGAGAGAAGTGTGGGCTCCAGCAGCTGGTATAGTGGATGCAGCCTCCCCTTGGGCAATGATAAACCACTCTGCCCACCCTGTGCCTAATGTTACAACATACAAGGAGCTCAAGATGTTATAACTAGCTTTCTCAGCACGTCCTTTCACCAGAAAGCAAAAGACTTACAGTTACCTTCTGCTGCTTGGCCAGTGCATCAAGAGTTTGAATGGAGGGCATAACTTCCATGTTCATTCTGTGCACAATGCATGACTTCTTGGCAAAGAGTCTGGTTGCAGCAAAGCTCTGTTAAAGAAGAGGATGCAGGGAAGTCTATGTTTTCCCAGTCTAGGTTCTTTCTTATCAGAAGTCCTCCTGTCAGCAGAGGGAAATGGAACTCCAGGGTTGTGAGGAGGTGGAACAGGAGCCCTGGCTTTGGTGCTGTTTGGGATCACACGTGTTCTTAATGTTTGTGAGGGTAGAGAAGAGGCTCTTTGAGGGGAGAGATGGATCTTCTACCTCATGGTTTATCCTCAGTTCTAGAATGATAGATGCTATCTATGCTCATGTGTCTGTTTTATTGATGCAATGTTGTGATATGTTATTCTTCTTTGATCTTTACAGTGTTAGAAGGAGGTGTATAGGACAGGAATTGGTAAGTTTTGATGACATAGGAATCCTTGGATTTTATGGTAGGACATGCTTTATCAAAGGTGATAATGTAGATAAATGTCCTTCATCAATATTTCGGCTTCTCTAGGCAAGACAAAAGGACATCTTTTGTCCTATAGTCTTCTTATTGTCAAAGCCAGTGTCACCTAAATGTTTGTTGGTTTGAATTTTAACTGATTAGGCAACCCTTATTCATAGTAATTATATCTAGGAAATACAATTAGGTAAGCAAAGCAGACATTTGTAATTATTATGCTTATGTGCAGATAGAGTTTAAAAAAGCGATGGCTAGCTGGTACATTATTTTTTTTCTTTGTAAAGGATGGTGCTATTTCCCAGAACTGGCAAGTGCATGCACCCCACCTACGTTTTCATAATCCCAGATGGAGTTCCAGGAGTTCCATCCATTGTTGTTGTCAACGTTGGCCACGTTGTGCGCATTGTTGATGCTCACTGTCTGCTGTCCGCTGCCAGCCTTGTTGTTGTTATCATTCACGTTGATGTTCTGACGTCATAAGAAATTAAGAATGGTTTATTGCCGTGTGTCTTTGCAAACACATTTTAGGAACAAACATTACCAAGTGATACTTACGTAGTTAGCCAAACCAGGAGCTATGAAGAGTGCAAGAAGTCCCAGGAAGAGCATCTGGAAGCACAGATAACATTGCCCTGCTGTTACATCAGCTAGCAGCACCTCTCCTACTTTCTGTCCAACTGAGGAGAAAGTTTACCTGTTCTACCAATGTGTCAATGATCTGTGTTTTGACTTAGTGCAGAAAAGTTATAAAAAGTTCTGAAAATCACACCTGAAAACCATCTTAGTTTCTATTTTATCTTGAGTATTTTCCTCCTAGAGAAGGAACATATTTCTTTTTATGACTTTAAGAATTTTCTATCATTGTTTCTTATTAGTTTAAGAAAGAGTTAAAACTATTCTGTAAAATGTCAGAAGTGGAGACAGAACTGGAATGTGAGCCTTGTGAAAATGAAGGCGCTAAGCAGTAGACAGGAAGGGAGTGGGCCAGAAGCTACCATCTTGTTCATGACAAAACTAGAAGAGAAAGAAATTCTGACCCATCTCCAGCATCTTCACTGCTTTTCCTTCCGCAGCCATGCTGCTACTAAGACTTATTTCCAGATAATCATTTTATGTTGACACCCTCCTTATAAAACGGTGTCTGTGTCTTATAATCCATTGTATAATACGTTGAAGCAGAAGAATGTTCATCTGATGCTAATCTTTTTATATTCTTTGTAAGGAACTTGATGTCACCAAAACCTTTGGTGGAATTTTAGGGTGCGCCCCTTTGTTTCTGGTGTGTATGGAGGCAGGGGAAGAGCACTAGCTTCAGGGTTCAGAAGCTTTCCAGCAGAAATGCCCACCAATGATCCACAAGAAGCCTTCCTCACTTGTAGATCTATTGCACAACACAAAAACATGATAAGCTTCTCCCCCACTTCCTCTCATAATAAGCTTTTCATATGCCATGAATATAATCAAGAGTTAGGTAGAGGAGGAAACGACAAAGGGGAAAAGTCAGGGAACATGACAAGCAATTTTACCAAATAATTGGAACTAAAATGTGCAGACATATGTCTACTCCTGGTATTGTTTTCTTTCTCAGTAGAGATGCTTGTGAATGCCATGATTCCAGAAAAAAAAGTGAAAAGAATATTTTCCCCCAAATTTCCTATGATGATAACACACTATTAGAAGCAGACTCATCTCAGAACATTAATATGTTCCAATGATATGGTAATACATTCAGAAGAAGCACATGGACTTACTGTGACCTTCATGTCTTCAGCAGTGCACTGGAGCAGGCAAGCTGGAGGATGGGCTTATAGCCAGTCTGCCCGCTCCTATTTGTACTTCACCAGCTTTGCTCAAAATAGGTGTGCTCAGGAGGAGTCAGGAACTTATCTCCTCTTTTCTTGTCTCTGTACCTCACCTATCAGGAAGCCTGGAAACAGCTGCCTGGTTATCAAAGCCTTTGACATGCAGTGGACTTGACTCATCACCTGTTAGAAGTCAAACGTCACATCCAATTCAACAGTATTTGTGATAACTGCTGGTCCAATGGAAACCATGGGTGTGGGGATTTTATGGTTTGGTACTACCAAGATCGAAGAAAAGAATAATCCCTAAAAGCAAACAAGACAACAGGTAAAATCTGTAACTATACTTGGCTTTCCTGGTACCAGCTCCTATGGGAGCTGTTTCTGATCCCATTGCAATGCTTCTGTTTGGTTAAACAGGATTTATTACCTCCTCTTGTTAAATGCACCCAATTTTCTGGATTTCTGAGATCTCTCAAGAGTATTACTACTTATTGTTAGCAAACCTCAGAGTTATGTCAGCACTATCTCCCAACCCATCCTCCAGTGAGTTATTCAATCCTGTCACGACACATTAGAAATGCCTCTCAATGGTGGCCTGAGCTCACAAAGCTCAGGCTGTCTATTAACCATTTAGGTCATGGGTACTTGACAGCTCGTGCATTCTTTCCTTTTCTCCTAGGTTGTTCTTCCTAAAGCATGTTATGTAGATACACATGAGTCTACCATGCTTTCCAGTGTACCCTAAAGATAAGTTAACACTTTCAGGCACAGCATCCAGGGTTCTCTACAGAAAAGTTCTCAGCCTCCCAGATGAGTCTGTTCTGTATGCTGTGCATTATACTCCAGCTAATCAGTTTCCACATTCCCGCAGTATTCAAGAGGTTTCACACTGCTGTGCCACTGCCCCTGCTGTTCCTTATTCTGACCTGTGTCAGAATTCTGCTCCCTGGCCTTTCTGACAAATTGCATTTCACGTTTCAAATCCCAGCTCAGATACTGTTCCCTTTACCAGTCACCACCCCCATCTTTTAATTGAATGCGTCCTTCATTTTCTCTCTTGTATGTAAAACTGACATATCTGTTTTATTATTTGTCTCTTAGGTGTTTATACTTTAAAAATTACATTAAGGGCCGGGAGTTTGGCCTAGTGGTTAAAGTGTTTGCCTAGCATGCATCAAGACCCGGGTTCAATTCCTCGGTACCACATACATAGAAAAAAGCCGGAAGTGCTGCTGAGGCTCAAGTGGCAGAGCTCTAGCCTTGAGAAAGTCCAAGGACAGGGCTCAGGCCCTGAGCTCAAGCCCAGGACTGGCAAAAAAAAATTGCATTAAATTAAAATGTAAAAAGTTTCAGAACAAAAGTGGTAGAAACTGTCCCTTGGTCATTCAAGTAAGAGCCTGATATCACTTCGCCGATTCAAATGCTGTTGAATGTGAGTTAAAGCCTAAATTTGTCCATATGAACTAAATCTGGTGAGTGACAATTAGTGAGGTGGATAATTTTGCTTCATTAATTGCTGGACTACAGATTTCCACTTTAGCAACATTCCTATGTTCACAGTTGTCCTTATGCGCATTCACAGCAGCCATAGGGAGGGATTTTGGGTTTCTATTGCTAGACTCAAAATCAGTATTGCTTTCAAAACGATATACATAGAGGAGTACAGTGAATACTAAAAGATATGGATTTAAAGACCATTCATCCACCTGGTGAATGTAACATTGCCCCATAATAATAATAGTAATAATAATAATAAAAGAAACTTCATCCACAAATACCTTTACAACTAATCTAGTTGCCCAGCATCAATAAGCTTCGGGCCTGTGTGAAGAAGTCCTCATCAGCTTGCAGAACTGTCAGATCATGATGAAGTCAACAGGAAACAGCAAGGCTCTGCCTTTAGGCTAAGCCTTGAGTGGTCATCTTGGTTCACACCACATGCAAAACCCAGTACACATTTTCATGCCTTGCTTTTGCAAAGCCTCAGAGTTGACATACTCTACAGTGGATCTGTGAAATGCTCGTATGGTACATGCTCCATGACAGATAGGTAGATGGGTGGGTAGGTAGGTAGGTAGGTAGATATGTTGGTAGACAGACAAACAGGCAGAAAGAATTAATTCAGGGTATCTTTCTTGTAGCTAGACAATTCACATTCCCATGTCCAATTGCTTAAGAAATCCATAAGGGAGAAATCCACATGTTGTATACAGATTTTCCTAAATTTCAATGAGGACAGAACCTAGTTGTGTTACTTTTTCTTACCTGAGTTTTCTCAGTAGCCTTGTTTTTCTTGCCCTCCCTTATGAGAAATTATCTTTTTATTTGGTGGGGAGGGGCAATAACCATGGCTACTGAGAGTGTTTCTTGCACTTGAAAATCCATTTTAGGACCCGCTGGTTGGACCTAGGGTTCCAAAGACCTAAACTCTGTTCTATCTTCATTCACAGAGTCATATTTTTCCTCTTGGCTTTAAGGTCCCTATAGGTGAAGGAAAAGAAACTGCTTCTTCACACAGTATTGTTATATCAATAATTCCCAAATTGGATCTTATTCTCTTTTACTTTTATGCTATATGAATACGTGTAAGTAGGTGTGTGACTATGTTTGAGTGGGAGTGGTGTGTGTACATACATGTGTAGTATTTGATGTATTTGTAGTATTTGTGTGTGTATGTGTATGTGTGTGTGTATGTGTGTGTGATAAGATGTATGAGTAGATGTGTGATTGTATGGGCATGTAGGTGTGTGTGCATGCTCACGTGTGTTTGTGTGTGTGTGTGTGTGTGTGTGTGTGTGTGTGTTGGTGGCTTCTCTCACCTCAATCCTGCACAATGTCCTGAACAACCCTGAGTGGGTTCTTTGCTCCCTCTCATCCTGAGAGCTATGTCTCACACATTGTGTGTCCTCATGCTTGATGCTTCCTAGGTCCTTCTAAAATGTTGAAGAACGTTATCACAAAGGAGAAGATCAAGCTAGAGGGTACAGAGCTCACGATACTTATCTGTTCTGGTTTAGATGTGTGCTGGAGAGGCGCTGCCATCCCCTGGCTGTGGTGACACACTGGGAGGCCCAGGTAGTACAATGGCTCCAGTGCGCTGGGGTTAGTGTGGGTCAAATGTGGGTATTTTACCCTATATATCACGGGTAAACATGGTCTGCCCTGCCCAGAGTGAGTGTTGGGCCCTGTTACACAGAAGCCCCTATCATTAATTTACCTCCCAGTGCACACACACCAAGACTTGATTTTACTCCACACCCTAACATGTTGAGCAAAGTGAAAACTGCCTTCCTGTGCACCGAACAAGATGCGTTCCCCATGCCGCCTGTTCAGCTCAGGGAAATGGAGGGAGATTTCCCACAGAAATAAGACTGTTTATGTTCATTGTTTCCTCTGAGTGGTGGGATTGTTAATGTACTGGACATACTTCCATGTGTATTTTACTTATGTACACCTTGGTACTCTTTTTTTTTTTTTTTTTGCCAGTCCTGGGCTTGAGCTCAGGGCCTGAGCACTGTCCTTGGACTTTCTCAAGGCTAGAGCTCTACCACTTGAGCGCGCCACTTCCGGCTTTTTTCTATGTATGTGGTACAGAGGAATCGAACCCAGGTCTTCATGGATGCTAGGCAAGCACTTTAACCACTAGGCAAAACTCCCGGCCCACCCTTGGTACTCTTATTCAAGTTTCTGTCTTCTGTGTAGGCCACCCAGGGCTGTCTAGCAGGTATGATCACCTGTGTCTCATCAATCTCATCTCTAGAAATCTTGTTCTGTTGTTGTGGCACTCAACAATTTCTGTCTTTATTATTCCTCATGCTATCATTTGTCTGCTTGTGTGGAAAGCCTCTTCATGCGCAGATGGTCTCAGCCTCTTTGCTTTTATTGCTTCTCTGAGAAATGGATGAACTCATTTCTGGTGGCCTCAAGGCAGGTTGCTCACTATGAGAGCTGAACACATTTCACCTCTGGGAAACATCTGCTCTCTTGCATCTTGGGTCATCTGCCTATGGCTCAGATGGTAGCGATGGCTTCTGAAGCTCTGGTGCCTCGGAGATGGCAGGTTTTCATCAAACCTTCCATGTATACTTGTGGCTATGAAGAATATATGTGAAAATACCATAGAACCATATACATGGTTTGTAATAATAATTATTAGAAAGCTTCTGATTCCAAAATATTCTACTTTATTACATAATTTTTTATTATTAAAATGCTGTACAGAGGGGTTGCTATTTCCTAAGTCATATAAAAAGTATAATTCTTTTTGTCAATGTCACCTCTTCTTTTTCTTTCCCTCAAGTTCCTGTCCACAAGGGAGCTCTTTAGTTTTTGTCCATTCTTCTGGACCATCAGCTTTCAAATGTACATGTGATTCTGACTCTTTGTGGATGATTGAATATGTAGGTCTGGTTTCATTTGCCAAGCCTGGGTTTGCTGAGAGAGGAGCAATGATATACAATGCCTGGAGTAGTTGAGACCATGAGTGTTTCAGTGTTGTAAATAGGCCTTGAGAAAATTTTTCTGCAAAAATTCCTCTGAGTAAATTCACCCTTCTGTCTTCTATGGATCCTGGGGACAAGAAGCCAAAGTAATCCCACTGAATAGTGAAGAAAAAAAAATGTGTTTTCTGCAGGGTGAATTGACTTCCTTTTCTCCTCTCCAATAGAATATACACACCTATGTGCATCATTTGGCTTCTGGGAAGACACATCCTCAGATGAAGACATTGAATCTCCAGAGCTACTGAGGAGGACTGAGCTTCCATGACTACATAGCTTGCCATGCATCCTGGAAGTGCTTAGCAAAAACACACGTCCTGTGACTTAACTCTGAGATCTTTTCTTCCAGGTTCCATAGGCTTTGCATGGAAACCAATTCCTCTCATCTTAGCCAGGCATGCTTACTATTCAACTGTGGGTTATTGGGCCTGAAATCTCTTACCCATTTCCTTACCCAAATCCAATTAAATAATAGCAATTCCTTATACTTCAGCTAATAAGTTCTGTGTATGATTTGAAGATGTAAAAAAAGCGATGCTTACTACAAGCTCCTGAAATTTCCATGATCACCTGGGCTGGCTCTATGGACATGTGACTAGTGAAATGCTCTAAGGCCTCGCACAGAAAACATTAAGCTTAGACACTTAGATCTGCCTGTTCATTAGGGGCATTAAATAACAAAAATATCATTACAGGTTGAAGAAAATTGAGGATCTAAGGATAAGAGGAAGAACTTTTTCCCGTTCTTTCAACCAGGGGTTCATTTTGCACTGGGACTTGCTAGATGGCAAGACACTGCACAGGCTGACTATCAAAGTGAGGTATGCAGAAAATGAGGCTCTGAAAGACTTGTAACCCATTCCAGATATGTGGAAGTTAGAAATGGCATGATGAATTCCCATCACCCTGGAGCCCATGCTTGTTCCTTTGCTGGTGTGGACACTGGCAGTAGAGTCACATGTTTAGAAGAGACTAATCACTCTAGGCGGGAGTGCTTACAGAGCTTCATGCCATTGCTGAGCATTCTAGGGCAGGCTGACATGGGCATACAAGTGGAAGGGCCATGCCTTCTCTCTCCCCCAGCCCAGGGAACAGCTGATCTAGGTGGTATGCATGAAGGGAGGGGTTCAGTGTCTGTGAGGAGATTTTATAGCACCTGTTCAGATTCACTTTGTGATTATTAAATATCTCATTAAATCACAGGTAGAGAAAAATCAAGTCAGATTTATTCAATTTACCAAGAACATGATTTGTTACATGAGCTGGAGATAGTACAGGGATTTAATCTTGGCCAGTTGCCACTTGTAACTGCCCTTTCTGTTTGTTCCAACAGTAGTCTGCACGTTTAGGAGTTCTTTTCTTTTTTCCTCACCTATATGTTCCAGTACCCTTGAGCTCCTCCTAGTAAATTAATATTTTAGTTGGTGGATGTTGGTGTTTGTCTACAAAAGCAACCTCAATTCACTTTTCCTAACTGACACACCTTAAAATTTGATATAATTCCTTCCTAGAGGCATATCAGGCATGTCTAGGGAGGTGCGTACATAAGCATTTTAGAAATGTAATTACCCTTTTTTGTTTCCCTAATCGCCAGTGAAGAGAATCTTTCAATGTAACCTTGACCATCTGTATATCTTCTTTTGCAAAACATTTCTCAAGTCTTTTGCTTGTTTTAAGAATTATTTTCTTTTTGTAAATTATTTGCCTATTCTAGGTATAGTAAGTTCTTTATCAAATATGTATTTTAGAAATATTTTCTCTGTGAGACAAAAACTTCTAACTTAAGACCAATTTATTCATTTTTGATGAATTAAAAATATGCATTCCTTTTTTGCAGGTGCCTTTTATCAACATGAGGTGATTCCT
Source organism: Megascapheus bottae (assembly GCF_031878675.1). Classification (NCBI taxonomy): domain Eukaryota; kingdom Metazoa; phylum Chordata; class Mammalia; order Rodentia; family Geomyidae; genus Megascapheus; species Megascapheus bottae. The sequence goes on from NC_143515.1 coordinate 36,329,565, forward strand.
TCTTTTCCTACTTTTGTAAGGGTTGTTCATATCAGTGGATGCTGAATTCTTCAGATTCTTCTCTGTAGTCATCATAATGCTCATATTATTTAAATTTGGGTGATTATATGTTAGTGTATATTGGATGATTTTAAAATGATTTAAAATGTTGAATAAGCTTTATATTTGAGGAAAAACTTGTCTTGGTTGTCATGTTCTATTATTTTTATTTATTGTCATATGCAATAGGCTAATATTTCTGAAGTTTTTTTAGCTATATTTATAAGAGCATTTTCTTTGTAATTTCCTTTTTTAAATTCACTGATTTTATTTACTTAATTTCAATCATTTCTATTAGCCCATTTTAATTATACAAAATGAGTAATCGTTCTCACAGTGGAAATTAAAAATAGTAAAATACTTGTGAGATGAAAATAAGATATAACTAGAGGGAAATATATACTTAATGGTTTCATTAAAAATATCAAGACATTCAATAGAGATGGGTCAAATTTCAAGAAGTTAGAAAAGTAATAGTAATTCTAAAAGGAATAGGATACAGTCCATGAAAAGGAGAGCAAATAGGTGACAGGAAAAACTCACAAGAATGTCATAGCAAATTTGAAAAACAGTATAGCTGAGGGGTTTGATCTATCAGATATCAGATTTACTTAAAGGAACAATGAAATTAAGACATCATTGTCATTTAGATAACTAAATATACCAATGAACTAGACAATGATCAGACTTCTATAGAGAAACAGCATAAACATAATTATAACTAACTATAAGTTACTGGAAATAAAGATTAAACTAGTAATAGATGTAGAGACCACTTGATACCTAAATAGAAAAAAATATTGGATCGCAACCTCATACTATATTCAAAGATAATAGTAAAATTAAAACATGAAAATCAACACTTCAAGAAAAATTCAGGGAAATACATGAAAGACATTAGAAGCATTTCTAAAGAAAGACTAAAAGCACAAATTATAGGAGAATATATTGCTCATTTTGATATTAAGATTAAAAATGTCTAAATAACAGATCACATTGTAAACAAGGTTGCACAATGAACTATGGAGCAGATTTTCTAATGAGGATTCTTATTCAGAATATGAAGAGAACTCCTATGTAACAATTAAAATACCTATAAGTTAAAAAAAATGGGCAGACGCTAGAAACTAGCAAATTAGAGAAGAAAACCGAATGGTTTGAAGTTATAAAAAGATACTAAACTGGGGGCCGGGAGTTTGGCCTATTGGTAGAGTGCTTGCCTAGCATGCACGAAGACCTGGGTTCGATTCCTGGGTACCCCACGTACATAGCAAAAAGCCGGAAGTGGTGCTGAGGCTCAAATGGTAGAGTGCTAGCCTTGAGAAAGTCCAAGGACAGTGCTCAGGCCCTAAGCCCAAGCCCAGGACTGGCAAAAAAAAAAAAAAAAGATACTAAACTGCACTCATCAGATAGGTACAAACTAACATCTTCATATATATCACTTCATGTTCTTCAAAATTAAGAAGCCAAAATGTGGTAAATCAGATGCCTGAACATGATAATTGACTGGGCAAGGTGAGCACTCCAAATATGTAAACATGGGGCAGAAACATCTGGGTCAATGCCGTCTGCATCAACAGAACAAAGGCTGTGCGAGAGAGTAGTAAAGAGCCATGCTCCCGATCACTGAAGAATTGTTTCAAAACTTCACTGCTTCCCATACTGTGAAATACTAATCTCAAGGCCAAAAGCCAGAATGATGGTCTTGTGTGTATGTTTGTGTGTGTGTACGCATGCACATGCACATGCGTGCATACCCGGGTACTGAGCTTGACCTCAGGGACTGGGCTCTCTGACCCTTCAGATGGTGCTCTACTACTTGAGTTATAGCTCCACTCTCAGCTATTTTTTTTTTGTCGATGGTAGGGCTTGAACTCTAGGCTTGGGAACTGTCCCCGAGCTCTTCAGAACAAGGCTTTACCACTTGAGCCATAGTGCCACTTCTGGTTTTCTAATGGTTTATTGGAGATAAGAGTCTCACAGACTTTCTTCCTTGGGCGGGCTTTGAACCACGATCCTCTGATTTCAGCCTCCTGAGCAGCTAGGATTACAGGTATGAGCCATCATGCCTGACTTACACTTACAGCTTTTGGGTGGTTAATTGGAACTAAGTGTCTAACAGATTTTCATGCCTTGGCTGTCTTCACACCACAATCACTGGATCTCAGCTTCCTGAGTAGCTTTCTGTGTGAATGCAGTGGGGAGATTGTAAATAATTCTTTCAATCAGAAGACACCATGAAGGTTTCAGAAGTTCACATGTCTGCATCCATTCTCAGACCATCTACTACACCAAAGATCCAATCAGGCACAAAGATCCAATAGGCCTGTCTTGTCTGTGCGTGAACAGGAGTAGGGCAGCTGTGAGATGAGTCCTTTATAGAAATGTTTACAAACACAGCTTCTCTCCTTCTCACTGTTCAATGTTTTTACTATTGAGTTGCTGGTAGGGAGGTCTGACAATAACCTAATCTGTCCTTCAGGCAAGGCACATTCTGAAAACAGATGCTTCCTGGCAAATGCCTCCATCTTGGGGAGGCAAGAAGTTACAGTTATCCAGCAACTAAGAGGAAAAGACATGTAGTTCTTGTGCTTGATAGAGAGGTCAGTGGAGTCAGATTAGGCTCCAATCTGAACTCCTGCCTTTAGAAGTTGTGTGACTTTGAGGGAGGGAGTTGTTTAACGTCTATCTGTGAAACCGGATGGAATAGAAGGCCATGAGGACCAAATAAATCAATACATCAGTATTTAGAAGAGGCTGGGATGGATTATAGTCTCTATAAATGCTGTTATCATCATTAGATCTATAGACCCAGAGCTATTAAGTCAGGATGGAGATAAGTACAGAGGAAGGGATAATAGCTCCATCAGTACTCATGCCTAAGACTTGCCTGCTTGCTTTTGCTTGCTTTTCTTTCCTTCTCCTTTCAGTCTGTGGAGTCACATATGGCAGAACAATTGTAGGCGTGCTATAAAACTGAGATCCTTTCTGCTGCTTTGATCGCAGAAAGATTTAATAAAGCTGCACACGTTATATCAACCCCCACAGAGCACTCAGTGGAGGTGAGTTCCGGTGAACTCGAAACCCTCCACTCCAACATGTCCATCTTTTAAAATCACTACTATTATATCTCTAAGGGATAGTAGTGAGGAAGTTTGTTTAGCCATTGGGCAACAATATTGTTTGTTCTATCTCTTTGCTCATGGTGGTGATTCTTAATATTTTATAATTTACCATAGCATTACAAAATGTCCTTGCCTTATGAATTCTTTATCCCATCTTAGACTCAACTAGATCTTTTGGACTGTAGTGCTAGTTTACACAAATTAAAGTTCATCTCTCTCTCTCTTTTTAAAAAGATTTAACATGGTTTTTACGTCATAGTTTAAATGTCATGTTTAACAAACAAGTACTTTAGAAGGGAATCTCTATACGGAATCACTGGCACATAGATTTTAGAACATATTTAAAATTAAGCTGAGGGGTTGTATGTCATAGATACATATCAATCTTCACAATATAACATTATGTCTATGGAGTATATGTTCCATCATAGATTTTTATGTCTATGTAATTATGTTTATATCTCTAAAACCATGTCTATAACCCTGGGTACCCAACATTTGATTCATCACTTTTGTACTGTTTGGATCTAATAGCCACATGCACCTTTTGTTTCTTTGTTCTTGACTTATTTCACTCAGCATGATTTGCTCTAGTTTCATTTACTTCCCAGAGAATGCCATTATTTTATCTTGTCTGTTGGCTATGTAGAATTCCATTGTATACATGTACCACATTTTTTGTATCCATTCATCTGTAGTGGGGCATCTGGGTTGTTTCCATCACTTGCTTATTGTGAATAGTGCAGAGATGAACATAGATGAGCAGATGTCCTTATCATATGCTGGATTGTGATGTTCAGGATAGATGCCCAGGAGCGGCAAGGCAGGATCATAGGGAAGGTTTATTTTTAGTTCTTTTTTTTCTTTTTTTTGCCAGTACTGGGCATAGAGTCAGAGCCTAAGCACTGCCCTTGGCTCCTTTTTCTTAAGGCTAGATCTCTACCACTTGAGCCACAGCACCATTTCTGGCTTTTTTCTATGTATATGGTATCAGGAATTGAATCTGAGTCTTCGTGCATGCTAGGCAAGCACTCTACCACTAGGCCAAACTCCAGGCCCTTTCAGTACTTTAAGAAACCTCCAAATTGCTTTCCAGAGTGGCTGAATTAGTTTACATTCCCATCAGCAGTACGGTTCCTCTTTCTCCACATCCCTGCCAGCATTGGTCGTCATCTGAGTTCAGGATATTGGCCATTCTTTTTGGGGTAAGGTGGTATCTTAGGGTTGTTTTTATTTGCATTTTCTTTATGACCATGGATGATGAGAATTTTTTTCTTTTTATGATGAGCATTTTTCTTATATTTTTTTTCCATTTTAACCTCTTCTTTTGATAAGTCTTTCTTTAGTTCCCTTGCCCATTTGGTGATTGGTTTGTTGGGTTTGGGGGGATTAGTTTCTTGAGTTCCCCATAGATATTGGATATTAAGCATTTGTCTGATGTATTATTGGTAAATATCTTTCCCCAGTTGGTTAGCTGTCTTTCTACTTTAATAGCTATGCCTTTGTCTGTGCAGAAACTTTTCATTTTTGGGTAGTCTGATTTGTCAAGTCTCTCTGCAATCTGTTGTGACACTGGGACTCTGTTCAAGAAGATTTTGCTGTGCTTATGAGTTCCGGTGTCTTTCCTACTCTATCATGTAGCAGTTTCAGGGTTTCAGGTCTGATATTGAGGTCTTGGATCCATGTTATGTTAATGCTTGGACATGGTGATAGGCTAGGATCAATTTTTAGTTTTCTGCATGTGGCTGCTCAGTTTTGTCAGCACCAATAATTGAATAGGGTGGTTGTTCTCTCTTGTTTTTAATCTGAGAAGTTCTTGAAGTTTCTCAAGGTGACTGGAGATATAAAGCACATAAATTCCATCAGTTCTGGTAAAGGTTCAGTGTAAACATTTGGTTAGTCCTGGTAATTTTGAGCCTTGTTTCTTGTAAATCATTGGAAATTGTTACCAGCTCTAAAGAAAAAAGTCAGAAGTTGCGTGTTCTCAAACCAGAGTTCTCAGACATTTTCCACCTCTGGTCTCACATCTGTTCTTTTCTTTTAAATTAGTAAGAGTTGCCATTTACCAAAGTAGTTTATAAATACAATATTTTGTGATCAAGTCATTCCTTTGAGGTAGATGAACAAGCAGAACAGAGATGAAAAGATGTAGAGAGAAGGCCCAACTCAGGTATTTAGAAAAAACTTGATATACAGGAGGAGATTCTACAAACGGGTGCTTACCCACCTATATGTTTAGAATGAATATCTTATAATATTTTTAAAGGGTGGAAATAGAAATCTCAAGTATGCATGGAACAGATAAGCAAGACATATTTGTAGAGTGACCAAGTGGTGGATTTCCATTACTAATGAACTTTAGTGATAGCAGGTGTGTGGTTGGAGTCAGTTCTGATAGCAGAATTTGCTCGGGTGTGTATATGTCATGATTGTTTCTGATGTCATCGTTTGAAAAAGAAATTTCCATGTCTTAAAACCAATATAAAGAGTAGAAGCCATACTAGTACCTTCAGTTGCTCCAGTACCTTCTTCTCTGCAGGCAAAATGAAAATCCTTGTGAGTATTTGTTGTGTTTCTTGATTCTCTTATGGCAGAGGCTTGCAGTGAGTGCTCATATCCAGCATGTCATGGATTTCAGAGGCCTTAGGCAAATTCTGTACATATTTACAGGCTTTGTATATTTAACAGGAATAGAGCTGAATATTAAGTTGGATGTTTATGTGTTGGTTGTTTGGGGTTTTTTTGAGATGCTTACTAAAAGACTAGACAGAAAAAAATTGGAAATAGAGAATTTTTATTTGAAGAATCATTTATTTTGTGAGGAATGTAGGCATTTTAGAACAATTCTATTTATTATCTCCAATTGAATGATTGTATTAAAATCATATTTGTAATAGTAATAATAACAGCTATGGGTCCCCAAATACATTTTTAAGCCTCAAGCTAAGAATTTCACATGAATAATATAATTTGCTGCACCCCCACTCCGCTTTTTTTTTTTTGCCAGTCCTGAGCTTGAGCTCAGGGTCTGAGCACTGTCCTTAGACTTTCTCAAGGCCAGAGCTCTACCACTTGAGCCTCAGCAACACTTCCAGCTTTTTTCTAGTATGTGGTACCGAGGAATTGAACCTGAGTCTTTGTGCATAGTAGGCAAGCACTGTATCACTAAGCCAAACTCCCGGCCCTGCCTTTACCTTTTTTAAAAGCCAAGAGGCATTATCTTCATTTTATGACTGAGGAGACTGAGACACAGAAGAATGTGATTTTTTCACTGTGGGGTTTAGGATGCAATTTATCTATCTTAGGTCCTACTTATAAGAGCAATCAAGTAAAATTTAAGCAGTGAGTCATCCTAATGTCATCATGTTCAAATTCTCCCTAAGGCTGACTTACTCTTCCATTTGATTCTAGCCTCTGGGGTTCCATACTGCATTGTCCAAGGACAGTAGCCTATGTTCTGATCTAGAATGCAATCTTGTCCCCAATTTCTGCCTTTGATTGTTAGTCATCTGCTAAGAGAAAAAGAAAAATCTTAAGGGTTTCTTAATTTTTCAAGAGAAGACCCAATCCTAAATTATCATCTTATAACCACAGGGTGTAGTTAATCATGGTGTTGGGTGGGAGATTATTTGGGTAGCAAAGCCCTTTCTGGACATCTATGGAAGTGGTTAGCTCACCATCTTATTCAAATCCCTGTTGTTACTGAGTAATCATACAGGAACGTCAGAGGCTCCTAGAGCTGGCACAGGGTAGAGAAGACATGTCCCTGCATAAGTAATCATGCTGGATAATTGCAATCAGGACTTAATTGGATGTACTGAACCCCATGCACCAGAAGAGGAACTTTAGGAGAGGAACAGAAAGCAAAGTAGAAATATACAGTTCTTAGACATATTCACCCTTCTCACAAGCTGCCTACATTGGGACATAGCAATGATAGGTACTCAGAAGAGAGAATGCAAAACCACTGGCACTCTCACAGAAAAATATCCAAAGTACCCTCATTTCAGCTCGCAGCCTATGAACCCAGCACATCTGCGCAGAATCACTCAGGAGTGGGTTGTAGTTGAACATGGAGGATTTTCTTGATCTCAGTCACAAAAGTCAACCATGCTCCCCAGAATTGTACTTTCATAGTTACTCTTTAAAAACTCCTTGTGTCTGTATCCCTCATGCATCTCTCAAATGTTCTACTCTGCCTTCAGGAATTAAAGCTTTGGATTTCCCAACAAAAAACATGACATTCACTGTAATACAAAGCCAATATGAATCACACCATTGTATTTCAACTGTGAAATTAAATCCTTCCTCTCTGCTCATCTGTCCCAAGTTTTCCTCTTGTCTAGTTGGTGATGGTGTGGAAGAGTTAGAAAATGGTGGCAGAGAGAGCACTGCATGTCTGACAGATGGCATGAACTCAAAAATGTCTGTTAAGTGAGTGAATGTGCGTGCTTTCCATGTAGGTCCTCCATAGCCACTCACATGTGTCCCTAGGCTTCTGATATCCTCTGCTGTTCCTGCACTCAGTGACTACCCCACAGGGAATGGATGTTCTGTTTTTCAGGTGGCATTTCTGGTAGTGCTGGCCATCTCTGGGCTACAATCTCATGGATATGAGGTGAGCTGGTTCCTTAGAGATGTTGGGAGAGGAAAATGGAGATGAAAATAATTGGAAAGACTACAGAGAATTCCATAAATCACCAACAATGGAAGTGATGGAGTGGTTATTTCTCTCTAGCTGTGATACCATTACATATGGAGCCCATGGCTTTACAGGGTGGTGACTCTTGATTTCTCCTCTGATGCCTCGCTTTTTCTTTATATAGTATAATGAACTGGGAGAAAAAGCTTTGAACTCTTATTGTAGCATGGGCTTTGCACTGAGATCCCCTTGGAAAAATGAGCCTTCAGTACAGTTTGTAGCCAGTAGAAGCTTTTATTTTTCTGGAAAGGCTGCATTTAATGTATATAACTAATGAAAAAGTCTTATCATTGCTGTGGATTCTAGGTTTATAATGTCTTCAGCCCAAGCAACAATGGGGGCAACATTCAAGAGACAGTGACAATTGACAATCAAGAAAATACGGCTACTGTTGACATCCATGCAGGATCCTGCTCTTCTACCACAATTTTTGACTACAAACATGTAAGCAGCTAAGGGATTATTTTATACTTTTCAAGACAGGTTTACTAAAAAGCAGAGAGATCATTATTTACTGTATATTTAAATTCTAAGATCTTTACAACTCAAAAAAAACACCTTTCTCACTTCTGCTTTTCCTTCTATGTCACCAAGCAACTAATTAACAATCATTTGTAAGAGGGACAAAGACAAGAAAAATATTAATTTGTATGCTTTTGGGGGGACAGCTATTGGAAAAGGGATGATGCCTTATGACACACTCAGAAAGTAAGTATCCCTGAACAAAGCAATGGTAATCATATAGAGTCTGACAAATTTTGTTGCTAGAATGAATGAATGAATAAATAAATAAATACACAAGAACTCTAGTATGAAATACTATGCAGAAAAGAATAAGCGTAAAATCACAGACCTCCAGAGAAACACAAATACCACACACATATGTTAATTCTGTATATATGATATTCAATATTGTACTTTTTTTCTAAGAAGGAATTTCTAAGATTTAGTTACTAGTATTAACCAAAAGTTTAAGAAACTTTCCCAGTATCTGCTTCTGATTTGGGAGGATTTACTTGTTTGCCCTGCCAGCGTAAACTACTATTGATACTAGTACGTTGTTGCTTCTCTCACTCAGCGCTTACACTTGGTTTTCTTGTCTCTCCCTCATTTTCTCCCCCAGTCCTCACAGGCTTTCACTAGTGTTGGAAGTTCCATAGCACATTTTAAAGAAGTGAATCTTTGAAAGATACAGTTTGAACGGAAATGGTAGTAAAATCATTTTAAGCAGTTGGCCTAGAAATTGCAAAAAGTGGCATAAAAACTCAAATGGAAAGGATTTGGTTTAAGCCACTTTCAGCCTTCATTTCAGATTGTTTTTGTTTTACAGAACTGGAAATTTAAGAAAGCTGAAAAATCGGAGCTAGAAGGATTTCTATTAATGCAACCCTAAAGGGCACATGATTTTTGAAACTCTGCAAATAATATTTTTATTCAAATGAAACTTTAGCAGAGTTAAACTCTCACCCTCCCTCTAATCCCATCTAATCCCAGCTTCCTCCAGCCCATCCCTCTTGAGCTCCTGAGTTTGCAGTGGATAATAGATATAGCAGACAAGAGATGGGGGGAAGATAGTAAAGAAGGTGAAGAATGCATGTGCGGGTGAGGGTACAAAAGCTATAGAGTTCTAGAGAGTTCTAGAAAGTTCCAGAAAGCACTAGCCAACAGAATTTTCAGCCAGGTGCAAATGTTCTATCTGTGCTTTCTAATGGGGGAGTGCTGAGCTACTTGCAGTTACTCAGCACTGGAATTGTCTGATGAGATATCCTTATATTTTTATTTTATTTATCTTATATTATTATTGTTTTTTAATGCAATTGAATTGAATTGAGGCTTAAATTACTACATAATAGCTTGTCTACATGATGTACAGCATGGTTCTAAGGAAGGTTTCATTTCTCAGGGTTAGCCCAGTGGCTCAAGTGGACGAGGGCCTGCTGACCGAGCATGTATCTCTGACTTCAAGCTCTAGAACCTTGAAACAAATATTCATTTCTCCAAATTTCAGATGAGGCTGAATAAACCTGGAAGTGACAGCTGCCATGTCTCAGCCTTCCAAACCCTCAATTTCAGATCTTGATTCCATAGCATCAAGAGTAGGTGTAAATAGGAACAATTTCAAATGAAGTGGGAAGGTCGTGACAATATTAAAATACTATGTCAAAGATGAGTGGTGAGAGCTGATTTCAGATAGATAAACAATGAGATTGTATTACTGTACCTGCTTGAGTCTTCCTGCTAAGGCTCAGGTATCATAGCCCTCATTGAGTTCAGAACCTAGGGAACTGTGGAGGGCTGGTAACTGTGTTCCTCCTACTTCCTCAGGGCTACATCGCCTCCAGGGTGCTCTCCCGAAGAGCCTGCTATATCCTAAAGATGGATCATAAAGCCATCCCTGCTCTGGATCAACTCCAACGGTACATCTATGAGAAGCAGGTAATCCGAGGCACCCTTAAAACTTCCCCGTTCTTGAGCCGAGCAATGTGGGTGCCTGTGGAGAAATGAAGGAGAAAGAACCTATTATATTTTGCCATGGATCCAGTACTCACATTATTAAAGGATCTGTGTGTCTGTTTTTCTGTCTGTCTACCAATTCATCTACAAAAGATCAGGACAATACCACAGCTGGATTTCCATTCTTCTCACCTTAAATCCCCGAGTTTACAATAAATTCCAGTATTTGATCTACACTGGAGTATTTGGCAGAAATAGGAGTAAATGTATAATAATATTCGATGATGAAAAGAGAAATCATACGATTGTGTGAGAATTTATGCACAATGCACAACAAGGGCTAGATAACTGAGGTTTAGCCTCTCTCCTAACTTCTCACCTGTGTCACCTTTAGAGGTGGTCTTCACTGGCTTCATTGCCAAGAGTAGTAAAGTAATACTGGTACATAATAAAACTGGTCCACAGACAGAGCGGTCAGAAAGAGGGTGACTTGAGATCACTGGCTGTCTTCTGTTTAGTAATTTGAGGAGAAAACCTTTCATAATATCATATAATGTTTGTCAGATTTACCACCTTATTTCATGCTGGTTTTGGTTGTGCTGGTATAGATGATGAAAACCATTACTTCCAGCAAGTACACCTGGGTCAAGTACAACCCGCTGAAATCTCTCATCACCAAGGTGGACTGGCTCCTGTTTGGGTCGCCCATTGAGCAACTCTGCAAACACATTCCTTTGTATGAGGGGAAAATGGTTGAAAAGTCACGTGAGTACTAATAAGTCATTCCTTTTGCATATGTTTTCTGAAAGCTCCTATGTATTGGCACTCTGCTACAGGTTTGTGAAACACACACACACACACACACACACAGAATCAAAATATGACTCAATGTAGTTGTAGCTGGGAAATAAGTTCCTATTAAGCATGGTGATTGTGAAAATTGGTAGGGATGCCGCAGTGAGAAAAAGCCTGCCTCCCTGCAACACATAGTCTAGTGGAAAAAGTTGATGGGTCAAAACAAAAGGTGGAATAACAAAATATTCCTGCTATCAAGGAAAAGAAAAGAAATCTTCTGAGCCCTTAGAATAGCATCTTCCAAAGATGTAATTACTAAGAAAGATTCAGAATCTAGGGCTGAATTAGTCCAGACAGGAATAAGCAAAGCGCCCTGCAAAAGAAAACACCTTGTTTCCTCTAGGAGAACTGGAGTCATTACTGAATTTTACAAAGGTTTTAAATGTAGAAGGGTAGCAAGAGACAACTGATGACGTTGACCACAAAGAAACCCTCCAGCATAATATAAAGTAGATGAAGAGGAAAAAAAGATTAGCATCTGCCGGGGCCTCCCGGCAACAAATTGGGGTTCCTGAAATAAGGGCCAGGGACTGGAAAAATTAGAAGAGAGACAAACACATCGGGTCCTGGAGGTCTGCAGTGCACGCAAAAACTGCCGCCTCGTTTATTTTTCACTCAAAGTTTTTATCCCTCCCTGAGACCAGGGCACTCCCAGGTGTTACATCCAGATGGTTAATCAGGGAACTGTTGGGGGTTACATTCATATGGTAAATCTCAGATCAATTGAACAGGAGAAGGCCAAAAAGCAATAAGACAATCAAGCAATTATCTGATGCAAATCAAAGTACAGTTTGATTCCACTCTTGCTCCCGACAAGCATCCATTGTATTTCTGCTACTCACTACTTAAATTAAGTGTTCACTTAAAAAAGCTCGAAGCTATTCCACCCACACAGAATATCATAACATCAACCAGGATTTACCTAGCTCACACTTCCAGGAATCTGTCAATCGTATGAAGTATTGTATGATTCTTCATCATGCAAATATAGTGAAAACCTTTGGTTTACACAAAGCATTTGGTTTATTTCCCCCTGGATTATTTTTAAGCTTTTCATGAAAACCTTTTCTCCTTTCCAGATAACACTGGTGTTGGAGGTTGTGCAAAGGCTGGACTGCTGGGTATCTTTGGAATTTCCATCTGTGCAGGCGTTAACGTTTAGGTGATTTACCTACCATTTTCATCTTTTCAGAAAATATGCCCCTGGTTTCTACTCACACAGAACTAAATTCTTTCTCAATATTCTACCTAATTATGAGACACAATAATAAAACGTAAAGACTATATTTACAGATACATGAGTGGGCTTTTGGTTCTTTTTGTAAGCAACAGGGGGAAGCCATCACCAACATCTCGAGTAAGATGCATAATGTGTGAACATTCTCTTAATATAGCTGGGTCACCTGCAGATTAACTATCTAGTTATGAGTCTCCATCTCTGTTTGCATTTTCCTACCAGACCTGCTTCCCATCATTCTGTCCCAAAGCACTGGGTAGCCTGGGTACAGGAGGGGTTCAGATGGTGATGACCGACTGGCAAGAGAGAAGGGCACATATATCTTTAAAGCAAACAACCTGACTGCTAAGATGAAGGGAAGTGTCCCCTGTAATGAAGCACTCAGCTTTGAAGGCCATTCATAGATTTTTAGGCAATGACTTAGAGCTCACCAAAGCAGTAGACTCAACCTAATGAAACACTACTGGGACATGCGCTAACCTGGAACAAGTAGGGATGGAGGAAGGAACATCTAACATCTAGGAAAAGATGCCCTGACTGAAAACCTTAACAGGAATGACAACCTAACTGGAGAACCTGAGTACATACACTGCAGAAAAGGAACTTGCAAGATCTAAAAGAAGTTGTGCCACGTGGGACATTTCCCAGATTAAATCACTGGGTTTCAATGGAGTCTAGCTAGCTGGCTGCCTTCAAGTTCAGAACAAAGGCATATTTTAACCAGAACTCCTGTCTGCCACCAACTACTTTGATTCCAAATAGTACTCATCAATATCTTTTTGTGTGTTTGGTTGGATTGGCAGTACTGGGGTTTGAACTCATGGCTTCATGTTTGTTAGACAGATGCTGAGTCATAGCTCCAGACCTTTTTTGCACTGGTTATTTTTTTTTTTGCCAGTCCTGAGTGCTGTCCTTGGACTTTCTCAAGGCTAGAGCTCTACCACTTGAACCTCAGCACCACTTCCAGCTTTTTTTCTATGTATGTGGTACCGAGGAGTTGAACCCGGGTCTTTGTGCATGCAAGGCAAGCACTCTACCACTAGGCCAAACTCCCGGCCCTGCACTGGTTATTTTTGAGGTAGGGTCTTTTATTTTCGCAGTCATATGCCTGCACCATACAGCTAGTAAGATGGTGTGACCCTTCAACTCTCAGCTTCAGCTCTTCTACTTCTTGATAGTCATCAATGAGTGTCGTTTGAATGTTTGTTAACATTTCTTCAGGCAAAGGCAAGGCTATAATTCTAAAAATTATTATTTTTTGCCTGAGTATGATGGCGCATACCATCTAATTCTAGCTTCTTGGGAGGTAGAGAGGAGCTAGCAGGAGCATGGTTCCAGGTTGTCCAGGGAAAAAGCTGCATTAACCTTATCTCAAAAATCAAAGTGGGCATTGAGTTGCCTGTTTCCTACTAGCTATCGGTATGGAGTGGGAGCACTGGGTGGATCCTGATCTGAAGTCAGCTTGGGCAAAAAATAAAGGCAAAGGCACGGGAGGTGTGATTTGAGTGGTAGAATGCTTGCCAAGCTAGCACGAGGCCCCCAGTCTCTTGCCCCTTTCTCCACAAAGTAGTGAGGAAATGAGGCATTTATAGAAACACATTTTATAAGAACAGTGAATATAAGGAAGCATATAAGGAAGCAACCAACAAATCATAGCCTATTATAAATGGGACCTTGTTGTTTGCAAGTGTTGAACCCAAATCCAATTTGCTAAGGTTAGGGTGGGGGCAGTTTATTGCCTCGTGTAACTAACCACAGATGAAAAGGAGTGTTCTGCTTTGTGTAGCTGGAACCAGGCACTTGATGGTGGCTGGACTCCATTTTCCCACATGTCCCCTCTCCTGTCTGTCTGTCAGGCTTAGCATCTTACAGTGGTTCTTGTCTAGGGGGCAACCCCAAGGTCTTCTCCCCAGCTTCATCTCTAGAGACAAGGCTCCTCTCAGCTCCAAATTCAGATTAAGTTTAACCTAAAGTTTCCTAGCCATAGCCCTAACTGGCTTACATGAGTCACTTTCTGACTGAGTTGGCCAGGGCAGTGGAGCTGAGGCGGGGAACACTAAAGGCTGTTAGCAATGTCCTTTGACATTTTTACTGCTTGAAAATGTATTATCCTTTCTGAGTTGTACAGCATTTTATCATATTTGCTCCATTTTGGAAGCAGAACTTTGAGCAGAACTTTTTTTCCCCCCTCAACCAATTAATTCATTCATGCTGCTGTTTACGTTGAATACCCACAGAGGTGTTAAGCAAAATAAACCAGACAGGTACCACAAAGGACCATGTTCAAATGGAGGCCACAAGGAGGCCTGGCCTCCATCTCCTTTACATTTTCTTGTCACCAGGCCTTTCTGAAGTGTTGAGGAAAGCAAATACCAATTAAGTCAGCTCACAGATGGTTGGGCCCTGACCTGGATTGTCAACAACCCATTCTGGCGGCTAGAAGAGTGGTCATGTTACTAAGCTGTCTACAGAAGTCAACGCTGTCTAGGAGAAGCCTGCCACGGGAGGTTTTGGTTTTTTTGTTTTTAAAGAATCCTGGTGAGGCTGGTGGATGGGGTTTTTATTGCCTATAAAGCATTCCTTCCAGAGATGTGCCTGTAATAAGGACAGAGCTAACTCAGTGAGCACACATGCCCTAGGACTGCCGCATTGGCTGCTTCCATTTCTCCTACTCCTATGGCCTTTACCAATCCCAGCACCCCCACCTTCCTGCACTTGCATTTAGAAATTTGTAATTGTGGTCAGTCCTAGAAGGACCGAGTATTACTTGATGCCTGCTATCTGGCTCTGCCTGGCGTACTGCTCCTTCTCCAGCTAGATGCAATCCGCAGAGTCCCCTCGCCTCTCAAGAAATATCAGAGGAGGCAGCGATGTTGACATTAAGGGATCATCACACAGGAAGAAAGATCAAGGTATTTGGAGTATTGAGGCCCATCTCTATTTAACATAGTAAGCCCATTCCTCAGCATGAGCTTAAACAGTATGGCTTCAGAAGGCCATTTCCACATATTCTGAAGCATGTATAAGGGAAGGATCCTTGGGAAGGAACTTAAGAGAATTTACCTGTCCCTGCCTTAAATGATGCGGTCCACCCCTCAGCCTTCCTCTGCCACCCATAGAACATGGCCCTGGCACACAATGCCTTGCTAGCAGCTAACTGCCTTGCCCATTTGTTTGTTATCTTTGCCAGCTTCCCTTTTCCTGTGTCCCAAATTTATCTCTACAGTGAGAGAATCGAGTCCCCATACTTGGAAGCTGATTCCACCTCAAGAATCCCATGTTTGATTGTTGCTGAGAGATCTTCACGTGTTCCACACTGCCTCTTCCACTCCCTTGGAGCTGAGGAGTGTGGTTAGGGTATTTCTTGGGGGTGGCATCCAGGAACTTTCTCAGGTGATCTATATTTTCATTTGAGTGAAGCATGGGGATATGTGTTTACATAAAACTCATTGAGCTGTGTTTATAACATCTTCATTCCATGTTATATCTTAGTAAAAATATTGGGACACCTGTCACATTTCAGAGACAATCGAATAGGAAGGAGTCCCAATCTCAAGAAACACACAGACACACAACTGATGATTGCTGTAGCCCATGAAGTCTTATATCTGGAGCCAGGCTAGAGGCTGTGTGCCAAACAGCCTCCCCCCTCACACACTGACAGAGACCAAAGACAGGATATTCAAGACTAACTTCAGAGACACAGGCTAACCTGTGGGAGTGGGCGGTCTCCAGTCAAAGCAAGAGGCAGAACACAAATAAGGTATTTAACCTATTTAGCAATGCACCAGATTGCTTGGAAAAGTAATAGAATGCAATCTGCACAAAATGGACACTGGAAGCTCTATGTGGGGCAGATAAGCTAGCTAAGGGCCAGCTAGCTCTTCCCTGAGGATGGTAAGAAGTGGGAGTTTTGGACAGGTGAGGGATGACACCAGATTGGATATGAAATATCTCCAACAAGTTTATATGTTGACTCCTTGCTAGCACTGATTTTAGGGGGCTGTGAAAATTCTAGAAGGTAGGGTCTAGCTGGAGGAACTGGACACTGGAGACAGGTATCATTCCTGGGCTCTCTACTTTCTGTCCACCATTTGGTGAGAATCTCCTCTGCCTCACACTTCCACAGTCAGATTGTTCTCTTAAACATGGAGCCAAGTGACCACAGACCAAACCCTCTGAAACCAGAGGCAAAATAAATCCTTTGACTCTTCATGTTGTTTTCTCAGGTATTCTGATTACAATGACACCAAGTAATTACACAAGGTGCAAGAAGTAGGAAAGGACTTTCCCAGACTTTCCCCATAAAGGATGGGTCAGGGACAGGCAGAGAATGAGAGCTAAGCACCCAGGTCCTTGATTAATTTGCAACAATGACAATTATCAGGGTGTCATCAGCTTTAAGTGGTGCTCACTCAAATATCAGGCAGGCTTTTCAAACTTCAGGCTGGGTCAACTCAGAGATGGGGCTTCCCGGGAAACTCAGTCTCACTTCCGGGGAGACAAAGTGGCAGCGTCAGCTCGGACAGTCAAGTCTATCCTCTGACAAATGCCTTCACTGGCTTATGTATTTATCATCAAAGTTTTCAAGAGATTCCTCAAGGGATAGAGCTGCAATCGACTCTTGGGAAGGAGACATCCTGAGGGAGGCATCTTCTCATTTGTGCCATGCTGCGTGTGTTGCTTCAGGGATGTACTTGGCTGTCTGTGCTGAGAGAGGCCAGGGAAGTCAGGGAGAAATGGCTATATCAATGATAGATGAAGCTTTATTGTTCTTTGTTGGAAGGAGAAAATGCATTCAAATTTCCAGACTACAAAGCCCAGCGTTGGGTTAGGAAGTCACAAGGGAGAGGTCTGAGTTGAGCAACTTCTCCTAGGCAGAAGGTACATCAGGTCCCTGGGCACCTACCCCAGTCTTGCTAGCAGCCAAGCTAGCAATCCTACTCTTCATGTGCTTGACTAAGAGGGTCAGAGTCCAGAAATCTCACCACAGATGGAGATTCCCATAAAGGACAAAAGCTGGAACTCGAAACAGGAGTCGGGATCCTTTGCCAAGGCAGTACCTTTAAGAACAAAGGAAAGGCGTTTTATATAAACAAGCCTTTCTAGATCCTGATGGCCTAGAATGCACTTTCTATTGTATCTCACTGAATATGGTTCTCAGAACATCTAATAGCAAGAGGCCATGGGGCAGGAATGGAAAATCCCATCATGCTGTCTCCTGTAATGAGTGACTGGTTAATGATGCCTCCTTTTCTTTCTATTGACTTTCAAATATCTTTCTTGATCCTTCAAACCCTCTAGTTTTTACTGTTTGCTTAGTTTTTTCCTCTTGGACCCTCCTGTTACCATGAAGGTGAGTTTGTGAGGTTTATACTAAGGTTAAAATAAATGACTTGTAACATACCAATGGAGAGATATTACTGACTAGATCAGGATTAGTAGATGAATCTTGGCCTAACCTGATAATTTTGTAGGCTGGCCCTTCATCGCATCCCAAGAACAAGTGCCAGACAATAAGTCCCTGACCTGTATAGTATAGTATAGTATAGTATAGTATAGTTTAGTATAGTATAGTAAACAACTACCAGAGTCTCATCTTTCAAATTTAAAAGAGGAAGACTGAGGATCCCTCTCCCCAATCCAGTCCAAAGCAATGATATGCTGCTGGGGGCTGTGATGCTTAGTCGGGGGCTATCCACCAACAGTTCAGTCCCTCTGATGAGATGACTGGCCTTGAACATCTTAAAAACCCATTCAGCCCCCAAGGAGCCCCAATGTCAAAAATCCATCTCTGCAATGAGGGAGAATACAGCCCAAGCTATTTTATTCATATACCACTGATAATGAAGAAGATTAGGCTCTCATTACAACTTGCCAATGACCTAAAAAAAATCACATGCTATGTTTTGACTTGCCCATGGTCTTAGGTTTCTAATTAAGTTGTTAGCAAACCTTCTTTTTGCTGCTGGGCAAAGTAGGCAGGGACTGCTCTGCACAAGTCCTTGATGAGCATTCCATACTGGGCTAAATTCTTCACCCGGTTGGGTAGAACAGTGTAGGCCAGGCCGTGGGTGGCTGAATAATGACTGGAAGCCTGGAACAGGTGAGACAGCACAGAGTAGTGAATGGGGAGGAGGAACGAGTCGATTGCTGGGATTGGGGGCAGACTGGCTCAGCACCTGTCTAGTACAGCCTCTAACAGCAATATCCAATCTTACCACAAGAAGGCAACATTACTCTAGAAAAATCTGTCAGTTTGTGTGTTCACAGGACTTTTTTTTTTTTTTTTTTACCTTCTTTTCACTGTTTAATGCTGCCTCCTCTCTGGTGATTATATAGAATAGTTTAAAATTACTTGCTGTCCTTATGTTATATACATTTTTTTTCTTATTAAGGCAGTTGAATGGAGCACTCCTGACTTCTGTCTTAAAACTTTTTGACAAATGCTGAATCCAGTGGCTCACTCCTATAAATCTAGTTACTCAGGAGGCTGAGATCTGAGGATTGTAGTTCAAAGACACCCAGTCTGTGAGACTTTTATCTCCAATTAACCACTAAAACCCCAAAATAAAGTTGAGTCTTAAGCGGTGGAGTGCAAGTCTTAGGTGAAAAAGCTAAGGGATAGTACCCAGGCCCCACGTTTAAGCCCTAGTACTAGCATAGATATATAGGTTTATAAGTTACTATATTTTTATGTGACTTGAACTGTGCTTTTAATTTTTTTGAGCCTTTTGGACGATAGTATAATTTCCTGGGTATTAAGAACAAGCATGTTTCTGGTGCCAATAGCTAACACCTATAATCCTCACTACTCAGGAGGCTAAGATTTGAAGTTTGCAGTTCAAAGCCAGTGCAGGAAGACAAATTTGGGAGATATCTCGAAATAACTAACAAAAAGCCAAAATTGGAGGCCCAAATCAAGTGATAGAATAGCAGCAATGAGTGAGAAAGCCAAGCAATACCCTAACTTCAAGCCCCATTACCAACACACACACACACACACACACACACACACACACACACACACACACACACACACACAGTCTCTTCCCCGCCTCCCACCCCCACATGGACTGCATTGTTAAAGGAGGTTGGCTGAGTTGGGAAACTCCAGAGAAGGAGGGGACCACAACAGGAGGGGACAAGAGTAAGCTGGTTTCCTTTACCTTCTTGCCCAGGGCCTTGCTGATGTTGTCCAAACTTGGGAAAATGGTTTGGTCCATCTTAGCCAGCACGCAAGCCATCTTGCTAAATAGCTTAGCTGCCAAGAGATTCTTAAAGCAACACAGTAGACACATGTTTATATAGCCACCTGCTCTCCACATGCTGCACCTCACTGCTCTTCTGGCTGTAATGTAGAGTGTCTCAGCACTGTGCTTCCCTGGACTCCAGAGCCAAGGTCAGCATCTGGACTGGCTGTGCATACCAAGCCCTGCTGCTCTCTGCGCCCCTTGTGGCACAATCTCTTGCTGCTCTTTTTGGAGCACATTCCATCCTCCAAGTCCCCCTTCCCCTGCCTAGAGTTGTCATGAGGAGAGAGTGGGATGAAATACCATATGCTTGAGAATGTACTGCCTAAGTTCCAGAGATCTGTGAAGATTCCCTAGGATGGGATGGTTAGGCTTGGATTCTAGGGTAGGTCCTGATCAAGCCTTTCCTCATGCTGCTCTGAGCTGGTCATTGAGTCTCACTCAGTTTGAGCAGAGTAGTAATCTTCTGCATTGGGGTCTGCCTGTGCCCACTGTGCTCCTACATGCTGGAAATCTTCTCCAGCAAGAGTTCTGACTGCCTCCTGCCACCTTGTGGCCACTACAGAATACTTTGTTGAGGAAAAGGGTCCATAGCTTAATAATGGAGTTGGAAATCTCTTGGAGCATTCTGGGGGTATTTTGCTGAGGATTCTTGAGTGGGCTAGTGAAGAGAGAGGGAGGTGATCATGGGAAACAAAGCATGACAGGAAGGGGCAGATGTGGAAACCATGTCTGTTTCTCTATAGGTTGAAAAGAATGGGCGAGGGTAGGTGGGGAGGAGCTGGACAGCTGAGGATCTTCAGAGTCCTATCAGCCAGGAAAGGCAGCTGTTGGTGCTGTTTTTTCAGATGCAGTCACTGAAGTACCCAAGGCTGTGATCTCTTTGTGATTTCATCTCATTTCTATCAGAAGGCTAGCCCAAGGCCCAGCTGTCCCCTCCCAGAGCCTGCTTCTATCGGCTATGTCTTAGTACTTAAGCAGAAGGACAAGTTCTAGATAGCAGTGTTAAGAAAGAAATGCAGAATTCTGCAAGGTGCCGGTGGCTCGCATCTATAATCCTAGCTACCCGGGAGGCAGAGAGCTGAGGATGGAGATTCAAAGCCTACTTGGTACTAAATTCCATGAGACTCATCAACAATTAACCACCAGAAAACCAGAAATGGTGCTATGGCTCAAGGTGGTAGAGCACTAGCTTTGAGCTCAAGGCCCAGGGCTCAAGCCCCATGACTGACAACCAATGCAGAATTCTTTTTTTTAAAGGAACCAACAGTGAAGTCTGGACCCAAGACAAATTCTATGCTACCTCCCAGTTGTAGGAAATGGGGTTCTTTAAAGACATTCTTAATGGTGGTCATGGGAAATCGACACTTCACAGGAAGTGCAGAGTCTGATTTGAAAGGAAGTCACTACACCTGCAGAAAAGCTGATCCCTTGCCTGAGGACATGCATTCCTATAAAGTACCTAAACCAACTGAAGGCCAATGTAGGCAATCTCTACTTCTCTCTGGAAAAGGAGTAAGCTGTGTTTTGGACCAGAAAAAGGCTTTCTTTGGCAGTGTTATGAGCATGTTGCACATCTTACATTCTTGTAGTCCAAGATTCCATCCCATTCACTAAATGCATTGTTGTCTCGAATGCTGACTAGACCTCGGGAGGTGTCAACATGTATGATTTGAGTTCCATCAGATCCATCCAGGGAGTGGCTGTCACTGGTGTTCTGGGGAATCAAGGAAAGAAAAGTTGACAGACAGTCCAACCCTCTACTTTGTCCATTCTTTGCAGGTTTACGCAGCGCTCACGAAACAATTATAGTGATGTCACCCTTGATGACCACTACTGAAATAGTTCTATCTGAAGATTGGGCCAAGATTTCTCCCTGGGCAGATTGGGTTCTCCCCACCCTACTTACCATCAGGGCCAGAGATGGAGTTAGGAAGATCACGAGGATGGAGGTTACCATCTGAAAGGGGAACAAATGTCCATGCACTATTTCCTGAGCCTCAAATGAACTCAGAGTCCAGAGCCTATAGCTCTATGGCTATTACAGCCATCTTCAAGATATCTGTAAGTTTTACTGTCTCTTATGCACGTGAGTTATATGAGTGGGCCATGTATTGGGAGACTATGGTTTAATGTAGTTGAATGGGGTATGCTGGCTCTTCAGAAGGAGAAGCATTATGGTTCATTCAAGGATATTTCTTATGAGGCTTCTGCTTTTAATCACTGGGATAAACATTAGGCAATCTAACCATTTACTTAATCTGTACACAGGGCAGGACCATTCTGGGTCAAAATGCAAAGGCTAATACAATCCAGGTCTGTAGTCTTCTTTTCTGCACTTTCCTCTCTACTTCTGACTACTGGACATTCTCTAATAGAGTAGTTGTTCCTCCAGACCCCAAATCACATGGCTGGCCTGGCCCTAACTTCTACTCATCTATCACTCCACTGGAAACTAACAGCTCCCTGATTTCATTTCCTTTAGATTCTCTCACTGTGCCTGAGAATAAAAGATCATGGGTCAATTATTTATAATTTACTTTTAAATAAAAATATACGAATATAATTATTTCTAGTTCATCAGTTCCACTCTGTGTGACCTGCCTTTTCTATTGAAGGAATTTCAGACATTAGAGTGTAAATAAAAGAGAATTGGAGATGGGAACAGCAACCCACCCAGTCCCACATCCCATGGTTTATATGGTGTATTAAAGGCTCATGGAGCTTAAGGGCACTGACCAGGTCAATGAGAATGAGTAGGCACTGGCCTTCTCCCTCAGCCTCATAGCATCTCATACAATTTTCCACATGCAATTGCAACAACCAAAACCAATACATCCTCCAAGCCAAAGGAAGTAGCTACTGCCTTAACATAACATGGTAAGGTCAGTCCAGAAGATAGCTGACATGCAGAGGGCAAGATCATATGACTTACAATTAATTCAGGTTAGCACATTTTAGTCAAATATCTTATTGTTATAAAGGTAATATATAGAGGGGCTACTGTTTTATTAACACATTTTAGAGAGACTATTTTGCTACCATAATCAAGTTGATATCATGTACAAAATATTTCTGAAATTTGCCTTTACTGGAAACGTAAGATCAACTCTAAAAAAATAAGACTCTGAAATACCAATATCTACCCAATATCCAAAGATTCTTAACCTTTAGGAAACTAGTTTCTGTGGATAAGACTTTTCATTCAGATGTTCTAAAGTAAAGAGAATTACACACAGAATTGCTTTTGCATTTCCTTTGAAGAGATCAAGAAGAGGTGAGTTTTTCTTGGCCATGTTGACTGTGAGAATATAATTGCTCCCTTTTTAAATTAGAAAATGTACTTACAAGGCATTTCATGTTGTTGCTCTCTAGGGCCTTATGCAACTGCATGCATGGTAGAATTTTCTATGGTGCATTTGTTCTATAAATCTGGTTTATGTGGTCTTCAGCTATTTATATAGTCCCTTCAGCTATTGCTATGTTTTTGGCTGGGGACTGAGAGTGTAAGGGGGAGAACAAGTTTATGTAATTACTGTTATCACATTTCCCCCACTATCTCTGAGTATTTTTCTTTTCTTCTAGTACCTCCCCTGGTTCCAAGACAAACATGGGCTATGAACAAGTCTTTGTGGGTTGGCATACCCATGACTTTACCACGACCTTAGCCACGGAGGTAACTATTTTAAACAGTAAATCCCACAAAATGGTCTGATAGAGTATTAATGAACTCAAGGTTTCGACCTCTTAATTTCTGATGTTTTTAAGTAGTGAAAATGGTTGGAACAAACACATAAGGCTTAAAGACATGGACTGAGCTGCAAGAGTAGACTGTGAAGTAATCTTCTCCAGCTTTTCATCCAAATCCAGACCACAGGCACTGCCCTCTGCCTAGCCACCAACCTGACCTCGCTCCTCAAACGTGTGCCTCCAGTTGATGTTCAGACTTTTGTCCCCACTATGTGGCTTGGCTTTCTTGCCACCTTTCATTTCAGGGTGCTTTTCTTCACATATGATCCTTTGAAAATCCTTGGACTCCCTGAGACACAAGGGAACTGATTCGGACCTTTTCATGTCCTATCTTACTTTTTTTTTTTCTGAAAAGCAGATTTACAGTGGATAGGCCAGATCTCATAGGGCAAGACTGAGCAGGTATTTCTTCCGAGAGAGGAGTTGTAAAGGTAATCCAGGACACTAGAATGAGCCATGGAAGGAAGCTGTCT
The DNA here is from genome assembly GCF_031878675.1 of Megascapheus bottae. Taxonomy (NCBI): domain Eukaryota; kingdom Metazoa; phylum Chordata; class Mammalia; order Rodentia; family Geomyidae; genus Megascapheus; species Megascapheus bottae. The sequence goes on from NC_143515.1 coordinate 36,353,453, forward strand.
GCTTTCCAGCTCACAGAGCTTAAGGTAGTGGAACTGGGAAGAAATCAATGTTAAAACCTTAATATTCAGGATAAGGAGTTTGAGAAGCTGTAGAGAGCTATCAAATTGGAAAACCAGAAGAGATCTTTAAATGTGATGTGGCTCCTCTAATAGAAATATTGCAGAAACAAAACTAGGAGGGATCATGACTTGTAAAATTAAAAAAAAAATCGTATCACTTGATAGTAACCATAAAATGTATAAAACAAAACAAAGATAAATACAAATACAGTTCCATTCATTTTAAGCCTTACAAATCACTTATTGGCCAGGATTTCATTTGCTTCGTATTGTCAATAGTGCCTGTCATGTTTATCTCCTAACTCTGTATGGATGAGAGCAAAGTCCAACTATGTGATTCCTCATGGCCCATTTTCAGAAAGTCCTGTCAGGACGGAGTGGCCTCTATTTCTCCCATGGATCTCTCTATTAGAGCTAATAGATTTATTGAAACTTAAGTGTATGGACTCCAAAGATTCTCACTACATTCATCTTTTCCGTGCTGCTTTTGGGAGATGGATGACTTCATGCTGTTAGGTGAAACGAGCAAAGGTCCAGTGGAATAAATGTTCTTTTTTTGCCTGCACTTACAGTTTTCTGTAAATTTCTCAGATAACTCTGCTGAACAACTAACTTTGTTGGAATTTCTCTCTATGCAAATATAGAGTCATGGTCATTTAATCTCAGCCAATCTCCACTCCATTTTTCATAAGTTTACTTGTCAGGGAGTAGTGTCACAGGGTGGGAGAATCAGCCAAATTAGTTTTTTTTATTTTCCTTTTGTTTCAGTACTGATGCTTCCTGCCTTTGCTAGGCAGCCACTCTACTACTTCAGCTAGGCCCAGCACTTTTTGCTTTTACATTTGTTTTTCAGACATGCTCTTGGACCATGATTGTTCCATCTCAGCCTCCTAAGTAGCTGAAATTACAAGGCATGCACGATTGACTCCCAATGAACTTCTAATCATGCAAAGGCCTGTAAAAGTGGAGCATTTAGATAGGACTCGAAGTAAATGAGACAGGCTGAAAAGAGAAATGAAGATGAGGACTCAAGGAATTAGAAAGCCATGAAGATATGGGCAATCCCTGGCACCTTTCAGGTCTTCTTTTCCCTATCCTTTTATCTAAGGATCTAGATATCTGAAAGATATTCATGCAATCACTCCCCTCACATGTCTTCCAGTAGGTCACACTGGATCTCAATTGAATTCTGGCATAATGTTGGGATACGTTTACAATAAATATCTCATACAAATGAAGCTGTGGTTAAACCAAGTTGATAGTCAAGTGGCATTTGGATGCTTGTTAAAAACACTAGCATGGGGCCGGGAGTTTGGCCTAGTGGTTAAAGTGCTTGCCTAGCATGCATGAAGACCCGGGTTCGATTCCTCGGTACCACATACATAGAAAAAAGCCAGAAGTGGTGCTGAGGCTCAAGTGGTAGAGCTCTAGCCTTGAGAAAGTCCAAGGACAGTGCTCAGGCCCTGAGCTCAAGCCCAGGACTGGCAAAAAAAAAACACTAGCATGTAAGTTTGTTAATAAATAATAATTCAGCCATACATTAAAATGGACCTTCGAGGTCTAAAGAGGAATAATTGGTATATTTCATGATATTAAGGAATCCGTTTGGGCAAAAAGAAAGAAAAGAAAGTTCTGAAAGCACTGGTACTTTACCCTACACGCTCTGTCTTTTGATCTATTTCATGAATGCTTCCATTCCCACCACTTCATTTCTCAAAAGTTAGCCCTAAGCTTCCATAATGTGACTGCCGATAAACTTTGCCTCCCTATCTTTCACTTCTTTCCAACCCATCTCAGGATGCTACCCTAATCTGCACCTGCCTCTCCACTCTTCCCCGTATGTAGCTCAGGCTTTGCTAACTCCATGCTTGGTTCAAACCAGGATACTTCTTAACCTACTTCCTGTGGTCCCTTCTTTTTTTTCTCCATATATTTTTATTGTAATTAATAGAAGGGTTACATTATATCACCAGATAGATGGTGCATTACTTCACAAACATTGATACCCTTTCTCATGTCATGGTCCCCATTTCCCTCCTCCCTCACCCCCACTCATCTTGATTTCCCCCCTTTCCTATCCAATTTCAAATAACTAATTAAGCATATATAAAATATATCAGATAACCAGGTGAAAAATTGTAACAATATGAGATAACCAAGGGACAGCAAAAGAGATGAGAGATAACATAGTACATTAAGGACAACAATCACTCATTATATGGCTTTCGTTTCTATATCCTAGTCAAAAGCATTCACCATTCCTCATCCTTCATTTCCAGTCAATGTGATTATTTGGAAACATCGTAATTCTCTTCTTGAACCTTACTGTGTCTTCATGAGTGACTGTGTGTTTAGCACATACACTCCTGCACAAATATACATCTTTGTATCATTGTGTGATCATGCCAGTATATTGCAAATTTATGTCACTTAACTGTATATTCCATAAAGGCAGAGACTTTGTTTTGTTGCCTACTATATCTCTAATATAAAACAAATAGAAGAGTACCCAACACAGAGAATACGGTTGACATTTATATATGTATGCATATATAGAAAGTAGATTATATATACACATAGCATAGATATGTTATGTGAATGAACGAACAGATTTCACTGATGACTTATTCATGTCTGTATCTCCTGTATCTCATGTCTGTATTTAGCAGAGAAGAGTCTGGTAAATGGTCAGGATGTAGTATAAACATTTGAAAAATATGGTGGCAAACAATTGAATCAAGTATTCAATGGCAATGTAAATGAGGAGGACAAAATCTGAACAGGATAGAATATTGAACAATGAAAAATACCCTTCTTGATAAACCTCAATGATATTTGTTTAAGATTAATAAAGGTACCGCTAACGTTTTTATCTCTGGACTTGAGGATAGGAGATGAATAATAGGAAAATAAGAGCCAGACATCTGAAAAGCTGTTTGCCTTTTATCCTGCATCCTGGAACCTTTGGCACTAGCAAGGATCCCTTGTCCTGCTTGGTGTTTGTTAAACATGCTTTGATTTTCTCCTTAATATACTCATTGCCTGCCATAAACCAGAAATCTCTGTATTCGCATTGCACATGTCCTAGTTTCATTCTGAAAGGCAGACTTCTGTATCCATACTTACAAGAACACCAATATGTAATTTCTTTTAACTTTTGCAGAAATCAATGGACATCAAATCGAGTGTTTTTTAAAAATCATCTTTTCCCATGTTCTGCACATGACTGCTTCTCTGATCTCCAGGTAATGATGACATATAAATCAATAACCAATTTTTGTTATGACTATGAACACTGTTTTTGCCATTTTATTTTAAATTAGTTTATTCCATTGCACCATTTTGAACTAGGTGTCTCATTATCAGGGATTCATATTCCTAGTACTTAGAAGGAGATTGCCTCAAAAACATTTGGTCTTAGGAAATTATGAGAAGATACTGTTTTCCAACATAACACGTGTACATGAAGCAACTTGTTACAGTATCTCACTTTGTTATCAGATATATTGGATATATTTGTATTTGGTTATTTGAAATTGGATAGGGAAGGGGGAAAACAAGTTGGGGGGTGGGGGGGAGGGTAATGGGGACCAAGACATGTGAAAGGGTATCAAAGTATGTGAATTAATGCATCTTCTGTCTGGCAAATATCATGTAAACCTTTTATTAATTACAATAAAAAATTTTAAAAAACCTGAAAAAAAAGAAAAATAATGAAAGTGAACAAGTCTGGTGGCATGGCCCAAGTGGTACAGCACCCTCCTAGAAAGCTTAAGGCATGAAGTTCAAATAAACCCCAGTATTGCCAACAATGGAAAAGGGAGCCTGTAGGTCCAGGCAGGGGACTTGGCCTTCTATATCTAAAATGAACTATTTTTAAACAAGGTATTGTATGTTTATTATCTCATTAATTCTAATAGACACACACACACAAAAAAACATGACAAATAAATCATGACATGATTGTTGCTCATCAAATGAACTATTTTGAGTGTTATTTGTTACAAAGTATTTCCTTGTCTTCTACCTACTTCCAAAAAGTTTCATCATTCCAAAAGGAAATACTCTATCAACATATTTTTCCTCACCCCACTCCTGTCCCTTAGCCTCTCACAATTACTAATATGTTTTCTCTCTGTGCTATTTCATACAAGTGGAAATATGCAATATATATGTGTATATATATATTATTTCACTTGTTTTTCAAGGTTCAATTGTGCTAAAATAAATAGATACTGCTATTCTTTTATATAAATATGCATTATGTTTCTCTATTTATGGAAATTTTGATGATCAGTTGCCATTGTGAATCATGCTGCTTAAGAACTTGCTTTCAGTCATTTTAGGCCAAAACTTATTAGTGGAATTGCTCTACTTTCTATATAAATCTTGCATTTAACTTACTAGGAAAACATCAACTTGTTTTCCATGGTCAATAAACAATTTTACATTTTCACCAGCAACATATAAGGGCTCTAATTTATTCACATTCTGACCAGTACTTATTATTATTTTTCATTATAATCATTCTAAGTGGTATTTATGGTATCTCATTTTGGCTTTAATTAGCGTTTCAGTAAGAAGGAATAAGTAATTTAAAACATTGACTGCCAAAATGTACTATACATTGAAGTGTTTTAGTCACTAATGCACCCATTAGCTCACTCCTTGAACAAACATTCCTTGAACATCCTCCTAACAGGCCCTGGGGTCAGTAGGGGCCTAAAATATTAATCAGTCTTTTTCCCAAGAGCATTTTCAGTTAACTGAAGGAAAGGGGAGATTTCACTTCACATGAATTTGCAGGGTTTTTTTTTGTTGTTGTTTTGTTTTTTTTCTCCATTTTTTTATTGTATTTAATAAAAGGGTAACATGATATTTGCCAGATAGAAGGTGCATTAATTCACATACATTGATACCCTTCCACATGTCTTGGTCCCATTACCCTCCCCCCCGACCCCACTCTTGGTTTTCCCCCCTTCCCTGTCCAATTTCAAGTAACCAAATACAAATGTATCCAATATATCAGATAACAAAGTGAGATATTGTGTCAATATGAGATAACAAAGGAACAGCAAAAGAGATGAGATAGCATAGCACATTAAGGACAGCAATCATTCATTATATGGATTTTGTTTCAATATCCTAGAGGTCCATTCAATTAGCTTCATACTATATGGCCTTATGTATCAAGTTTTTGCTCTATTGCAAATCTCTGCTAGTAGAGCCAAAGGTTTCTACAGGTTATGATGAATGAGGGAAACCATTGAGCCTAAGTTCCTTTGAGTCTGGCTTACTTCACTTAATATGATTTTTTCTAAGTCTTTCCATTTCCTAACAAATGGGGCGATGTCGTTTTTTTCTGACAGCAGCATAGAATTCCATTGTGTACAAATACCACATCTTGTGGATCCATTCATCAACTGAGGGACATCTAGGTTGGTTCCATATCTTTGCTATGGTGAATAGTGCTGCAATGAACATTGCTGTGCTAGTGGATTGAGTATGCCCTAGTTTCTGGATGGTTGGGTAAATGCCAAGTAGTGGAATTGCTGGGTCATAGGGAAGCTCTATGTTTAGCCTTTTGAGGCACTGCCATACTGCTTTCCATAGTGGTTGAACGAGTTTGCACTCCCACCAACAGTGTAGTAGTGATCCCTCCTGGCCACATCCCCTCCAGCATCTATTGTTATTAGTTTTCCTGATCCTGGCCATTCTAACTGGAGTGAGATGGAATCTTAGCGTTGTTTTGATTTGCATTTCTTTCATGACCAGAGATGTTGAGTATTTCTTCATGTGTCTATTGGCCATTTTTGTTTCTCCTTCAGAGAAGACTCTAAGTCTTTGGCCCATCTTTTAATGGGATGGTTGTTACTTTGGAGATTAGTTTTGGAGTGATTTAATTTTTTGAGCTGTTGATATATTTTAGATATGAGGCCTTTGTCCGTTGTATGGTTGGTGAAGATCTTCTCCCACTCTGTAGGCTTCCTAACTAATTTACTAGCTATGTCCTTTGCCATACAAAAGCTCTGCAGTTTAATGCAGTCCCACTTATCCAGCCTTTCTCTGATTTGTTGTGATTCTTGGTCCTTATTAAGAAAGTTTCGACCTGTGCCAAGGTGGCCTAGTGTATCTCCTATTCCTTCTTCTAAAGTTTTCAGTGTGTCAGCTCTTACCTCGAGGTCTTTGATCCATTTGCAGTTAATTCTAGTGCAGGGTGACAAAGAAGGATCCAACTTTAGTTTTCTGCAGGTGCTTAACCAGTTCTGCCAGCACAACTTGTTGAAGAGGCTGTCTTTCTTCCATTCTATTTTTTTGGCTCCCTTGTCAAAGATTAGGTGGCCATAGGTCTGTGGTTTAATATCTGGGTCCTCAGTTCTATTCCATTGGTCTTCAGGTCTGTTCTTGTGCCAGTACCAAGCTGTTTTGATAATTATTGCTCTGTAATAGAGTCTAAAGTTTGGTATTGAAACTCCTCCTGTGCTGTTCTTTCTGCTAAGAAGTGTTTTTGCTATACGGGGTCTTTTATTATTCCATATGAAATTTTGAATTGCCTCTTCTATTTCTTTAAAGAATGACATTGGGATATTGATGGGTATTGCATTGAATTTGTAGATAGCCCCTGGCAAGATTGTCATTTTCACGAGGTTGATTCTTCCAATCCAGGAGCATGGGAGGTTTTTCCATTTCCTTAGTTCTGCTTTAATTTCCTTTTCCAGGATTTTAAAGTTTTCATGAAAAAGGTCCTTTACATTCTTAGTTAAGCTAATTTCTAGGTACTTTATTTTCTTTGAGGCTATTGCGAAAGGAGTTGCCTTCCTGATTGTTGCCTTGTTACTCTCACTGTTGGCGTAGAGGAAGGCAATTGATTTTTGAGGGTTAATTTTATAGCCTGCTACCCTTCCAAAGTTTTGAATCAGCTCAAGGAGCTTGGGAGTAGAGTCTATAGGATTCTTTAAATACAGAATCATGTCATCTGCAAAGAGGGATAGTTTTACTTCCTCTTTCCCTGCTTGGATCCCCTTTATGCTTGCTTCTTGCCTTATTGCATTGGCTAGGAATTCTAATACTATATTAAAGAGGAGTGGAGAGAGTGGGCATCCTTGTCTCATTCCTGATTTTAGAGGGAATGGCTTTAGCTTTTCGCCATTAAGTATAATACTAGCTGTGGGTTTGTCATACACAGCCTTTATTATATTGAGGAATGTTCCTTGGATTCCTAGTTTCTCCAGAGCTTTTAACATAAAGGGGTGTTGGATCTTGTCAAATGCCTTTTCCGCATCTATTGAGACAATCATGTGATTTTTGTCCTTGCTCCTGTTGATGTGTTGAATTATATTAATTGATTTGCGTATGTCGAACCAGCTTTGCCTCCCTGTGATGAATCCTGTTTGATCATAGTGTATAATTTTTTTGATAAGTTGTTGTAGACGGTTGGCCAGTATTTTGTTGAGAAGTTTTGCATCGATGTTCATCAAAGAAATAGGTCTATAGTTCTCTTTCTTTGATGAATCTCTGTCTGGTTTGGGGATGAGGGTTATACTGGCTTCATAGAATGAGTTTGGTAAAGAACCTTCATTTTCAATTTCGTTGAAGAGCTTGAGGAATATTGGTGTGAGTTCTGCTTTGAAGACCTTATAGAATTCAGCAGTGAATCCATCTGGCCCTGGACTTTTCTTAGGTGGAAGGTCTCATTGCCATTTCTATTTCAGTGCTTGAAATAGGCCTATTTAGTTGGGTCAGTTCTTCTTGGTTCAGTGTGGGTATGTTAATATTGGCTAGGAATTCATCCATTTCTTCTAGATTCTCAAATTTGTCGGCGTAAAGGTTTGAGAAGTATTCCCTCATGATACTCTGGATCTTGGTAATTTTCATAGTGATATTACCATTTTCGTCTGCAATTTTGTTTATTTCAGTATGCTCTCTTCTTTTTTTTGGTAAGGTTTGCTAAGGGTTTGTCAATTTTGTTAATTCTTTCAAAGAACCAACTCTTTGTTTTGTTGATTCTTTCTATAGTTTTTTTGGATTCCAAATCATTTAATTCTGCTTTGATTTTAATAATTTGCTTTCTTCTACTGGGATTAGGGTTGGTTTGTTGCTCTTTTTCCAGGAGCTTAAGGTGAAACATTAACTTGTTGGTTTGCGATTTTTCCAACTTGTTGTTGTAGGCACTCAGCTATAAATTTTCCTCTGAGTACTGCCTTTGCTGTGTCCCAAAGGAGCTGGTATTTTGTATGCTCCTTATTGTTAAATTTCATAAACTGTTGGATTTCTGTTCTGATCTCTTCAATGACCCATTGGTGATTCAACAATGTGTTGTTTAATCTCCAGGAGTTACAGGGTTTTCGTTGGTGGAGATGTGTGTTCAGTTCTAATTTGATGCCTTTGTGGTCTGAGAGCGTGCAGGGAATAATTTCTGTGTTTCTGAGTCTGTGCAGGCTTCTTTTATGGCCTAAGATGTGGTCTATTTTGGAGAATGTTCCATGTGCTGCTGAAAAAAACGTATATTGTGTTGTTGTTGGGTGGAATATTCTGCAGATGTCTGTTAGATCTAGTTGGTCTATATAGTTGTTCAATTCTAAGGTTTCTCTACTGAGTTTTTGCCTTGTTGATCTGTCCATAGGTGAGAGTGGTGTGTTAAAGCCACCAACAATCACTGTGTTTAGATCTATGTATGGTTTCAGTGAACGTAAAGTTTGCTTGATGACGTTTGGTGCTCCAGAATTGGGTGTGTAGATATTTAGGATCGTTATGTCTTCCTGGAGGAACGATCCCTTTACTAGTATGTAGTAACCTTCTTTGTCTTTTCTCACTAATTTTAGTTTGAAGTCTATTTTATCTGATACAAGGATGGCAACACCAGCCAGTTTATGCGGGCCGTTAGCTTGATAGAGTTTATTCCAACCTCTCATTTTCAAAAGGTGTTTGTTTTTTTGGGTAAGATGTGTCTCTTGAAGACAGCAGAATGATGGCTCTTGCTTTTTGATCCGACTAGACAGTCTATGCCATTTAATTGGGGAGTTAAGTCCATTGATATTGAGCGTTAGGATTGAGAGATATTTATTAGTTCCTACCATTTTTAAAAGTTTTTATTAGGGCCTGTGTCTTGACAGTTCTTGTGGTCCTTAGATGGTATGCTGTTTAGGTGCCATTTCTTTCCCTATATTGCAGTTATTTTGGTTTTCTATGTATAGTACATCTTTGAGAATTCTCTGTAGTGTTGGTTTTGTTGCTACATATTGTTGCAGGTTTTCCCTGGAATGGAATGTTTTTATTGTTCCCTCAGTTATGAATGAGAGCTTAGCTGGGTACAGTATTCTTGGTTGGTAGTTATTTGACTTGAGGGCATGGCATATATTCTTCCAGACACTTCTTGCTTGCATGGTCTCGGCTGAGAAATCTGGGGTTATTCTGATTGGTTTGCCTTTATAGGTTATTGATCCCTTCTCCCTGGCTGCCTTTAGGATCCTTTCTTTGGTCTCTATTGATCCAGTTCGGATTACAATGTGGCGGTGGGATGTTCTTTTCTGATCCAGTCTGTTTGGGGTTCTAAAAGCTTCTTGTATCTGGATGGGCCTGCCCTTCTGGATATTTGGGAAATTCTCTGAGATGATTCCCTGAAGTATATTTCCAATACCATTGACCTCTTTCTCCAGACCCTCCTCAATACCAATTAGCCTTAAATTAGGCTTCCTAATTGTATCTTGGACCTCTTGAAGCGCTCTCTCATATTTCCTAGATTTGGATTGATTCATTTTCTGTTCTTTCTCTAAAACTACTAAATTATCTTCAGCCCCAGAAATTCTCTCTTCTGCATTGTCTAACCTGCTATCAAAGCTATCTACTTTATTCTTCGTCTCCCTTGCTTCTAATTGCTCATTTTTGATGCCTTGCATCTCTTCTTTTAGATCATGTAAGGATTTCTTTAGGTCCTTTATTTCCCTTTGAGTGGTTAGCTCAGTAGCTTTATTCTCTTTGGACATTTGCTGGAGTTGGGTCACCTTTTTGTTTGTGGTTTCTATGAATTCATCCATTTTTCTTTGAAAAACCTTTATTATGGCCTCCTTTATGGCTTCTCCTTTTTCACCTTGTTAATGGTTTCCTCTTGTTTAGCTATGGCTTCCTCCCTTATCTCTTTCTTTATATTTTCACATTTTTCATTAAAGATGTTTATCAATTGCATTTGTATAGCACTTGGAAGACTCTCCTCTAGGTTTGGCAGTGACTGTTCCATTGTGTGTTTATATTGGGTGGGGAATGTTATTCCTTGATTTGACATTTTTCTTGAGTTTCTTGTTCTGCCCATTTGAAAATGGGAGCACGATTAATACTTAACACAATTATAGTTTTTCAGATATAACCAACCTCGACCTCTTTAGCTGGCAGACACTAGATGTTCACAATTTTTGATTGGTATTATCACTCTTTTTGTACATTTGCAGACCAGACTAATACAACCACTGGTCACTGATTTATGACCAAAACAATAAGCCTCTCACTCCAATCTCTATTGTATTTAAGTCCCTCTGGACCTAGAGTATCATTGAACACCTAGATATACAGTATTGCTCAACAGCCATCAAGTATAGATCCATGCATTATACGGGTTGAAAGATGATCAGAGGACCAGAGATAGAAAAATAGTATGAGAGAGATCAGGGGAGGTACAAGAGGAATAACGTAGGAGTGTAAGATTATTATAGTAATGAAGAAAAGGTATAGCGTAAGGATATCTGACCTAAGTTGTTTAGCAGGTAGCGTATTTGAGTACAAAGTTTGGAAAGTATTAGCTAAAACTTATGAAAGTAAGAAGGGTAATTAGAAGAATATATCGAGAGAAGAGGGAGGTAGATATAGGAGATTTCAATGATGGAAAATTTTAAAAATAAAGAAGAAAAAACAGGAAATTAAGACGACAACAAGCACAAAACAAGAACAACGAAAAAAACATACAAAACAAAAAACAAAGCAATAAAAAAGAAAAACAAAAAAGCAAAAAGAACAACAACAACAAAAAAATAAAAATTGGTGGGGGGAGGTTCCTCACTATTGTGAGCTCTTGCTTAAGAAATACTAGGATTGAGACCAGGAGATTAAAAAGCAGGTGACTGTATCAATATAGATATCATTTGTATTCAGACTGTACCCAGAGATGTCACTATGTTTCCAGGAACGACCACAGTGACAGAGGGATGTGGGAGAGAAAAGAGAAGAAAAAAAAAAAGTGTAGGTAGGATGGTAAAGATAAAATAAGAAAACCTATAAATGCAACTGAAAGATGGGGTGGAAGAAAAAAAAAAGAAAAAAAACCCAAACAAAGAAAAAGAACAAAAAAAAAATAAAAGAAAAGAAAAAGAATTTAAAAAAAAAAAAGGTCTTCTTCAGGATATTTTTGGGCGGGTGGGATCAGGGCAGGATGGCAGGATAGGAAACTTGTGTCTCCACTAAATTCGGATCCAAACAGTTCAGAAAGTCTCTTTTTCGCTTGTGATCTGGCTATGAGGTTTTTTGGATCCGATTGCTTGTTTGGGAAAAGGAAGCTGAAAGATTGGTGGGCGGGTTTTGTTTACCAGGCTTGTGGCTGGCACAGGGGAAGGACTTCAGCAGCTCTAGGGCCGGATTTCTGGCTAAGGGATCTCTGGGAAATCCTTTGCCAGTAAGAAAGATGGCTCCGCCAGCACCACCTCTCAGGTTCCAATTGCTTTGGCCTGGGTCATTGCCAGTAGTCAAGATGGAGTTGCGCTCAGCTTGTGGGGGAGGGGCTCCCTCCCATTGCCGATCCGCGAGTAGAAGTGGAAACTTCTCCTCGGTGGTACACACAAATTGCTGGATTCTCCGGTTCCGTGAAGCTGGCAGGTCCGTGCACAGCCGGGTGTCGGCTCTGGGCTCCCGCAGGCTCTGTGTGGCTCTGTGTGCAACTGGGGGTTACAGCACTAAGAAGAGCTGCTGCTCAGATTCAGAAGAGCCGCTTTGTCTCCGTGGCCGCTCCGAGCGGCAGGAACCGGTCCCCGCTGTCTTCTTTGTGCCGGATTTCTGCCTTTTTCTTCTGTGACTGAGATCTGTGTGTCGCTAAAGCTTACTTAGGCTCGATTTGAGGTATGCACTGTCCCCTACGCTGCCCAAACTGGTATCTTGGCGAGAGCTCAAAAAGACTCCAACTGAACCGCCGCCATCTTCCGCCTCTCCTGCTTCATCGAATTTGCAGTTTTGAAGGTGATATGAGAGTGTCAGGAGACGGAACTCCCACAAGAAGGGGGTCAGCATGAAGACTTGGGTATGAACCTGAGCCAAGGTTGTAAGAGTTCGTGAAACAACATTGTCTGCTTCATGAATGTGTCTGGAGCTACTCCTTCCCAGACGAATAAGTGAACACTTGCCATCTGGCTCCTCCCTGCCCCGGGCCCATTCCTTTCTCCTGAGGTTGAACCTGACCTTCTCTCCTGGAGGACTCCCCCAGTTGACAGCACATTGTTTGGCTTGAGTAGGTTTGGTGTTGAGGAAGTATCAAACTCAATTTCTAATCTAAGCCTGAATTTTTAGTCAGGTTTCATATCCTTTGTCTCTGGCATCAATGCTGTCTTTATACCCCTGCTTTTTCTTAGCCATATTCCTGATCATTCCGTGAAATGAGATAGATTGGGAATCATACTGCTTCTCTTATTGAACTTGAAGCTGGAATGTCACTGGCTTAAACTCATTACTGCTGGGCCTTAATGTACTCCCTATCCCTTGTGGGGTCCGTGGCTCTTGCATGGCTATCTTTTAATGAAACAATCTGCTTTTGTTTGCTGGGCTTCTTTTTCTTGCCTTTCAACTTGATTTATTCCACTTATTAAATAGAGTTGAGAATCTATTATGTGCTTGGGATCATGCTACGGGTGAGGGGACAGACATGAGCAAGTGGGACTTGGTTTCTGAGCTGGTAAGGCTGTTTCTAGTGGGTGATACTACATTGGCCGTATCTATCTATTCATTCAATTGGTCATTTATCTAATGAATACATATTAGGTTCTCAACGGGCATGTGACAGAAGTCTCTGTGTTAGGAATACAGTGGTGCCCTAGATGGAGCTGGTACTTGAATTTGTAGAGTAGATCGGAAACACAGTACATTCACCTCCATCCACATCTTCACTTTCTTCCTTATCGAGCTTAGATTATCTGGGCAATTATTATAATCACATCCTTAACCCCTTTGTTCTACTCTTATTTCGGTAACCACATCTTTGCCTACTTCGTGACTAGAGAAGAATAACACAGTCATGCTGAGAGGTCGGCTTTAAACTCATACTCACTGATTCCTAGGTTGCCTTAAAAGTCTCAGTGTATGGTACTGTATTCTTTAAATCTGATTACTTTGTTCAACAACTACTGCATACTTCTTTTTCTCTTCTATAACCTCCAAAAATCTCTCCCATAACCTCATCTTCAAATGACTTGTGCTCTTTCAGTTCATTTCTGGCTTTCCTTAATTGTAGGGAATAGAAAGGTCTCAAAACTTCAGTTAACTTTTGGTGGTGGTGACAAAGTACTTGATCAATACAACCTAAAAATAGCTTTCAGAGCTATCCAGCCATGGTAGCTCTCAGTGTTGAATCCGTTGTTTCTGGGACTGTGGTGCAGCAGAATGGCATGGCAGGAGGATATGGTGGTGGAGAAGAGCTGCTTCCCTTACAGCAACTAAGACAGAGAAAGAAGAGAGGGAGAGAAGGAAAGAGGATGTAGGAAGAGACAGAGGGGGAAGAGGAAGAGAAGGAGGAGGAAGAGAAAGAGGAGAAGAGGACTAGGTTACAAGGCATACTTTTTTTTTTTTTTTAAGGCACATACCCCTTCTCAATTTTCTTCATTTTACCAGACTCTACTGCAGTTTCAACTACTTCCTAATCATGCCATCAGAGTATGAATTAATAGACTGATTCACTGGTTAAATCAGAGCCCCCACAATGCAGTCAGTTTTCACTAGAATATTGGCTGAATATTGTACTGGGACCCAACCTTTTAAAACATGGCCTTTCAGGGGACATTTCATATCTGGACATCACAGCAACCACATTCCTCAGACTGCTGTAAGATTTTACCTATGGGAGGCAGAGAAACAGACTAGGAAGTAGGAAGAGGGAGAAATATTTCTGATTCTGGCCCTGGCAGTGGCAGCTGCCTATAGGCAATGCCAAGCATTGACTCCAGCTGCAGCAGCATTTCTAGCACCAGCAGAGGGCATTTCCTGCTCAGTGTTAGTAATGGCTCCACCAAGTTAGAAGTAATATCCTCCCTTTCCATTGTCTTTTCAGCTCCCCAAGAATTTACAGCCATTCATTTCCATTAAGCTTTGGAACTTTTCGGCTTAACTTGAAGGTTTTATTTTTCTAATTATCACATTGTTCCTTATTCCACGGAGAATAAAGAATCATCTGAACACAAGCTCCCTCACCTCCTGCTAACCATGCCTACCCACTGCCAGGCTCTGTGCATGTAATCTCCCCTCGCTAAGACGAGCTGTCTATGCTCCGGTCCACGCTGAGTCTGCTTTGATTCTACACATTGTTTCTTCTTTCCTCTCACACACATTGGTCTCCACTGCTTTGGTCTATTTTCACTTCTCTTCTAGATTATTTCTGTGACCACCAACAACAAAGCGTGCTGCTAGACCTGCCACATTGCATCAAAAGAAATGGACAACAGTGATATAAATACCCCAAAGCAAACAGTTGTCTAGACAATTCTTCCCACCCTCAGTGCAATCCCATTCTCTCCTTCCATCTGCACTGCAGTCTCTAGGAATCCTGCCTGATCCATAAATGATTCTTCCTCGGCTTCCTTGGACCCACCCTTCAGATTTAGCACAAATTCTCCGCTCAAACTGTCTCCTTTGGATTCCACAAATCTAATAACCTCCTCAACAGTTACAATGGTCTGTTCTCAGCCTGCTCCTTTCTAAAAAACCAGCAGACTAGAGCCTCTCCATATCCCTAGAATATATATTCCACAAAGACACGGGGCTTGCTCTCCCTTGCTTCCTCCTTTTTTTCCAGCTCATAATAAATGCATCGTACCTGGGGGATAATAAAAAATTGGGAATAGAGGAGTAAATAAAGTTCCAAAGAAAGAAGTATCTTGAGAGAGAATAGCAATCAGAACCCAGTTGGGATGAGGGAAAGTAAAGATGGCAGAGGAGTTCAGTTTCTAGGAGAAGTGTTTGGGCTAATAACTTCCAGATGCTTGGGCATGGCATGGTTATTCAGTGTCAGGAGAAATACCTGGAGAGCTATTTGAATTTGTCTAGTACTGATGCGTTTCCCAGGCATAGGACATCCAATGCTAGAAGGAAAGTGGCAGGTGATGCCAAATAGTCACTCGGGAGAAAGGGAGAGTTGAAGAAGGGAGAGAAAAGAAGGGTTGGGAAAGGGAATGTCTTTCAGAGGCTGGAAGAAGGACAGATGTTCTGCTGAAGAGGCAGCCAGGGATAAGCTGGCCAGAATCTTGCAGATTGAGGCAGAAAAAGTCTTCCATCATCTTTTCAGTGAGAAGCCACCTGAGAGTCTTCCCCAAATGATTTCTTGCTCTTGTGTGGAAAACAGGTGGGTTGGAGTTGGGGAGAGCAAATGAGAAATGAGAAATGTTGTCTCTGGTAGATGAGGGCTACCATGGGGTCTGGGATCCATGAGTGTTTGGATCCATGGCAGAACTTGACTTGGGCATTGGGTTACACATGGGGTTTGTTATTACTGCTTTAGTCCCCCGAAGCCAGGTAGGAAAACAGGCTCTGGATCCATCTAGTTCCAGTTACATAGACACTTCTGTGAATTGCTAAGTGTGTGAGATCCTAGTGGTTTCTTGATAAAGCAGGAGCTTGTCCAGGGGGATTTCTCCATCAAATCATTACAAGTGTTAATCCTCAACCTAGATAACAGAATAACCCAATTACACAGTTGGATGGTAAGCTCTGCTGCAGATTAACTAACTGTCAAGGATGTCAGCTGCCAGCAGCCCTGCCTGGCTGATGAGAACTGTCATATGCTGCTGACCAGAAAGTAGAGATTCTGGGCCTGGTTCTGCCTGCAGTGGGCATAGGAGCAAGGACATAAGCCCCCAGTGCCCTTGGGTGTTTTACTGCCACCATCAGATTCTAAGAGAACAGAAAGAAACCAGGATGAGATTCTCTGTAGCTTTGACTCTTCAAGGAAAAACTGTGACTAAGAATAAAGAGCAGCAGGCAAAATCACATCATGCAAATAGCTTTGCCTTTTCTATATTAAAAAACCCATTGCTTTATGGCTAGAGATGTAGCTGAGTGACAGAGCAGTTGCCTAGCAAGACTGGAGTGCTGAGTTCCATCCCCAAAACTGGGGGAGTCAAAAAAAAAAAAAACAACCAAGTACTTTGTTGGTATAGGATTTCAACTTTGGGCCTTGAGCTTGCTTACTTTTTGTTTTTTGTCTGTTTGTTTTCTCAGCAATCACCTCAGGCCATGACTCTTCTATTTACAGCTACCTACATAGCTGAACTTAAAAATACAGACCATCAGGCCTGGCTCGTTTGTGGAGATAAGGTCCCTAATACAAGGCTTAGAACTAACGAGGCAAGTATCGAACCCCATGTGCCTAAACTCTGCCTCCTGTGTTGCTGGTATTATATGTAGACATACCATGCTTTAGTGGTTTTCAGTTATTCTATTTGAAATCATTCAACTTCATTGGTTTCATTATTTAATTTTTCTTCATGCATGTAATGTGCTTTGATCATAGTCACCTCTCCTCACCCTTTTTCTCTTCACCATCCCACTGGTTCCTCCCAGTTTCCCTTGGATATTTCTGTCATTTGTTAATTTTTAGGGTTAGATTCTGAATCTAAGGGAAAAAAAGTGATATTTTTCTAAGTCTGGCTCATTTTTGCCAGATGTAATTGATCTCCAATTACATCCACTTTCCTGCAAATGACATAACTATCATTTTTCACATTATACTCAATTATGTATACATAAAGCACATCTTCTTTGTCCATTCATCAGTTGATGGGCATCTAGGTTGATTCCACCTGTTGTCCATTGTGAGTATTTCCTCAATAAAGATGTGTATATAGGAATCTCTACCTTATGCTGACTTACATTCCTTCAGTTAGATGCCCAGGAGTGCTATGGTAGAATCATATGAAAGTTCTGTTTTTAGTTTTTTGAGAATGCCCATGCAGACTTCCATAGCAGCAGCACCAATTTACATCCCCACCAACAGCATATAAAGATTTATCCCACCTCTGCTTCTCTCCCAAAGCCTTTAAGTCATTTAAAATTTCTTTCAAATATTTTTTGTTGTCTTTAAATAGTTGTGCAAATGTGTTGCCATTGAACAAAGCAGTTTAGGAATACAGAGCCTATTGACGGATGTCAAACCATTTAACATTTCTCCCCTACCCTTCCCAAGCCAACCCTCCCCTCACTGTTCTTAATTTTGAAGTTGTCTTTATTTCTTCCCACTTAACAGAGCCGTTTATGCATAAAATGCATCTTAATCTTGTCACCATTTCAACATCTTCACTCACTCCTCTGACCCATCCTGTCCCATATTTTCTCAGTTCTGTGGTATATGATATATTATCATCCACATTTTACTCCCTCTCTTGCCCCCTCTCTCATTGCTGAAGGGCAGTGAAAAGCTCACTGTCAAGAAGATTAGCAGTGTTACAGCTATCTTTGAAAAATATCATCTGGTTGCATTAGGCACTTTCATCTTGAAATAAATCTGTAATTATACAAACAAAAGAATCATTGAACAAATCCTCTAATTTGCCTGTGAAGTATGTTTTTTTAAAACTAAATGCACAGGCAGTACTAAAACCATTGTATGGAATCTTCATGTGTCTACAGATGATAAAATTTACTTCATGGACATCAGGAAAATTACTAAAAGTAGTTGGGAATAATGGTTTCAAGACGCCTAAATTACAAGGGTGAGAGCTGAGTTGTCTCTTGTAGATTCTGAATGCACATATTATTTCCTACTTTCTACTACTTAATAATAACAATTTTAAAAATAGGTGAAAGGAAAAATATAATGAGAAACGTAAATTAGGCAAGTCTTTTGGAACACATTCAAAGTCTTTTTGAACTCAATCTAGATAATAGACACCTCCAAAGGTGACTTGTATTGTTTCCTTGGCAGCTGATGAACAGAAACCTTTGTATTTGCATATAGCTATGCACATATGCACACATGACTATACATATCTACAGAAAATATCTAGTATTCCAATGTTTTATGTAAATAGAATAATCTTATATATTTTTAATATCAACTTGGTTGTCAGTATATTTACATACCATACTATGACCTTGAAATCTACTCTGTCATTCTTATTTGAGCGTATTAATTTTATGAAATTCCAGCATAGCATGCTAATCAGCTCTTCAGCAGGAAGTATCATTTTTTAAGACTTCAGTTTAACATGCATACTTATTAGTTACAGTACATATTTTTTTTTCCAGTCCTGGGCTTGAGCTCAGGGCCTGAGCACTGTCCTTGGATTTTCTCAAGGCTAGAGCTCTACCACTTGAGCCTCAGCACCACTTCAGGCTTTTTTCAATGTATGTGGTACCAAGGAATTGAACCCGGGTCTTCGTGCATGCTAGGCAAGCACTCTACCACTAGGCCAAACTCCCGGCCCACAGTACATCTTTTTTTAAAATGTAAACTTTATTGTAAGGGGTACAGTTACATAAGTCAGGTAATGAGTACATTTCTTTGTGAACAGTGTCACAGTCTCCTTCATTTCACCCCAGTTTATCCCCTCTGCCCCCTCCAAGTTGTACAGGTCATTTCCAACAAAGTGTCTAATGAGTATCCATGCTGAATTGTTTCACCCTTTTGTCTGTGCTTACCCTTCCTCTCCTTTCTCATGTAGTTGTTGGCTTCTGGAAGTGTTGTGTTTCCTAGTTTGATTTTATTCATTTGAAAACTCTGTGATTTGAGCATCTACTTATCTGATGACTTCCTCTGGATTATGCTCTTGATTCTCAATAGACTGGCTGTTAGTTGTTGTTGAGCCATTTCTCTCTACTAGTGTGGAGTTGTATCTCAGCTTTGATAACTTTCCAGTTCAAGACACATTGAAATACTTACATGTAGTAAGATATCATTGGTGGCTTTATCTACACCACCAATCACGCTATGCGCACAAGGAATGGATGAGTTTCTATTTAGTATCATAGGGGTCACAATGATCTGTTAAGCATAGGAAGGATGAAAGGGGATATGGAGTAAGAAAGATGTCAGGCTGGGGAGTAGGCATTACAGGTGCACATTGCTAATGTACGTATGTGAAGGTTTCTAGTTCCTTTCTGTGGAGAGTGGTGATAGTGTTAGGGGTTGAAAAAAGGCAGGAAAAGTAAGCATGGCAATGGGGAAAGGAGAGGAGAAAGTTAGTTCAAGTACTCCTTAGTGAGTTTTTCATCTCTGATGAAGTTAAGGCTTGTTGGCAGTGGGGCTCTATTTTCGAAATGGATCCAGACTTCTTCAGATTCTACTCTAAGATCTGACTTGAGTAGGAGAGAGAGAGAGAGAGAGAGAGAGAGAGAGAGAGAGAGAGAGAGAGAGAGAGAGAGAGAGAGAGAGAGAGAGAGCCCTCTGCCTCTTATACTCACTCCTTGCCTTGCTCAGGTTGTGCTGTGTGTCCAGATAGAACCCTGGAATAAAGCACATTACTGGAAAGTCTCTAATGCTACTGTTTTAGGGAGGAGAAACTGCCCTGCCACTCCCTTTCAGATCATCCCCGCCCAAGAGATGCCCATCTGATTAGCTTCTGCCTGTTATGTATATGTATGTGTCACTTTCTGCCTCAGCTGAAATTCTCTTCTGCTTTGACTCACTCAGACTCACAGGGTGAATGTAAGCCAACCTCTCAGGGTTGAGGTGGGTTATAGAATGACTAGAAGGCTTGCTCTACGTGGCTTCAGTGGGAGCATGTGGGAATTACTCCTGTGGCTCACTCTGTTTTCCATCAGAGAGTTGGGCTTATCTACTTGGCTGGTGTTTTTTCTTGGAGCCGCTGCATTACTGTTGAGTTAAGTGGCATCCTGGGGTGATAGCTGCTAGGTGCTGTGTGGCATTGGACACAGCCCCAGTGTGTTGTTTTCTCCAAGGCAAAGGCTGGCCAGCAGTCTTCTCTACAATGGGAGTGCTCTGTCTTTTGTCAGTTGTGTGAATTAGTCCAGGAGATAAGATTTTTTAAAGGAAAAAGAAAATAGAAAACCTGAAAGATTCGAGACTTTTATTCCACTCCTGAGGTTGTAACTGGTTCTGCAGAGGCAGTCCTCCAATTGGGGTTCTGGTTGAGAAAGGTTTATTTTTAACCCTATTTTAGAGGTTTAAGATTCAATGACTTTGATTTCTAGTAGTTTCTGTCTGCCAATATTTTGCCTGGCATCTTAACTTAAGCTGTGCTTTTCCTTCTTACCACCTGATTGTAGATATTAAAAGCAGACTATCCAGAACCGTCATCTGTCTATAACCATAGCTACTATTCCGGTTTTCTTCTTCTGTTTTTCACTTCTCCAAATTTGATTGTCTCTTTTTGTACATTTATTTTTATATATTATTTTTACTTAATGTTTTGTTGATCAAAACCATCTTTTTTTTTTCAATCTTTTTTTTTTTTGCCAGTCCTGGGCTTGAGCTCAGGGCTTGAGCACTGTCCTTGGACTTTCTCAAGGCTAGAGCTCTACCACTTGAGCCTCAGCACCACTTCTGGCTTTTTTTTTGCTATGTATGTGGGGTACAGAGGAATCGAACCTGGGTCTTCATGCATGCTAGGCAAGCACTTTAACCACTAGGCCAAACTCCCGGCCCTCAAAACCATCTTATCGAGGAATTTTGACTAGTAATGTAATGTATTTAGTAACAAACATGGGAGAAATGAACAAATCAGTTTCTTTGTGTAGCTTTGCCAACTAATTTTTTTCCCCAGTTTCTTCTTGTTTTGTCACCCTTCAAGTGTAGTATGCCATTCACAAAGCGGCCACCAGGTGGGTGTAGGAACAAAGAAAGGGAGACTCAGCCCAATAATGTGCTTTTGTATGAACTAATAAGAGATAGAAAGAGATATAAAGATGAGTTTGCTGGATGTAATGAGATTATAATTTATTGTGTGCCTAACAGCATACTCTCACTGTGCATAAATGACAAATGTTTCATTTGTTCAGTTTCCTTGGAAGGACAGGAGAGAGCATCATCCCACATTTTATACCTGAAAAGGGAAGCCCAGACAAGGTGATTTCTTTAGCCCTATGGAGAATACACAGATTCTGTATCATCTCCTACCAACCCTTCCCCACTCTGCATTATCAGAAAGAAACAGCAGTAATAACAATACGTGGGACATATTTTTAAAGCACCACTAGAAAAAAAATGTGTTCAAGATCTTTGTTCAAGTTTCAAAATCTTTCCATTCTTTTTGCTGCACTTCCCATCTCCATTCACTATTAAAGTTGTCAGCAAGCCCATACACATTCCCTTGAGGATTCATCTCGCTTCCTAACATCATCTCTATCTCACTTCTTGCGGTACCCATAATCCCCAAGTCCCTATCCAATTCACTGCCCTCACCGGCGTTGGCCTTTCAGTAGTCAAAGAAGGGAAAATTGCAATGAACACAGCTACAGTTCTTGGGTGACTTGGCTTGAGTAATAAACTTCTATGACTTCGAAAGCTGGCTGGAA
Organism: Megascapheus bottae; assembly: GCF_031878675.1. NCBI lineage: Eukaryota > Metazoa > Chordata > Mammalia > Rodentia > Geomyidae > Megascapheus > Megascapheus bottae. Next base: position 36,375,218 of record NC_143515.1, read on the forward strand.
TCTCTAGCAAAGCATTTTGGGTGGGCGGATGGGCAGAACAGTGAGGTAATGCTCACAGTAGCTCTCTTAATCCTTTCTGAGACACACAGAAGGAGCAGCTGAAGAGCTTCTAAGAACCAGCGCATTATTGAAATAGCTGAGGAGAAGCAGAGTAGGCAAGAGTATTGGGGCAAGGTCCAGGCATCCATGGCAGATTCTGAGCATCATCAGAGTGCCTCTTGGCAGCAAAAGGTAGTCCTTCCTCCATCACCATTCATGAGAAGGCTTGTAGAAGAATGAATATCCTTCTGGGGCCTGCTTCCAAGAATAATGATAGCTGAGGCTACACCTCTTGGCACCTACTGTTTTAACTTCCTGTCATCTTAAGAAGAATTAGAAGCCTCAGTGTTTATAAGGCTAATTGCGACAATTTTGTGGGAAGGAAGAGCTGTGACTAAAGGTGGCCTGTGAAGGTGTGTGTGTGTGTGTGTGTGTATGTGTGTGTGTACATCATATCTGTGCATATGCACACATACACTAGCAGGGGACATGAAATACGTATATATATATATGTCTAAATCTATTTACTTGTTTTGTCAATATATATATACTTCGAGTCATCTTTTGTCTTTTGTGAATTCTTTTCTCTCTGAACTCTCAAAACCTAGATCCATTCACTGGCAATAATAGGCTGGTGATAGGGAGCTGGGGATGCCTTCCAGAAAGAAGCTCTGTATCTGAGCTGAAACAGGAGATACTGCCTGGAAGGCTATTGAGCTGCTGCTGCTGCTGCTGCTCATTCTCCATGCCATTCCAGCACAATCTGCTCTACTCATTCTAGACAGAAACTCTAATATGCCCTTGAAGATGTCTTGTACCTCTGGAGATCTAAACCCAGCACCTCAGGGATTGGCTGGGGATGTTATATACTTCCCTTCCGTATGTGAGCAATCATTGTACATGCAACCAACCCCCCATAGCCACTGCAACCCTTGCCCCACAGGGTCCCTTCCTTAGGACACTCAAGCTCTGGTTGTCAGTTTGGCCATTGTCCTCTCCTACCATATGAGCCACCAAGCATCTTCTCACACCCTACCCTGCTGTGCTGGTCTGACTCTCATACTATCTTCCTGGCAAGGGCATGTACATAGACGGGTCCTCACCTAGTGAATTTAAGGACATCGTTATCAAATTGTCCAGGAAGGGAAGAAGAAAACTAGCAACAGCATATTTATGTTTTTGTAATACAAAGAAGAGAAGCACTATCTTACTTGCATTTCTTAATTATGATTATCCCCACTGGCTTGGAGTTGAAAGACTGGGTCTAAGAATGGTCTCCTGAGCACTTTGCACCAAAAGTTGTTTCCAAGGAGATATTCCAAATGGCATTGACCTGGCCCAGAAATAACAGAAGCAACTTGCCACTACGGGTGCTGCGGAAAATCTCTTTGTGGTTTGTCTCTCATCCTAGACTCACAGGGGCGACACTGAGGAACAGCTCTGAGGTCTAACCTTGGTTACACAACCCATACATGGAGAGGTGTGAGATGAATTCTAAACCCAATGAGTGTGACAAGATAATCCCTGGTATTTGTACAGCCAGATAGCTCAGGATCCCCGCAGCACTCTGCACATTTGCACATTGTCCATTCATGACAGCCTTGCTCATCATCTCCACTGCATCGGTATGGGCCTGACCAATGCAGGCAGCCAGTGGGCCTTTGAGAGTGATTGAATGCCTGACTGAATAGCTCTAAGCTTGTCAGCTCACCCTCTTTAGAAGCACTGTCTATTAGCACAGAGGAGAGCTCACTGCCAGATTGTATTGCCAGGAAGTCATACTTATTAGGATAGCCAGAGCATTGGAAAGGCTTTCATCCACCCAGCCCTCATAAAAATCCCCAATTCCCTGATAAGGGGAGGAAGTGACCGCCTCAGGAATTTGATCTGTGATAACCCCCTCCACCACTCTGGGTGGATGGTGGTGTGCATCTGCAATGTGCAGCCACTTGTATGAAGCAGTGGCTGCTGCAGGCTCTAAAGGAATGTGTGCCTCCAATATTTTGGTGCTGAAAGGCTGAAAAGAGAAGCAGAACCCAAGACATGTCAGGGAAACTGATTCACTGTGATGGAAAGGGTGTGAGCCTCCTGTGGGCCACAAGTGGGGTCATAGGGAAGAATGTGGACAGGGCTAGATTTTAGTTCATTGGCTATCATTTGCTTTCTTTCTTTCTTTCTTTCTTTCTTTCTTTCTTTCTTTCTTCCTTTCTTTTGTTTTTTCTTTCTCCCTTCCCTTCCCTTCCCTTCCGTTCCCTTCTCCTCCCTTCTCTTCGCTTCCCCTCCCTTCCCTTCCCTTCCTCCCTTCCTTCCTGCCTGCCTTCATTCCTGCTTCCTCTTCCTCCTCTTCCTCCTCCTCCTCTTCCTCCTCCTCCTCTTCCTCCTCCTCCTCCTCTTCCTCCTCTTCTGGGTATCATTTCTTAAAATTATCTATAAAATCTATATTTTTGCCAGTTCTTGAGCTTGAACACCTTTTCTGGCTTTTTCTGTGAATGTAGTACTGAGGAATCAAACCCAGGGCTTCGCGTGTACTAGGCAGGTAGTCTACCACTAGTCCAAGGTCCTGGTCCATAAAGTCTGTTTTTTTTTTTTTGCCAGTCCTAAGGCTTGAGCTCAGAGCCTGGGCACTGTCCTTGGACACCTTTTGCTCAAGGCTAGTGCTCTGCCTCTTGAGCCACAGCACCACTTCCAGTTTTTGTTTTTATTTTTGTTTTTGTTTTTTTCTGAGTATGTAGCACTGAGGAATCAAATCCAAGGCTTCATGCATGTTAGGTGAACACTCCACTACTAGGCTACGCTCCCGGCCCCATAAAGTCTATTTTCAACCTTTCCTGTTGTTTCCTTTTAATTATTCTTAATGTGAGTGTCCCTAAAACTGAGTTTTAAATAAGCTAAGCTGACAGTGTGTCTTGTGTTCATTAATGAACTTTGCACAGAGCATCATGCCTCTGGAACTGAGGGAACAGACTATCCTCTTGTGGCTGTCAGACACAAGCGAAGGAGTTCAAATTCTCTAGCGTCACTAGTGTGCTAATAGTCAAGTTGTGTGATTGACTCCTGTCCTTCGAGAAGGAAGAGAAAGTTCATGGCAATCTACTCCTTTGGATAATTTATTAGTAGGAAGAGTCCAGGATTCAGATTCAGCTGTTGCTCTGGAGGTTTGCCTCTGCTTTGCCGCTTGTTGAGTTTTATTCGTAAGGACATGGGACAATCACCTTATGCTATAGCATTTCCCATTGGCTAATTCCCTATCTCCACCTTGTGCTTCCAACTGTTCTGGAAAGATGGAGGCCCCACTTCTCTCCTCATCAGTCATCTCTGACCCAGGTCAATCATCTTCAACTTACTTGAACAAGAATCTCAATGCTTGGGCTCTAATAGTCCTATCTCCAACCATCAGTTATTAAAGAGCTAATAGATAAACTCATTAAAACTGAATAGTCATAAGAAATGTCCGTAGAGAAGACCTATGAAATATATGCTGGCTCTTCCCTCAATAATGTCATCCAGTGTCTATGATTCAGGTCATCTTGGTATAAGGAGATGTCTCAGAGGGTACTTCTCGGTAAACCATCAACAATCACCAGCTTATAACCAACATGTAACCACTTGATGTCCCTCTGATGGTAACAATCCATCATTCTGTAAGTTTTGCTTGCAAGATACGTACTGAGGCGATCTCAAAATCCTGACACCTCTCACTGGTTTTGAGGCAATGGAAGGTACACTGCGTACTCCCCCAGTCATGGGTACCTAAGGACACTGCACAGTACTGTGGGAGAACGCCGTGAAGATGCCCATAAATGCTATCAGCCGCTGCCTGCCACATGAGCGAGCAATTCTGTGAGAGGAGAGATACAGTGAGTGTGACGGGTCTGAGCATGTGCACGATGACTAAATTTAGTTTCCAATCTGACATCCTCATTTCTGCCTTTTCTGGAATCAGCTACTGTTCCCCCATACATGGTCCAATTCTGAAACGATACCCATTCAGAGGTCTAAATGTCAACTACTCTGAAATTCTGATGGCGAATGAATGTGTAACTTTCCAAACAGATACTCTGTGGAATCTTATCACCACTCCCAGCAAGCAGCCAGAAGAGAACCATGGCCATATACTGAAGCAAAGTCTGGCTTCTGGCCTTGTAAAGCCATGTCTCAAATACCGGCATATTTACAGCCTACTGCTTCACCCCGCAGATGGATTTCCATCGACGTGGAGTCCTTCATCCTTCCCAGAGCTTCATGGGAACAGTCTCCTTTCCTAGCGAGGTTAGAGGTTTGAGAATGAAAGGCCAATGGAAACAAACAAACAAACAAACAAACAAACAAACAAAACCAGGGTCTTCCAAGTCATGGCGTCCTGAGCTCTTCAGAAACCAGGTGTTGCCTAGGCTCAAATGAATGGCAAGAAGGGCTCTCAAAGTCCTCCTATTAGAACCTTATTTCGCAGGCTTTACTCCTGTCATAAGTGTGCTTTTTTGACTAGTCCTGTACTACTTGGGTAAAACATCGAACTCAGTAACCTCAGATGAATGTGCAGGCTCATGTGTTACTGATAAAGTCAATACCAAAGAAGGGAAAAAGTTTAGGTCACATACTCCCACTAATAGTTATAATATATGATCTAAACTCCCCCCCATTGTCTTCCTCTCCTCTCAAGGTTTGCTCACTAGACTTCGTCATGCTTCCATGAGATTTCAACCTATTCTGTTCCTGATTCTTCAGCTGCACACTCAGTTTTCCATACTGAGCAGCCTTACATCCTAGCCATCCTTGCTGTGGGTCTGTAGGTCCAGACAGCCTTACTACTGACCTATGGAATAGTCCTTGAATATTGCTGAAATTCAAAGCACAATTGACTCTAACAACTGCAGAAATCGGTGTAGTCCTACTTGGACAGTGTGGTGATGATTCTATCAGGATTGCTTCTGTTCTTGTTACTCTGAATTTCGCAGGACAAATTGTGTTCCAGCAGTATTTATAGATGTTTTGCATATCACTCGCAACACCATTGTAATCACTAGCGTTACTATTGAAACTGTACCCCCAGACTTCTCTCTTGGATTCCAGTTTCAGCAGAGCATCATGGTTATTCACCAGCAGTAGCAGTAGCAGCAGCAGTGCCACTTCCATCCCCATCCTTGAACTTACTTTTATACTTTCCAGAGGAAACAGGATATTAATTGTAAGGATTCTTCTTTTCTTCACCTACTCTTTCACATCTGTGTCCTCCTTGTCTTCCCACACCTCAAAACAGACAACTCTTTTCTCCTGTACCTTCTCCTCCTCCTCCTCCTCAAAGCTAACTCTCTCTCTACCATCCTCTGCCTCACTGAGTCAGCCCTGTTAGGTGTGGAGTGGTTTAACTGAACAACTTGGCTTTGTGGTTGAATAGGGCTGCTATCACACTTAGATCTTCCTCTTCTTGGAATTTTCTTTCATTCCTGGGACTTGAACTCTGGGGTGCGGTGCTGTCCCTGAGCTCCTTTTGACTCAAGGCTAGTACTCTACCATTTGAGTCAAAGCACCACTTCTAGGCTTTTCTGTGATTAATTGGAGATAAGAGTCTTACAGACTTTCTTGCCCAGGCTTGCTTTGAACTGTGATCCTTGAGTATCCAGGATTATAGGCATGAAGCACTGCTTCTGGATCTTCTTGGATTTTTGACCAGGACGCTCATCTCTACAATGGAGATAACAGCATCATGGTCACAGGGTTTGGAAAATTACATAGAACAGTGACCACAAAACATCAAACTAAATGTAGACACAAGGCAAAACCTGAATAAGCAATAGCTTTTAATTGTGGTTCTTCTGTTGGTGGTGAAAGTACTCTGAGCCGTTCGTGTCGGCCTAATACCACTGGGCATTACATAGTGCAAGTACTTAACAAGCATCTGTTTGAGTGGTGGTGGTGAATGGTGAATTATTTGCCATGATAAGTTTGTCTCTGGCTGGAGCTCAAGATTTCTGGCTCCTTTCAGAGCTGTATGGCATCACTGCAAGTCCTAAAGAGCACTTATTTATGTACAGCAGGGTGCTGTCGCCAAAATCACTTTATTTCTATTGGAAAATAAAATGCTTCCAACCTAATGTAATCCTCTGAAGGCACAGACTAGATCAGGCAGAGCAATGTATATTCTGACTAGAAGCAGTTTCAAGGATAAGAACCTCAGGTTAACTAGCCTGTCTGGTGAATGGATATCTGCTTTGGCAGTCCCTAGAGACATTAGGTTCTAAATTTGAAGGTGGATAGTGGTTAAACTTTTCAGTTAATGACAGTTTGTGAAAGTTGATATTCTGAAGATTTTCTTTCTAAGTCATCAAATGCCTGTATTATTGTGATCACAGACAATTAAAAGCTATATTGTGTTGTTAAAAAAATAAAATATAAAAGAAGAACCTCAGGTTAGCGGCTCTCTTGCTGTCTTGATTAGGATCAAACTTCAGTCTCTTGAAAAAAGAGAATGCTAATAAATAAGAAAATCAGGAGTCCAAAGATATCCTTCTAAGAGGTCTTGAGTCTGGGAGAATGTGTCCTTTTTCTTTTTTTAGTTGTGTTTTATTGTTGGTGTAATGTATAGAGAGGTTATAGTTAGATTCATCAGGTAGTGGGTGCATTACTTCTCCAACATTGATACCCCTTCTTATATTTTTGTCCCCTTTTCCCTACCCCCACCCCTTCCCAATCTTCTTGCTTTCCCTCTTCCCTTCCTTATTTCAAATAAACAAATAAGCGGATATACAGTATATCAGGTAACAAAGTCAGATACATTAACCACATGAGATTAATCATAAGGGGGAAAAAAGAAAAAAGAAATAACTGCACATAATGCATTAAGAAAAACAATCACAAAGATAAACATCTTTTATTCATATCCTAGAGTTCATTTTGTTTAGTCTCATTCTATGTGACCATATGTACATAGCTTTTGATCCTCTGCTAGGAGAATCCTAGATGTGTACTAGATATTACAAATGAGGGAAACCATGGAGCCTATGTTACTTTGGGTCTGGCTAACTTCACTTACTATGATGTTTTTCCATGTCTTTCCATTTCTTTATGAATAGAGTGATGTCATTCTTTCTGATGGCAGCATAGAATTCCATCGTGTATAAATATCACATCTTCTTGATCCATTTATCTACTGAGGGCATCTGGGTAGGTTCCATATATTAATTATGGTAAATAAGGCTACAATGAACATGGTTGTGCTAGTGGCTTTAGTCTGTCCTTGTTTCTAGACATTTGGTTAAATGCCAAGGAGTGGGATTGCTGGATCATAAGAGAGCTCTATGTTAGTCTTTTGAGGAATCGCCATACTGCTTCTTAGAGTGGCTGAACAAGTTAAAACTCCCATCCACAGTGTAGTAGTGATCCCTTCTGGGCCACATTCCCACCAGCATCTGTTGTTATTAGATTTCTTGATCATGGCCATTCTAACTGGAGTGAGGTGGAATCTCAAAGTTGTTTTGATTTGCATTTCTTGTATGGCCAGAGATGTGGAGCATTTCTTCATGTGTCTATGTGTCCTTCTAATTCAAGGACATTTGCCCAATTGCCTGCCCCCCACCACTTATTTCTCTCATCAGCAACATAGATAATTTAGATTCTCTTAAGTTAATTCTTTGTCAGTATTCTCAAAATACTGTCCAAAATAAAATCTAGCCAAAGGATGAGTACAGCTTAATCTTTTGAAAAGTGACATTTCAGTGAAGGAAAGTTAAGGAATGTGGCATGAGACACTAGATAGATAGCAAGAAATAATTGTTGCAAGCACCTTTAGGATTAGTATGTGCACACAGCTTTGAAGAAGATTGTGATGTTTAAGAATTTCAGTCTCCTTAAATGTAAATCAGTTTGGTTGTATTTTAAGTTAACTTGCAGTAGACTACTTTATGAAGCTTAAAACAAATGAGTAGGTGAAACACACCTGTCTTTGTTGATTGATCCAGCATATGCTATATTCCAAGCTTCTTACGTGGATACAGGAATGTGTGAATGGAATACACCTCTGCCTTCAAGTTGTATGTGTCACTGAGAAGACACACATTCTAACCTTATCTTGGGGAAGCTGATACAACTCAGAACTATGCCAACCACGCAACAGAGAACAACCATTCTTGTGCCTGGAATAAACAGCTTTGAGGATGTAGATATTGGAATTCTTTTCATCACAAATTTGGCTATTTATCTGTATTACTAAGTTTACTTGGACGTTTTGTCTTAGCAAAGCCCATGTTTGTTGCTTAGCAGGATAGCAGAATCAAGGTGACTGCAGAAATTTAAGGGGGAAAAAATCACAATTCTCCAGTTTCTCTACAATTTAGCTATCTAGGCTCCAGTTAGCTGTTTGACTATTTTTTTAAAAGAAATCTGTTGATAATCCCCCACCAGAATTCATTTTAGGTGCTGCTATCAATACTGATTACACAAAACTCTCAGGAATAATTTTCCATGCTGCTGTGGTAGATCACTTACTAATAATTTTGGAGGCCATGTGAAAGACCAGACATATGACTCTGGTCTCCTGGACATGTACAGAATGTAAACTGTACTACAACAAATGTAATCAAAGGCATTTAACTAAAATGTACTTTGTCATTTCCTTTTTTAAAAAACCATAATGGTGATGCACAGATACATAATCCAGGTAATGAGTACATTTCTTTGTTTAACAAAGACTCCATTACCCCCAGTTCATTTTCAGCGGTGTCTAGTGAGCATCACTACTGCATTTGCTCACCCTGTGTCCCACCATTTCTCTGCTCCCTCTTACCCTCCCCAAACCAGATAAACCTAGACAAGACAAAAAGTACAGAAGCCAAAAACAGCAATAAAATGGAATCCAGTCACATATTTTTATTGCTTAAGCAGAATTATTGTCTTATGACATCATATGATTACAAAGGAATTTGACTCTTGGATCTTGACCTTTTTCCATTGAAGGACAGAAAGAGGAAAAAGTGTCCTTGACAGTTCACTAAGTATTTAAAGGCAGCGGTACCAATTCATTTCTGTTGAGGAATCAGAAGGATGTTTCTGTGAATAGATTTTCATTTCTACATTATTTAAAATGATGATTATCCAAGGCTTTAAGTTTTTTCCTTTTTGTTTTTGTTCTAGGACAGCATTTCATGAAGATGAGTGAGCCATAGTAATCTCTGGTTTCATACCAATTGCTCCACAATAGTTCTCTCTCAACAGACTGTGGCTCAGATACAAATGATCTCCAAGAAACCTTTCTGAAGGCCTGCAATTTTCTGAACTTGTTAAGTAAAAGTACCCAGAAAAGAGGCTTGATAAGGAAGGCCCCATTTATTTCTGTCTCCTTTTTTCTCTTTTCCTTCAATGTCAGCTGCCAGCCAGGCTAATATCTGTTAGTCCTTTCAGCTTTGAAAGTTGTTGATGATCCTAAGTTATAAGGTTGCCTTCATGGCTTGTGAACTAGGAAGTAAGGTTTATCTGCAACACTCTCTATGGTGATACAGCCTTGGACTGTGGCAACAGCAGTCACAGAATCATTTGGCTGAGCTAAGTCTTGAAACCACATTTCTTGTTCTGCCCATTAATTTTTTTCAATACACATTGTATTGGTATATTTTACTTTGTTCAATGACAAATCTTTTGTGTAATGATTTAAAGTAAAATAAAAATAAATAATTGAAAAAAAGAAACTTCTAAGGAAAAATTCTCTTCTTTTTATTTTTCTACTATAAATATATTGAAATATGTACTTTTAGAAATATCATATATATATATATCTGAATCATGATCAGTTTAATCATCATCTAAAAGAAAGCCTTAGTCATCTAATGAATCATACATTTATTTTTTACATTCAATATTTTCTTAAGCTATAAACAGTTACACACTTGGTTAAAAAAATCTCCTGAAATCCAACTCTTTTTTTAAATATTTTTTATTGTAATTAATAAAAGGGTTACATGATATTTGCCAGATAGAAGGTGCATTGATAACTGCCCATTAATTTTAAACGGTCATTTTTCCAAGTTCATTACCATGAGTGTAGTTTCCTTTGGTATTACAGCCATCCAGACAAGGTTGTATTAATAATTGCTCAAAGAAAGTATATGTGTGATGCATGTCATTCTTTAAAAATGTATATGTATTGAATTCTCAAAAAAGGGGACCATTTTTTCTTATGGAAGCAAAAGAAGGAGGAGGAGGAAGAAGAGGAAGGGGAGGAGGAAGAGGAAGTAAAAAGTGTTGGTCTGTGATTGGGAAATCTAAAAACACTAGAGACTTCATTGAGCCTTCAGGAAAACTATCAGCAATAGCCTCTGTAGGGAAACCCTGCTTGCCCAATACATGGGGATAACCAAAATATGGGCACAGGTTTATATTATATTCTATTTAGTGTTTCCAAGTCCAACTTAATAGACTAAGCCTAGCAAAAGCTGTTTGGAGAATTAAGAGTGAGAGATGGCAAGAGTGTTGCTTCAACTTTCTTTAACCATGTGCTTGGGACAACTCTTGTAACACTTTGCACTTCAGCTACATCTGAAAAGCGGGCAAATGCATGCTAATTTATACAATGAGGTAATATACTCAGGTAGTGACTACAAAGGGACTGGTAATAATAAGAGTGAGTCTGGGACTTCGGGGAGATGTGCTTGGAAAATAGGGTTCTGGGAGTGTGTGCTTGATGGCTTCTGTTGGAAATGAAGTCAAAACAACTTGAGATGTGCACATTTTTTTCAGTGAAATTACAGTGTTTGTTCACATCTCTTAGTTGTTCCTCCGGGCTGCTTTCTAGATGAGTGTGTTGTGAGGCGTGGATGGCAGCTTATCTGGCTGAGAGCGAGGAATAAACCCTTAGCAGCCTCTGGTGTTAAAGGGCTTGACTTATCTCTGTGTGGTGGCACAGTGCCCTGGCTAGGTTTACGTCTCTGTCTTTTGCACTCTGTGTCATTGCTTAGCACAGCTGTCAAACACCTCTGGTGACTCTGAGAGCATGTTGATGGACAGTCTATTGCACTCCCAGGATATCCTAGGTCAGTGGGCATTCTCATTTAGCACGTCTGACTTTGGAAGCACATTCAAGAGATTCTCTTAGCTTTGGGACCAATATGTGTGGTTCTTAAAGCACAGACAACATACTGCTCTGTAATATGTAAAACTTGCTCATGCCAGGTGATTAGTGTGCTTCTGGCAGAAGGGGGAGTATCACAAACTTTATTTAAAAGGAAATGGAAGCCAGATCCAAAGAAACATAGGCTCCATGGTTTCCCTCATTTGTAATAATTAGTACACATCTAGGATTCTGCTAGCAGAGGATCATAATATCTCAAAAGCTATGAACACATAGCCATATAAGATGAGGCTAAGTGAAATGAACCCCAGGAAATGGAAACAAGAGGATTGTTGTTCTGAATGTACTATGTGAAGCTATTTCTTTTCTCTTTTTGTCCTTATGGTTTATCTCTTGTTGTTACTGCATATGACTTTGGTATCTAGTATATTGTATAGACATTATTTTGTTTCTTTGAAATAGGGAAAGAAAGGGGGAAAACAAGATGATTGGAAAGGATTGTGGGGGAGGGAACATGATAGAAAAACAAGGGAAAGGATTTCAATTTCAAGAAGTAATGTACCCTCTACCTGATGAGTGTAACTATAGCCTCTTTATACATCCCCCTGACTATAAAATAGAATAAAAGTAACAGAAAACATTAAAAAAGGAAATGGAGAGTTCACGATTCCAAGGCATTTTCTTTGCTAAGGTAGAGAATCATTACATTCTACCCCTTGAGTCACATCTCCAGCCCTTTTTCCTTAGTTATTTTTTTTCAGGTAGAGTCTTACATCTTTTGTCTGGGTCCAACACTGGATAGTAATATTCCTAGCTGTACCTCCAAAGTGGTTAGAGGCATAGGAATGAGCCATTGTGCCCAGATATACCTTATCCATTTTTTTAGTGTAATTGATAGAAGGGTTACATTATATTCGCCAGATAGAAAGTGCATTACTTAATAATCATTGCTACCCCTTCTTATGTTTTTGTCCCCATATCTCTCCCACACTCTCTTCCCTCATCTTGTTTTCCTCCTTCCCTATCCTATTTCAAATAAACAAATAAACATATATACAATATATCAGATAACAAGGTAAGATAGAGTAACAATATGAGATAACCAAGGGACAACAAAAGAGATGAGAAATAACATAGTGCATTAAGAACAACAGTCACCCCGTATATGGCTCTTGTTTCTATATCTTGGAGGTCCTTTCATTTAGCCTCATCCTATATGGCCTTATGTATCTAGGTTTTTCCCTGTTGTAAACCTTTACTAATTATGACAAATGAGGGAAACCAGTGATCCTATGTTCCTTTGAGTCTGGCTTACTTCACTTAATATGATTTTTTCTAAGTCTTTCCATTTCCTTACAAATGGGGCAATGTTGTTCTTTCTTATGGCTGCATAGAATTCCATTGTGTATAAATACCATAGCTTGTTGATCTAATCATCAACTGAAGGGCATTTAGTATACCTTATCAATTTTTAACCTTTTGCCCTTACATATACATTTTATGATCATCTTTCCAAGTTCTACCGAAAGTTTTGTTGAGGATTATAATGAAGCTTTATTGAATTTCTGCATGAAAGTTGGAGATCATTGACACCATTATTATATTGTTTTCCTATTTCTGAATTTAGACTGTAGCCTATGTGTACTATCCTTCAGCCTTTTTATTCTCCTGACTACTGGGATTTATCAGAGTCAGAAAGCTTAATATAGAGTGCGTGGGCCAAGTTAAATCGTCTTTTTGGTCCAGAGTCTGTCTACATGTGCTGTTGAAAGTCATAGGAGGAAATGGGGGAGAGAGGTAGTAGAGGAAACTTCCCAGGACAACCACAGTCCCCAAAGTCAACCAACATAAGTGCTGATAGGGATGTATAATAACCAGTACTCTTACTTGAAATAACAATTAGAAAATCCACTGGGAAAACACAGTACTATACTGTGTAGTGACTAGTCTTTTTTTATTACTAACAGTCCATTTCCTATATTTATTCATATTAGATATAATCCTTGTACTGTCTTGTATAGTAGTTACTAATTACTTGAAGATATACATTAGAATTAATTAAGTTGGCTTTGCAATTAACCATCTCAATCATCCTTGACTATATTCTGCACTAAGAGTTATGTATGTATATCTCTTAGAAGTAGGAGAAAGTTTGAGATCATAGTTCAATCCAACTAAGAAGTCCTTTTTCACCCACCCATGTAGCAGTGGCATTCTATTGTAAACACTTAGTGACTGAGTTTATGACAGGATGAACTAATCTCTTCTCCTTTTGGATAGCATTGATGATTTTATTTACTTATTTATTTTTTTGCCAGTCCTAGGGCTTGAACTCAGAGCCTGGGAACTATCCTTGAGCTTTCTCAAGGCTAGCCCTCTACCACTTGAGTCACAGCACCACTTTCAGCTTTTTCTGTGTATGTGGTACCAAGGAATTGAAGCCAGGGCTTCATGCATGCTAAACAAACACTGTACCACTAGGCCACACTCCTGTACAGAACTGATAGTTTTAAAAGCTGCATCTCATACCGAGCTAAGGTGTTCAGCATCAGTCATTTTGTATTCAGTGGTAATCGTATGCCATCTTGGACTCCACAGATCATGAACCCACTTTTCATGATGCATACCTAGTGTTCCCATGTGAAAATACCTATAATATCCCGTCAAGTGCTTTTTAATAAATCCATTACCTACACAAAAACAGCTGTTTAGAACTATTTTTGAAGTTTGTGGGACTTCTTGCTGACAGGCGTATAATAAATGTATTACATTGTATCTGGAATAATGTTCTAAAATTAAAATTATTAAAACATGTTTACAATAGAGAAGAATTGCACCTTCCACATGCAAACCATTCAGAAGCAGCTCAGCAGCAAAACAGCAGAATATATTGTATCTAGAATCAAGATAAGGACAAGAATGTGAAGATACTGGGACATTTTAGCATCAAATGGGAGTCAGTAGGAAAAGCCTTTTAGAGAAAAGCATGGGAAAATGGTGTGGTATCCTAGGCCCAGAAGGGGAAGGATGCTTACGTCTCCTTCCTACACACACAAAGCTCAGCTTTCTGCTTCATCCATCCCAGCACATATGTGGAGTTTAAGAACCTTGGCCAGGGGCCGGGAGCTTGGCCTAGGGGTAGAGTTCTCGCCTAGCATGCACAAAGACCGAGGTTCAATTCCTCAGCACTACATACATAGAAAAAAGCCGGAAGTGGTGCTGTGGCTTAAGTAGTAGAGCTCTGTCCTTGAGAAAGCCCAAAGACAGTGCTCAGGCTCTGAGTTCAACCCCAGGACTAGCAAAAAAAGAACCTTGTCCAAACACTTGAAGATATTCTAGGTAGTAAGATGGGGCTAGCATCACTTTTCTATTGTATCTTTTAATCAACTAAAAATCTTAAACATTTCGATGAAGTGATCCACATATTTGTCTGAGGTTCCTCTGACAGGAACAAGGATGTCAGTGACATCTCCATTACATGTTCCAGTCTGCTCAAAAATGTGAAGAACTAGAATTCTGCAACACAAGATGCATGTCTCTCCTCCTGACCTTTGACGCAGGTGCAGGGAAGGGTGGGGCGTACGTACTGGCGCTTGCTCTCTTGCCCTGTGGCAGCTCATGCACATGCCTGCCATTCAGAGTTTTGGAGTGTGCACTAACATCTCTGCATATGAAGATGAACGAGTGCTTGTTCTGATCAGGACCTGATACAGGGGCCTAATTGTCAGAAATTGCACATTAAAATGTATCACCCATACATCATGTTATGGCCTTTCTACTCACGAATGGGCCTGTTTGGGTATTGTCTATTTTATACCTGCGATTGACTTTTTATGACAGAAGCAGGAGTTTTCATCAGCATAGGTCATTGAATCATCACTAGCTATGAGTCAAATGCACAGTGAAAATGTGGTTAAATAACATATAGTTCCATAGCAACTGATAGAATTTTACACATTAGGAAAAAGAAACAGAAGGTGTCTAAGAATCTTGGGAACCCTGGTGAGAAGTAGAGCTTTTATAACTGTTTAGTGTAACTGTAAGAAAATGTTCCTTTGAGATGACGCACTATTCCAGTGTGCCAAATATCCCGATGTAGTCCTGAGGATACAGCATGAAGTTGCCTGGGTGGTGAACAGGCAGCGTACTGATCAGGACCGAAGGGGCCCCAATGTCACTATTCTAGCAGCAAAGTCATCCTACACACTTGTCCCCAGGTCCCCAGGGTGGCTCTGCACTGTTACTGCCACCAGTGTGATGAGACTACTTTGTCTTCCGTACACTAGCTAATCAGTTCTACCAGACTTTTCCAAGGCCAAGGCATTTTGCTTTTCTCACACGCCTAGTAGCATTGTTGATAGAAGTTTTTGATGAGCAATCTGATTTAGTTGTGAGATGAATTTGGCAGAAATTTTGGTCTATACATGAGGGCACAAGCAAAGCACCTGAGGTTTACAGCCAGCTGCAAAGTTCTACCTGCTTCCTTACGGTTCCTTCAAAATGCAGGGTGGCTGTGGGAGACATGAGCCTCCTGACACTATTACTTGTGTCTTTGTACAAGGGAATAATGATTTACCAGCAGGACTATCTTATTTTCTTAAGAGTCAGTTCACTTGGGTTCAACCTGTTGTTCTATCACTTGCACATAACTGAAACTCCATCGCCTAAGTATCTGATTG
Source organism: Megascapheus bottae (assembly GCF_031878675.1). Classification (NCBI taxonomy): domain Eukaryota; kingdom Metazoa; phylum Chordata; class Mammalia; order Rodentia; family Geomyidae; genus Megascapheus; species Megascapheus bottae. The sequence continues at coordinate 36,390,992 of NC_143515.1, forward strand.
AAATAGAAGTAGCATTATTAGAGGGACATTAGAGTACTTATATGGAATATTCCACATAATGACTGTTTGTAGAAAGCATCTAATAAACTTTAGTTGCCATATACCTAAGCACTTTATCTTCAAAATGCCATATTAGCCTGATCAGATATGGAGGACAGAGGCTGTTGGCTGTGAATCTCATAATTTCTTGGTTCTAAAAGCGAATGCATCAAAAATTGTATAAATTTAGTTGTATCTATTTATCTGAAAAACATTGGCTATTCAGAAGTGCTTATTGGAGGATGTAAACCCCATGGCTTGAATTGGCATATGTCACCACGAATGCATATTATATTCATTTCTGGGTGTCTACTGTGTCCATGTGTGACACTGAAGCCCATAAAAGCAGAATTTTGGCATATCTGCCAAAAGGAAATGAATTGAAAGGAAGAAGAGAGGCTTCACAAGGAGAAAATTGTCCTATCTCTCAACCAGTGTCAGAATGTGGAAATGTTTACAAAATGCTCATTAGGAGAAAAAGGGATTGTGAGATAAAAACAAAATCTGGTGAACAAGTTTATACTAGGGAGATAGGAAAGGCTAGGCCCCTATAAGGGATTTTGTTATCCAATTACTGTAACCTGACTTGCAGAGGGGTGGGGGGAGAGGTAGGGATTGGAGAGGAAGATGGCAGGGGGAGGGGGAAAGGGAGGAAGAGTTTCCAAACTTGTCTCCAGTGACACGAGACATTTATGCTCTGCAAGATAAAACTGCCACTTAGAGGCCAGGAGAGCTAAACCTTCCTGGGTTGGCCTGGAGACTTGAGCAGAGTCATGGGTTCTCTAGTCCTGCAGCTGAGTGCTGTCTTATGCCTGGTGATTCACTCGGTTTCTGGTAGTCCCATTATGGGCCTTGAGCAGTCACCCCTAGAAGAAGATATGCCCCTCTTTGAAGATGTCTTCTCAGAGCAAGATGGTGTTGACTTTAATACACTCCTACAGAGCATGAAAGATGAGTTTCTCAAGACACTGAATCTGTCTGACATTCCCATGCAGGATTCCGCCAAGGTTGATCCACCAGAATACATGTTGGAACTCTATAACAAATTCACCACAGACAGGACCTCCATTCCCTCTGCCAACATTATCAGGAGCTTCAAGAATGAAGGTAAGCTTGTCATTTTTCTGATACCTCTCGCTTAGGTTTTTTCCCATGGAACAATAAGCAAATTTACACCTGAAGATGATACAATGGATATATCCCCATGAGGATATGTGGACACAGACGCAGAAACAATGAATATCTCATTCTAAAAGATTTATATGGATGCTTCAAAACCCCTAAAACTTCCTAAAACATTTTTAATACAAAGCCACAAAATAGCTATTAATCATGACATCATTGAATCTTTAAAAATGCTTAATCTGGAAATAAAAGAAAAAAATGTTAGTCTTCTATTTTCCAGGTCTGTGGTTTCCATTAATTGAGTTCAAAAATCCATCTGCTTCTACTTAGAACGAAAATGGTCAATACAATTTAGAAAGAGAGAATCGAGAGATCTTTGTTTTTGACTAGAGAGTGAGTTTCCAACTTGTGATTTTGTTTCAGAAATGTTCAGATGAAATGTAAACTTACATTTTAGAAATTCCTCTAAAGGTTACATATCTTTGATGCATCAGGTAGATAGTCAGAATGCTGTGTGTACTTTTTCAGAAACATATACAATACAACCAATGCTTCAGATGATTGTTTCTATGCTGTTAGGAAGAAAATTGCATGAGTTTTCAATTCAGTAAGTGGACCTAACAAGCTAGCAAGTTAACAGTTTGTTTAATGTGGAACTAGTAGGAAATAATTTTCTAGTATCTGTGGTAGAAGCTATGGGTTCAAATAAACTATTTTACAAAGCATTTACCTTTTATGCCTTAACCAGATATAAAAGAGGTTTAGACCAATATTGGCTAGCTCTCACTGAAAGCAGAAAGGCATTGGTAAAGAAACAGGTCAGGACTTGAGATTCTGAGAGCTGGTTGACTTGGAAAGTTAGGATAGTTAGAATAAGTTATTTTGAGCCTCCATTTCCCCATCTGAAACATGGGAGAAACGATATCTCTGTAACACACTGAATGACTTGTAAGAGGATTCCAATAAGAAGAAATTTTACTAGGAAGTGCTGAAGAAACTGATGATTGCCATGTCCTTTAATATTCTAGGCAGTAGGTATTTTCCAAGCCTCAAGACATTATTTTCTTTCGAATTTAACAATTGTCCCACTCAAATTTATATTTAGTAGTCTATTTCTAATGGAAGAAGGCAAGCTGAGATTACAGATATCTTTTGGAGGTAAGACTGAGTCGAAGAGAATCTCCTGCAGGAAGCCTCCCTCATGCTGGTAAGCCCTACCTGCCTAGCTCAGGTTTGGACTATTCATTCTCTTTTCTCCTGTGAAGGTCGGGTTATGGAATTGGCCGAGCTTTCTATCACTGGAGATCTATGGTCAGGATCAGGCTTCCCGGGAACACAGTCCTTGCACCTCTCCAAGTTGGTGGGAGGAAACGACGGCTCCAGGACATGTGTCCTCACACTAGTCTCATCCTGGCAGCTGCTATCTTTCTTCTGACACTTTGAGTCTGCTCAGTGCAGCTCCCCCAGGAGATAAAGACTAAAAAGACTTGAAATGTTTTATTCCATCTGAGGAAACAAGGGCCTTATCCAAGGTGGGAAAAGGAGACTTTCAATCCTTAGTTTCACTTCACCCTTCCAGTATCATCTGGAAACTCAGGGTTGTTTTGTTGTTGTTGTTGTTTGTTTTGTTACCAGGATTTCTTTTGATACAAAATGAGCAGAGTATCAATACATGCAACATGGGGTCATTGTAAGAACCACAAAAGACACTTGCAAAACATCTAGTATGTGAAATTTGTATAGAGTGCACAGTGCCTACCTTTGCAGAGAGTTTTTGTAATGAGTTCATTTTGCTTGCTTTTGAGATGGGATCTGGATATGTAGCCAGGGTATCCTGGAACTTACTATGCAATGTGGGATAGCCTTGAACAATTTATTTTTTAACAGCTATATTGATGTCTGATTAATGAAGAGAAATCTGTATGCATTGGAAGTGTATGATTTGATAAATTCTAACATATACAAGCACCTATTGAAATCATCCACCAACTCAAAATAAGGAATGTATTCATTTCTACCAAATAGTTCTTTGTTTGCCTTTGTAATCTTTCTTCCATAGCAGTGAACACTTTTCTCATTGAGGGGGCAGTCAGCCTACCCTCCTTTGTGTGTTTGGGAGTGGGAGGGAGACCTAGGGCTTGAATTCAGGGCCTGGGTACCATCTCTGAGCTTTCTTGCTCTGAGGGTAGTGTTCTACTGCTTGAGCCACTACTCCATTTTTGGTTTTCTGGTGGTTAAATGCAGATGTGAATGTCATGGCTTTCCCTGCCTGAACTGACTTTGAACTTTAACTCTCAAATCTCAGGCTCCTGAATAACTAGAATTAGAGGTCTGAGCCACTAGCACCCAGCTACTCTCTTATTTTGGGGTCTAATCCTGTTCCTTATCCAAAGGAACTTGTGTCCTCTATTCTTAGACTGGATGGACAATTTCCAAACTGCTTCTGTTTTTACCCAAAATGCTAATGATAAATAATAAATACATCAATTGACCTGGAAGGCGGACTCACCAACTAGTCAATTGTTTTGAAGTTCTGTCTCTGTTGAAGGCTTCATACACACAGCAGGGAGTCTGAGTCATATTTTTGCAAAAGATGAAGGTATTAATCTTCAAAGGAGGGTTTGCAAATTCATTTTGCAGGCCAACAAACATTAACTGAGCAATTGAAATGTTATTTGTTTTGTAAAGTCTGAATGGGAGCTGTGGCTGTATCAAGAGGTTAAGTCATATCTGATTATAGTTGATCCTGAGAGCCAGGCCAATAAATTTAAATTCAGCCCATAGGTCAAGATTTCTTATTGTCAGTGTGCAACGTGATTTAAATTGTCCTTAGAAAAAGTTATGAAAAATCATTATATAGTTTTATCCTTTTGTTTTTGAATTTACTCTGTTTGCTTAAAAAATCAGTTAAAGGAAATACTAATAGAACATAGGCTGGAACAGATATACCACTGCAATCAGAACTTAGATGGCCATGGAGAAATGTTGTAAAGATCATAGACAGTGCTTCCATGGGTGATCCTGAGTGTCTTTGATATCCTCAAAAAATACTTGCTAAGGGGCCGGGAGTTTGACCTAGTGGTAGAGTGCTTGCCTAGCATGCACAAAGACGTGGGTTCGATTCTTTGGTACCACATACATATAAAAAGCCAGAAATGGTGGTGAGGCTCAAGTGGTAGAGCTCTAGCCTTGAGAAAATCCAAGGACAGTGCTCAGGCCATGAGTTCAAGCCCAGGACTGGCAAAATATACTTGCTAAAGTAAAGCAAGCACTCAGGAACTTTGGGCTCAGTGTACAATTATCAGATAACAATTCAGTATAATCATATTTATAGGTGTGCCTCTAAGTCTAAAGGACTTTTACTAAGTTGCTATATGTAATTTTTTGAGATTTCCATGTATCAAATCCATGTAACATGCCAAATGTACAAAACTAAAACATAACTCTATCTTCCAGATTAGCTTCCGTGTGTTTTGGGTTGTTGTTATTTGACCTTTGTGGTACAAATCCAAGGTCATCCAATTTTCTCCGTAAAGGACCAGACAGTGACTATGTTAGGCTTGGTAGCCAGTGTGTTCAATTGGTTAACTCTTCTATTGTAGTGTAAAGGTAAAAAATGCAAGGCTTTGACTAGAGTCCAAAAAACTTTATTTTCTGAATCAAGTGGCAGGCCTTATTTAGCTAGGAGCCAATGGTTTGCCAAATCTTCATCTAAATTAAGGTCTTTCAGAATGTCCAGAATCTAACCAACTGGGGGTAGGGTGGGCAGTCTCCAACTATTACAAAAACAACATGAAAAGCTGTGAATTTCTTGCCCATGAAAAACTGCAAGATAAAAACAATCCCTGTGTGTCCACTGGATAACCCTTTACTAGTTAGCTCCTCTTCCAATCTCTATTCAGTTCTCAGGTAACATATTCAGTTAAGGCTGACCAGATTCTCTTTTTTTCTTCTTCTAACCTCTTGACATTCATTTTTCCATGTTAGTTTTGCGATCATAATACAGTTTGCTATTCTAATATCAGTTTTTTGGCATATTTTTGTGTCATGGAATGCTTACCTTTTGTTTTCCTTCCTGGATCCTCTCTCCTTATCCACTGCCAAGCTGCCTGCATGGATAGGCCCTCTTGACACACTCTGCAAGGCTGATTTTTTTTGTGTGTGTACATCTTTCTTTTATTTCAGATCTGTTTTCTCAACCAGCCAGTATTAAGGGGCTCAGAAGATACCCTCTCCTCTTCAACGTGTCCATCCCTCACCATGAAGAGGTCATCATGGCAGAACTAAGACTGTACACACTGGTGCAGAGAGATCGCCTGATGTATGAAGGAGTGGAACGAAAAATTACCATCTATGAAGTGCTGCAGAGCGAAAGGGGCTCCGCTGATGAGAGGAGCATGCTGGTCTTGGTGTCGGGGGAGGTCTACGAACTCAACAGTGAGTGGGAGACATTTGACATCACTGATGCTGTCAGACGCTGGCAGAAGTCGGGCTCTTCCACTCATCAGCTGGAGGTGCACCTTGAGGGCACTCAAGACCAACTGGAAGATGCCGGGAGAGGACAGCTGGAAATAGACACCAGTGCTCAGAATAAGCATGACCCCTTACTTGTTGTGTTCTCAGATGACCAAAGTAGTGACAAGGAGAGAAAAGAAGAAATGAACGAAATGATCACCCACGAGCAACTTCTGGAGATGGACAACTTGGATGTGGATGGCTTTTCCAGAGAACCTGGGGAAGAGGCTTTGCTGCAGATGAGGTCAAACATCATCTATGACTCCACCGCCCGAATCCGAAGGAATGCCAAAGGAAACTACTGCAAGAAGACCCCACTCTACATCGACTTCAAGGAGATTGGCTGGGACTCCTGGATCATTGCACCTCCTGGATATGAAGCCTACGAATGCCGCGGTGTTTGTAATTATCCCCTAGCAGAGCATCTCACACCCACAAAGCACGCAATCATCCAGGCCTTAGTTCATCTCAAGAATTCCCAGAAAGCTTCCAAAGCTTGCTGTGTACCCACAAAGCTCGAGCCCATCTCCATCCTCTATTTAGACAAAGGTGTTGTCACCTACAAGTTCAAATACGAAGGCATGGCTGTCTCTGAATGTGGTTGTAGATAGGAGAGGGATCCTGTGATTTATTTAATAACTGTAAATGTGTATATTTTGTGTTTATTTAATAAGAGTATTTAATGAGGGTGTACAGATGATAGAGGCTGCTTTTTACCTTAGGGAAATGGACAGGTGAGTTTGTGGTAGGAAGAACATTTTTAGCTATCTAATCTAGTCTCTTCCAGTCTGGTTTCTCTTTTTGGCCTTGCATTTCCCGACAATGCTACATTTAACAGCAAATGGCAGGTCCACACTACTTATTTTCCATGACAATTTGAAAACAGCAGCCCCTCAGCAAAAAATATGCTATCTAGACACACCAATTCACATATGTATATATGTACATACCTGAACTGATAAGCATCTTTAGGTTCAGCAAAGGCAGATTATACTCGAGTACATGCAAGGCTCACTGAAATGTGAATATATTTAAAGCCAATGGCATGTGTTCAGCCAACTCCTCTTCAAGCAGGGTTTAAGTCAAGAAAATCTGCATTAGGAATTTAAGAGTTCTAGGATTACATTTGAGAACTTGAGTGTTCTGCTATTACATTTCCCAAAGTCTCTGGACATTTTCACATTTGCATTTCTACAGTGGCTTAGAGCAGCAGGTCTAGAAAGGAGAATGAATGGAAGGGATTGTCATAGAAACCAGTTTTGAAAAGGGGTGGTCCTAGAGGGTCAACTGCAGTGAGCCCAAGAGAACAATGTGTTGTAGAAGGCAGGGGATGATGAGGAAAGGAAGCCAAAAGGGATCGCAGGATGAGCTTTGCCGCTCAGGTAATAGAAAGCAAGGCCATTTGTTGGCCTTCTTTTCTGTAGAGGACAGAGTGAAGAGGGATAATGGAGGAAGAATACAGATGCTATCATCAGCTGTATTTATAAAATAATAAGCAATTCTAATGAAAGAATTCCATCTTTTGGAGAAACAAAGCAATCAAAGACCAAGAGGAGGAAAATCAGAAGGGACCTGTTAACATCTTTTTCTTCACTTCATAATATTTTCCTTGCTTCTTTACTTTTGTTTTTCACTCTTTTCTATCACCTTCCTTCCTCTGGGCTCCTTTATTCTCATGACTCACATATTTCTCCATTTTCCGGGGATCCCTGAATCTATGTTCCATGCTGTGGGCTGGAAGGGGACTCTAAAAGCACTTCTACTCAGGATAGTTGCTAATCTCATTGGTTTTTTTTCACTGTCACCATTGTTTAATTAGATTTTATTATACTATGATCCTTTATGACAGGGATTTCTCATGAATACTTAAGTGTAAGGAAAGGAAGATCCGAGTCTAAATAAACACTTTTTAAAAATGAATGAATTAAGGAAAATTTTGCAAACAAATGACTTAAAGGTTAAGCTTGAAATTTGAAATTGAATGTGTTTTGTGGTAAAAAGAACACTACAGCAATTCCAGTTTTCCTGTTCTATGATTTTGTATTTGGAATTCACCAAAGCTGAGGGTCTAGGAAGAATCCCTTACAGGAATGGTCTACCTGGCCACGAAGGTGAGAAAGACATGGAGCATAGCTGCAATTTCAGTGCCCCCAGTCGGGATCACAGGCTCTGTAGGAGCAACCAGAGCAGGACAGGTCTCATTCATCGGGGTGAGTCCAGTCAGGCAATAGGGACGACTCACACTAGAATCAGGAATGTGGTTTCTAATATGTTGCCCCTCACTCCTGACCCGCTGAATGTTTGTTTATGAAGTCTTGTACTCCTCCCATAAAAGTAAACCTTCCTTGCTTTTTTCATGAAACTCATGGGGTTAGAAGCTTATGCTGCTCTACAACAGAGGCAAGGAAAACTCTTGAACTGAATTTGAACCTCAGCTCTATACATACACTGGTGCCCAAAAGGCAAGTCTTGGGAAATCCATTATCCTGGAAGAGTGATAGTTCATTCATCAGAGGGAACACACTGAGTGACAACCAGAGATGGTGACGCAACTCCAAATCCTTTTATTTCTAGGATAACCTTCATAATCGAGGATGTGGCTGGATACACACATAGCTAGAAACACTGGCAGCTCTTAGTGGAAGATGGTACATCCTTTAAACTTCATGGTACACCCTGTATATCCATAGATTCCACGGTACTTACCCTTTCAAAAGGACACTGAAATAGTCATACAGTAAAAATCTCAGCTAAACAGAATCATTTCTGGTAACTCTTATTTATTTTATGTCTAATATATTTATAAGATAATGGTGTGCTCATAAATGCTTTATAACCTTCAATCCTGTGTGGAAAAAAGCTCTGCTTTGTACATTTTTACACGGTCCTACCATGGCCCACTTCAAGGTACTGATGGGATGGGAATTTGGCTTGCAAACTTCCTGAAAACCTAACAGTGCTCTTGACATGAATGCTGATGCTGGAGAAGCCAGCCCGAGTTCCTCACTGTGCCACATCTGGTTCTGCCAGGCTGCTGGAAAACAGGTGTCCTGAATACCTGTAATCACTGTTACAGAAGTGAGCTGGCCATCCTGACTGTCTGTAAGTAGGTTGTGCCTATCTCAGATGTGTTTCTGTTCATCCTACTCCAGATATTAGCGTGCATTTCTATGAGGTTGCTCTTTAGGAATGGGCACAGAAAAATACAGATTAGTTATTGAAGTATTGCGGGCTGAAGTATTATGATTGTGTGTTCTCTTCTCATCACAAAGCAAATCATACCAACAATGATAGAAGCACTGTTCCTCAATATGTAGATAGTGATGGTGTCTTAGGAAAGGAGAGCTTCCTAATTATTTCTTGGTCATGCAGCTCTCACTCTGGCCCATACTAGTTAGTCTTTTCTTTCTTTATCATTTTATAGCTGAGTTATCAACACTGACGTTGATAAAGCTAATGACGCCTGAGGAAAACTGTAGCAGAGGCAGCCCACAAACAAAGCCGTCATGTAAAAGTTTCTAGGCTTCCTACTATTTATTGATTGATATATTTATTTTTGTAATATAGTGTAGAATATGAAATATTTTATTTTTATGTTTGTGAGTCACTCTAGGATAGAAGAATCTTCTATGCATTTCAACTAGCACCCGACTCAGAGTATCAGGTAGCTTGTGTTTTCATTTCTTTTGCATCTTTTGCATCTAATTATTATTCTGAGAAGTTTTGCCTTAAACATTATGCATTTGTTTCATATAGGTATGCTGTGAGCCATTCTGGTAAATATTACAGTTTTCATCAAAGTATAGATGCTCCATAAAATATTTAATCAATAAGTGTCATGTTATGCCATGCCATGCCATATCATGTCATTCCACAAGTTGATACTGTCATTTTATCATGTGAGGTAAATATTGTCTGACTGAGAGAATATAATTGCTGCTCAGTGAACAGAAATGACAGTTTTATATATATATATATATATATATATATATAAAAGAAGGTTTCTCTTCTCTCGATGTTTTCATTGTCTTTATTGATCCATTAATTCAAAGGCTTGATTGGATAATACTCTATAAATGTCAAAATATTAATTTATTGATTTATCAAATGGACAGCTTCAAAGGTCAATTCTTTTGCAAAAAGATTTCAGAATGTTAGTAAGTGCTTTAATATTCGTCCTAATGTGTATTCTTTGAGTAAGAGATATGTTTGTGTAAAACACATGTTCACGTGAAGGTTATGTTTTAACAGAAGTATTTGTCATTTATACACAATACAAAAGGGATATTATCTTTTTTAAAAAGGGCTATAGTTCTTTCTCAGAGACACTATGGGTCATACTTTGCAATTCTGTGAGCTCATGTGTACAGATGTACTTCCTTGTTCTCAAACAGACACCTGAGTTCACATATTAAGTGGAAGGAAAGTAGATGGCTTCGTACATAGGGGAGGGATATTTCTGCATGTGAAAATGTATTCATAAATTAATAACTCCATGAAGGAATACTGTTTGTTGTGACCTGCATGTTTCCATCACATGTAAGCACTGTTTGTTGTTGTTTTTGTGAGAGCTTGGCCTGATTATAATGGGAGACAGATGCCCAGGCCCCACAGAAGAGGCTTCTATGCATGTGGAATATCAGTATGTGTTCACGCACACCAAATCTGCTGAAGTGCGATCACATTCTTGCATACAACAAGAGAATTAGTCATGTCCAAATTTAGTGATTCGACTAAAATGAAGATGGGAATAACTATTTTACACTGTGTTCATAAACAAAAGGTGTACATTCAGAGTCATCTTGTTGAATAAAATGGAAAAATTATTTTCACAATAATTATTGGCAGTTTATTTTTTCTTTGGAATAAAGTCTCCCTTTTGACACTCCACCCTATCTTTGACATTTCCACTTCACAGCATATCCAGCGACACTCCGGACAGCAGTAGTAGAGAAAGGCCTCATGAAATGCTAAGTTCTCTTGAGCTTCTAAGTGCTCTTATTAGAGAGTGGGAGTCTGCTTTTGCATTGTTTCTTAAGAGTACTTGCTACATTTGTATTGGGACTCAATCTGAACTGCACTCAGTTTAAGGAATAGTTCTAGCCACATGTGTGCAAGTCACTGAGGAAGCACAATGGTAAGCAGAATGTTGTTCATGAATTTTCCTTAAATGGAACTGAAGTCTTGCCAGGTGTCTGATAATTTCCCAGCCCATACTGCTGGGAATACTGTTCTCAATTTTGGGGGTAAAAATGGTATACTATAGCCCATTCACACAGATCTAAGTGCTCTCATTGTAAAAGTGGTCTGTCTCTGACACACTTGTTCTATCTTATCATGTGATGACCTCTACCTCGTGATGATGCAGCAACAAGTAGTAGAGGTGCTGGCTAGATATCATGCCCCCTGATTTCCTGGCCCTCTCATTTCCTGTGAGGTAAATGAGTTTTTATGTTTTATATATTACCAGTCTTAGGTATTTTGTTATAGCAATGGGAAATGGATGGTATATATCTGGGCATGCGGTTAGACATAGTAGACTCCTGCAGGTGGGTGGAAATAAATGAACTCCACAGCAGCTGAAGCTTTCCCCTTGGTAGCAAAGGTCCTGGGAAGTAGACGGAAATTTATTCTTATTGTAAAATGTGGGATTTGAAGGGTGTAGAGTCAGCTCACTGTATAATACAAATCCTTTATTCCTAAATCTCTTTTGAGAGGATTTCTCATACCATTCATGTAGGCCTAAAGTAGCTCTTCCTATCCCAAGACTGTGCCCCCTCCACCTAATTCATGAACACCTCAACTTGATTTTACTTTAAAACATGATTTGGGGAATAGTAGAAGAAATTCAGGCTATTCAGTTCAAGTGAAGATTCTTTGATGAAAAGAAGTAAAAATGAGTGGGAGGTAAAAACTGGGAGTGAGCAAGGGAAGAGGTGACATTTGCTCCAAAAGAAATGTACTCTACTTGACTTACGTAACTGTAACCCCTCTGTGTACCACCTTTATAATAACAATAAATATTCAAAAAGAAAAGAATTTAAAATGGCCACCAATAAGCACATTGGAAATGCTCAGTAACTTTATGTGTCAGGAAACTGCATGTTAAAATTGAGATTCCATCTTATCCCAGTCAGAATAGATCTCAAGAAAACAACCAATGTTGATAAGGATGTGGAGGTACACTTCATACTGGTGGGGATGTAAATTAGTTCATCCATCATGGAAATCAGTATGGAGCTTCTTAAATAAAAAACAACTGCTATATCACCTGAAGCAATCTAAATCAACAAATAGTATAGATACCTACATATCCATGTTTATTTTGCATCATTACCCACAATAACTAAATCACAGCTCAGCAGCTTTGGTGTTCATCAGTGAATGAGTGGATAAAAAAAATGTGCAATGTGCCATATGTAGCCATAAATAAGAATGGAATCATACCACTTGCAGGAAAATGGTGCAACCTAGAGATGATCATGTTAGGCAAAACTAGATTCAGAAATAAAATGATACTTATTTTCTCCCACATGTAGAACTTAGATTAGAATAAGACAAGAAAGTAGAAGAAAGATTATGTATAGAAAGAAAGGGATTAGCAGGAGGGGCAGAAGGGACAAGAGAGGGTAATGGAATAAATATCATCAAAGTATATTATATACTTGTATAAAAATTTCACAATGCCATTCATCATTTTGTACAATTAATACATTGATTATATTTTGAAGAATTAATGCATTAATAGAAATGGGGGAAAACTATTATTGACAGGACATGTGAAGTTCTTTTGTCAAATCAAGATTCAGTAGAAATGTTCACACACACAGATCTGGGACAACTTCCTTGCACATCATAGTGATGACTCAAAAGTCTTTATTAGTCTTCTTGCCTAAGAAATAAGGACAACCTTACAAAAAGAGCAGATACCAGATTGACTCACTTGAAGAACATTGCACAAAATAGATGATACTCTTTAAACAAGAAGCCAGGTACTAGTTGTTCATTCTTGTAATTCTAGCTACTTAGGGAGCTGAGATCTGAGGACTTCAGTTCAAAGCCTAGCTGTGCAGGAAAGTCTGTGAGATTCTTTTTTCCAGTCCTGGGATATGAAATCAGGGCCTGGCACTGTCACTGAGCTTCTTTTTTTGCTCAAGGCTAGCACTCTACCACTTGAGACACAGCACCACTTGTGAGATTCTTATTTCCAGTTACCCATTGAAAAGCTTGAAATGGAGCTGTGGCTCAAGTGGTAGACCACTAGTCAAGATAAAACAACAAAAACAAAACAAAACAAAACCAAAAAAAACAACTAAAGGATTACTCCTAAATCTGAGTTCATGCCCCAGGACTGGTACCCACATGAAAAAGTTAATAAAAGGGGTTATTATAAATTAAGAGAACCTAAGGACATGACAGCTAGATATTGACATAATGATCTTGTAGTGAAAATTGCCCCCCAAAAGGACATCATCTTTTTGTCACTAATGCTTCATTGGTAATAGGCCCAACTTTATCAGTTGTACCCTCTCAAGAGACATTCATTTTAAAAAACGGTCTGCGTGGTTATGGCTCCTTTCTGCAGTACAGAGGGGGATGTCTAGGCTTTCGTTCAATGGGGCGTCTATGAAGCAAACCTTTGTTCAGTGATCAAACTTCATAGATGCTACAGAGCCTAGAGCAATATCTCAATGTGTTAAGCCTAAAGTCAATAAAGGAACTCTGTCACAAGTGTTTCCTAAAACAACCAAATTCAACATTCTGCTCCCTGAAAGGAAACATGCTTTTCAGGCAATAAACCATCTGTTCAAGTGTTTAGAAAACAATCTGCAATCACTGGTAATTTAAACTTCCTTATACCCCAGTTCAATGCTTGATAAGGAATGAGTGCTAACAGGATGGGAACTGAGTTACTATATTAAGAAACTCAACCAGAACAGAAAACAGCCCCCCTGCATTTATTTTGTTTATGTTCCAGACCCATCTATTTTAATTAACATAATATTTGTAGGAGTCCATCTCCCATTACACCTTTTGCTGGGACTGTCACATGTTTGATTCTTTCTTTTTCTTCCAATTATTACCCCAAAAATGCAATTGCAAAATAAGTGTACACAGCAAAATCAAATCTTAGCATTCTGCTCCCAAGGGCCAAACCTACGTTCTTAGTATATTTTTAGGTGAGGCATCAGGTTACTAGATAAAGTGTAGAATGTCTAGTTAAATTTTAATCCAAGAAAGAAATAGTGAAAAATTTGTTGGGTATATCTCAAATATCACACAGGACATACTGTACTAAAAAACTTCTTCACTGTCTGAAATTCAAATTTCACCAGATTTGTGTTTTCTTTTGCTAAATATGGCGGCCTATGCAAGTTACAAGATTGGGGGAAAAAGCGAGGTAAGATGAAGCTGTTTACCCTTCTGAATGATTGACGATTGAGATTACCAATCTCAATCAAGCCAAGCAGGGCTCATTGTTAAAGAACAGCTTTGCGGAGTGATGCTGAATTTATGATACGAATGCTACAGGAAGTAGTTATTCCTAACATAGTTATATGTGGAAAGTTAAGTCACAGTGGCTGTGGGCATATATCAACAGATAGACAGGAGCCAAGGTGGAACTTAAATTCTAAGTCATTCTGCTTTCTTCTTAAAATACCTCCTCGATACCTGTGGGTCATACTTTCAATCCTAGGTATTCATAAGGCAGAGAGTGGGAGGATGATTAGATATCAATTTCATATCATGAAGGCCTGGAAGAAGTTTCAAACTAGCTGGGCATGGTGGCTCATGCCTGTAATCCTAGCTACTCAGGAGGCTGAAATCTGAGGATCCTCGTTCAAAAGCAGCCTGTGCACTCCAATTAACCTCCAGAAAACAGGAAGTGGCATTATGGCTCAAGAGTAGGGCTGTAGCCTTGAGCTGAAAAGCTCAAGGACAACACCCAGGCCCAGAGTTCAAGTCCCATGACCAACAAAAGAAGAAGAAGAAGAAGAAGAAGAAGAAGAAGAAGAAGAAGAGGAGGAGGAGGAGGAGGAGGAGGAGGAGGAGGAGGAGGAGGAGGAGGAGGAGGAGGAAGAAGAAATTGTTTAAAATCTTCTCATGTGACTTCTTTGAAAGCCTTAAATGCCTATAATTCCAGGGATGATGGCTGACCCCTGCACTGTCCAGAGACCTAGAGTGCAACCCAGGTGTGCAAATGTCTCACTGGTTCCCTAGCAATGTTCCTGGATGACATCTTCTCATATTTATTTTGCATTGTATAATAACCCATATCCCAACAGTGCTTGGAACAATTTGAAAAAAACCACAAATCTGGAGTGGTCCAGAATAGGTGGAGGCTACTTCTCTGAGCTGTCCTGAGGCAAGATGATGTCCAGAGCTTCACCAAATGATGGAACCTGTGGTGGGGCTCCTTAGGCCACAATTGGCTTGCACCATACTCTCTCCACATGGCGACATCTGGGTCTTCTCACTGCTCTTATGGTGGCAGAAACTCCCCAGAATGTGTGTTGTGAGAGAAAGAGAAACAAATATTCATTATCTAGCCCCCAAAGCCTTTCATCATCTCTACCTCCACACCCTATCGGGTAGGTGTGTCACCAAGACCAATTCAGAACCAGAGGGAGGGGGATGGGTCTTTGATGACAGGGATGCTGGTGAGTGATTGACATTTCTAAAATCACAGTGAGGATTTTAGGAGGGCTCATGCAAATGCTTTCTCTATGTGCAGGGAAGCCTGCCCTGATTCTTCACCACAGCTGATTTGAAAGTTGGTGTCGGGTCAAACCAAAATGTCTCTTGCTTGCCTCTCCAATACACCAAGTTGATTATCTCTCAGGTTTCCTAGGTGGGGCTTGAATTTCAAATCCTTCAACATAAAGAGCACACGTTAAGTTCTCTGATTTAAAGCAACTCTTTGTACATTCGAAATGAAGGCTAGCCACTCTTCTCTTCCCCGGTTTCAACAATCAAAGCTTAGCTAGTAAATTAAGATACATTCAAAAGTGAACTAATTTCTAAAACCAAGTTTTGCGAAATACTCAGTCATGGTAAATATTTCCTAATAGAATAATAACTTTTCTTGAGTCAAACATGGTAATTGTTTTTAAATCTAGTATGCCAAGATGGCTAAAAACGTATTTTATCTATAGTTATAGGCAATTGCCATTCCTTTCTATTAGTTTCCACAGTTGTATTTGATGTTCTTGTGCTTTAGAAGAAGGAAACCATAAAATAATTAACTGAAGTCACCATATACACAAAAAGAAGGACCTGGTTTTAATAAAAACCTGGATTTCTGAGCTTCGAACATCAGGGCTCAACCTCATGCATCAAAGATCTTATTAGTAAACCTTTGTCCTAGGATTTGTCTCAAAGCCTTATTTTTTAATGTAGCAGAAAGCAAGCAAGAACCAGATACTCAAGACCCTGCAGGACCTATCATCTTCATTTTTACTTTCATGCCATGAGGATACCTAGAGTCCAGACTTTTAACAAATCCAGTCTGCCAAACAGAATTATTTAATAAGTGGGCATCAACAGGATATGGATGGGTGCCATCTGCTCGAGGAGTTGCAAAGTGAGAAGCAAAGTGCTTTTGAGACAGCCCAGGACCTGTTGTTGAAAAGCTACGTGTGGAGTAGGGAGAGGCTGAAGGCACTGTGGATTCATGCAGCCAGTACAATAACTGAGTCCCATGATCTATCACCTTAGGTTTGTTGTGCTTTGCTATGACAACTGCTTATCTGTGGGAGATGTTTTTAGATCCATAGTTGACACTTGAGGAAGTGGTTTTCCTTAACTGGCTTGACAGACAAAGACCAAATATGAAAACTCACCAGCAGCGCAGAAGATTTCCATAGAAGACACTGTAAGATGTATTTAACAGTTTTCATGTTTTTGAAGTGCCATATAAAAAAGACTGAACTGGAAATACTGATTACACCAAACCCCAGATTTCCAATAAGATGCACTCCATCAATCATTTACAACTCCATAGTTTAAAGCTACTGCTGGTGCTATTGTTCACAAAAGAACTTAAAAATCAGTGATGGGAACATAGAACTATTCTTCTGATCCTTGTATGTCAGGTATATCAGTCTAACCAAATGTCCCAGTGTTAGGGATTCATATGTGCCACACTTAGTCTGCGTGTCATGTTTTAAAAAGTAATTGCCTAATTTATCATGTCGAAATGTAATTTTTTGTCTTTTACCATCCATTGTATTTACTTTAGATTTATAGGCACATTCTAATGAGGAAAATCATCATGCAACTATGTTTCTTTGTGTCTGCTTTACTTCATTTAATAAAATTCTTTCCAGGTCAAACAAACATTCACACAGTGAGACTGAAGGAGGATATTCTTGAGAGGATCAGAAAGGCTCAATAGTTATATGCGTGTGATCATATAAAATGATGTCTATTGAAATGAACGCCAAGAAATGGAAACAAGACTTTCAAATTTTACCTTTTTGTGTTTTATTTTCCCCCATTCAGACGCTATTTTGATTTCTGTACTTTTTGTCTTGTATGCAAGTCTGTTTGGGGGAAGATAAGGGGAAGCACAGGAATGATGGGACAAACTATGAACTGATTGAGTACTGATAACCACTTGACAGTATGCTGAAGATGAACTGTGCAGTTCGGAGTGAGGGGGTTCAAGAGAGGAAAAATGAGAAAGTGAGGGAAGAGGTGACATTATTTAGAAAGAAATGTAAGCTGGGAATGTGACTTAGTGGTAGAGTGCTTGCCTAGCGTGCATGAAGCCCTGGGTTCGATTCTTCAGTACCACATAAACAGAAAAAGCAAGAAGTGGTGCTGTGGTTCAAGTGGCACAGAGAGGCTCAGGGATAGAGCCCAGGCCCTGAATTCAAGCTCCAGGACTGGCAAAAAAGAAAGAAAGAAAGAAAGAAAGAAAGAAAGAAAGAAAGAAAGAGAGAGAAAGGAGATGTACTTATTACCTGACCTATGTAACTAATTTCTCTGCATATCACTTTTACAATACAAATAAATAAAAATTTAAAAATACATCAATGAAAGTAATTGCTTACATGAGTTATACAAGGGGGAGCTATTTCGTTGTTGCATTTCATCACATGTTTACACTGTATTCAGATCAATTTCATCCCCGATTTCATACTTTCTAACCCCTATCCTCCTTCCCCAAGCAATTTTAACAAATTTCATTGCTGTATTTGCACAGTATTCAATGTCCTTCAACCTCTTTGCTAGCCTGACTCCTTCCCACCTGGCAGTCTATGCCTCTTTTCCAGCCTCATGTCCTTAGTTACTAACAGCTGTTATCGAGTTTCTTTATGCTATTTTCATATATACTTTTTATTTTGATTTTATTTTTCTTTGATTTATTTTTATTTGATTTTATTTTTCTTTATGGCTGTGTATTACTCCACAATCTATACACATATGTATACACACACACAAACACACACACACACACACACACACACACACACACACACACACACGTTCCCTGGTAGTTAGTACAGTGAAATGTATAAAGGAAGAAAGTAGAATGCTATTGCCTGCAGGGAGGGGAGAGAATGGGAAGGGAAAATTGAGTGACTTGTATTTTTGCTACAGGAAAACAGAATTTATGTTTTGTGGAATGAAATGATATATACATATAAATCATATGATATATACACATATACATATGTGTATGTTTTAATACCAATAACATGCTGTTTGGATTACATACACATTACATACATATACGTGCATAATGTGTCTTCCTTATCTGTTGGGCGCTTCAGATGAGTCCCTTGTCTAGTTATTGTGAACAGTGTTGTGATAAATATAGATATGGAGGTGTCTTTCTTGTATATTGACTTACTCTCCTTAAAGTATATGCCCAATAGCAGTGAAATGGAATCATACAGAAGATCTAATTTTAGTCTTTTACATAATGATTACACTAGTTTACATTCCCACCAAAAGGGCATGGTAGTTTCCTTTTCCCTGCCTCATTGCCTGTATTTATTTTTGATCTTTTTTCTTTTTGCTGCCACTATAATTGGAGTGAAATAGAATCATAGTGGTTTGATTTTCATTTTCTTTAGAGCCAAAGATGTGGAACATTTCTTCATGTATCTGTTTGTACTTCTTTTTGTAAACACTATCTATTCAAATCACTTGCCTATTTATTGACCAGATTGCTTATTTTCTTGTTGCTTGATCGTTTGAATTCTCTGTATATTTTGGATATTCACCCTTTTGCTGTTGAATATTTAATGGGGATTTCATCCATGTTGTAGATTTTCTCTTGATTCTGGTGATTTTTTTTGTAGGGCAGAGTCTTTAATTTTATGTACTTTTAGTTGTCAATTTTTGTTCCCATCCTCTGGGCATCTGGAGTCCTACTCAGTAGAAAGCTACCTGTGTCTGTAAGTTTTAGGGTTCTTCCTACAGCTTCCGGTAATAGCTGTAGTAGATTTAAAGTTTCACATCTTACCTTGAGTTTTTTGCTTGAACTACAACTGATTTTTGAGCAGGGTGAGAGATAGAGGTCTATTTCAGTCTCCTGAATGTTGCTATGTGCTTGCCCCAGCACCATTTGTTGAAAAGATTATCCTCCTCCATTGTATGTTCTTCACTTCTTTGTTAAAATTTGATTGCCTTTAACTGCGTGGCTTTATTTCTGGGTCTTCTATGTTATTCCATTGGTCTTCAGGTCTGTTTCCAGGATTTTTTTTCATTTTCTATCTCTTTTTTGAGTATCTCTGTCATGTTTTGATCCACTTTCTCTTGTTCATCTACATGTTTGTATTGTCTTGTCATTGATTTAATGGTTCTTCTTTTTGTCCAACTTCTCTTGGAATGTCTAGTTTTGAAGCATCGGTTTTGTATTGCATTATTGTATTACTGAGCTCATTATTTGGACTTTCTTCCCTTTCACCCTCACTTTAAATCCTTCATTGTAGTATGACTGTATTTTGATGGGTAGGTTTATTTTCCAGATGTTTCACTCTATTTTGACCTTCACTGTAACATTCAGTACATCTATCTGCTTCCTTGCTCAACTAAGGTTCCCACTTGAGGCATAATCCACATTGGCTTCATTTGCTTCCTGGTATTTCTATTGCCTTGCTCAGGATTTACAACATGATCGGCAGCACTGAGTAAATAGTGTTTGATTGGCGCAGAAGTAAATTTCCTGAATTAATCATTAAAAAATTGTGAATATCTAGTTAAGCTTGTTCCAGTTAAGGATGTTCTGCCTGTCCAGTTTCCACAGCTCGGATACTGGATATCATCTCCATCAGACTTCTAAAAGCTGAAACAGCTGTGAGTCACTGGCTCTGCAGATCCAGAAGCTACTCACTGTGACCCAGATTGCTTGTTCAGCAGCTTCCATCAAGTTGACCGGGCCCCAGAGTCACGCTACTTCCCTGTTGAGAGATTTAGGAGATAGGAGGTCTAGAAACTTAATTGAAAAAGCTTTCTGATTAAAGCAGGTCACGTTTCAAGAGACATATTCAAAAATAATACTGGCTGAGGAAAAGGCCATGCTAGGAACAGAGGACAGATGTGGAGAACTCCAGATGGTTTCCCTGTGTTCTAATGTATATAGGGGCGGGGGGCGGGGAGGGGGTGTAACTGGTTGGATGGTGATTGTATGAAGTAAGACTGGTAATGGTGGCAGCTAATTAAAAATGATAAAGGGCATTGAGTGCTCGAAAGGGAAAACCGAGTGTTCCAGTCTGAAAAATTAAGTATTAGGTATTCATCAGATAGAAATATGACTGTGGAGTGAGGAGAAAGGTCAGGAGTGGTGGACTCAGGCTGGGAAACGAGAGCATTGTTCTGCCAGCGAGCACCGGGAGGCTTTCTTCTTTACTGTTAATTTACCCAAGATCCTGAGTCAGAGTCCACATGGTAAAGCCCACCCTCTCTCTCAGTGCCACTATGCCCATGACCTCTGGGTTAGCATAACAAAGTGGTACAGCTGTGAGAGCCTCAGCAGAGACACGTGTCAAGAGACACTGGCATTTCCCCATCTGCAAAGGTAGTCCTCAAAGATAGTCCAGGAAGATGCAGGGTTCCCAACACTCTGAGTCATAGCTCTACTGATGATGCTTCCAGAGGTGGAATACAGGAATGAATGTATAATAGAAACATGAGGAGTTGTGAATCTCAGTAGAAAAGTGCAAGTCAGTGAACAGTTTTACAGAAATACATTTTCAAACAAGGAACACCTGCAATGTGTGGCATAGGTAGACAGGACTGGACTTACTCAGTCTTCTGTTTGTCACAAACACTGCTTGGTCCATCACTGTGGACACTTTGTCAGGAGTCTACTCTCTCTCTCTCTCCCTCTCTCTCTCTCTCTCTCTCTCTCTCTCTCTCTCTCTCTCTCTCTCTCTCTCTCTCTCTCTCACACACACACACACACACACACACACACACACACACACACACACACACATCCCATCCCACTGTGGTACAGTTCACGGAGTCCTTTGACTCCTTTCTTCACTTTATCACAGTTTATCAGCCTTTGGTCTGTCCTTCACAGATTCACATCCATTATCAGCTTCCTTTCTCTCACTGTGTGGGTGTTGCTTTCATCTTAGCTACAAGGCAAAGCTCCAAGACTAGATTTATATTATTCTCTTTTCTCACTTTGTTCTTGGGTGGCTCTGGAGGATGGATGGATGCATGTACTCAGAGGTCTCCTAATCTGCAGACTGTGAGACTGTCCAACAATCCTTCCAATAGTCAACAGCGTCTCCATGTTCCATTAGTTACGAGTATTCCAAAAAAGAGAGTGTTCCAAATGCTTCACTCTTTTTTTTCTGTCCTAGAACCTATTTTCTTCCTGTGTATCCTACCAACTACCGTAGCTTCAGCCCCCTCAGCAATGAATTTTTTTGTCTATGTAGAGTACAGATATGCTATATAGAGTACAGGTATGCATGCCTAAGAGTGAACAGGAAATGATGGCCCATAAGACTCCAGGATACTCCAGTAAAGAGTGATGAGACAGGATCAGAATTAATTAAGATAAAAAGTAGTAGCTCACACTAAGCTCTTAGTAAGTGCCAGGCAGCATTCCAAACGTGGCACCTCCTCAATCCTCATGACAACATCATGCCCAAGTGGATAAAAACAGATTCCTTATTTACTCGTGCTTCTTTGCTAACAGAACGCTAATATAGCTCATCCCTATGGCAAAGTAAGGGAGGTAGGACAAAACACACTGATAAACAATTGAGAGTTAAGGATAAAGAATGATTGGGATAAAGATGATATTTCTGGAAATCTTTTCAAAGGTAAAAGTAGGATATAGGAAATTCTTATGAGAAAATAGCTCAGATCCCTCCACATTATCTTTGATACCATATGAAGATCAAAGAAGCCAAACAGAGCAGCCCACAAGAGTTCAGAGCTTTAGTTTGTTATATAAAATGAGAACTTCCATTCAGCGCATGAACCTTTTTAAAGGAATGATTTGTACTTCACTATTTCTAGACTAACTACTCCGATTAACACATTATAAAGTAAGCTGAAGAGGGGGGACCAAAGAGAAAGCAGTGGGTAAGAAGAGCACCAGCCAACACCAGTCGAGTATGCAGCGTATTTATTAGAAGAAATTCCTAAGCCACATATACATTGATGATGTCAGTAATCATAGCTACTCGGGAATATAAGATCTGAGGATTCTTGTTTGACACCAATTTGGGTAGAAAAAATCTTTTTCATATATATTTTATTGTACAGGGGACATACAGAGGGACTTAAGTTACATAAGTAAGGTCATGAGTACATTTTTTTGAACAATGTTATCCACTTCCTCATTTTCTCTCCTTATCCCACCTCCACAAGAGACTCGCATTTCCAATTTAATAATAGAACTCAAGTGGTTGATCCCCAGTGAAAAATATCAGCAAGTGTATAAAGCCCCAGTACTGGAAGAGAAAGAGAGAGAAGAGGGAGAGGGAGAGGGAGAAGGAGAGGAAGAGGGAAGCCAGAGGTGGTGCTACCCAGTTGCAATCCCAGTACTTAGTTAGGAGGGAGGCTGACCAGACTGGGTCACATTGTGAAACCTTGTCTCCAGAAATAATCAGACAAAATCTATACTCTGGGATTGTGTTTCTAATCATTGAATTTCTACACCTACTTAAACATTGCCTCTGACACTCCTCCTGGTAAATTTCCATAATTCTCATTTTCAGATTGGTTTTGGTTCTCTATCAGAGCTTTTCTTTCTTTAATTAAGTGTCATTCATGATCATCATGTTTTTATTTATTTGCCTTCTTATTACTGATTCTCCCCTTCTAGAAGAACCAAAATAAAACCTTCCTTTCTTGTCTTTCTCATAGAGCCTTGAATTTTCTGGGTTCCATAGACTAGGAAAAAATTATTACATATCTGGTACATCATAATAAAAGTTAGAACTTGCAATCCAATTTGGAGCCTCTTTGCTAAGTATATTTCCCCCAACTAATCATCTATATTGTTGTTAAAAACATATTTCACTTTAAATCTAATACATACAACGTTGCCTAGAAACCAGGCCAGATTTTTATTGAGGTTGTGTCTCCTCCTGATGGCTTTCCTTCTTTAGAAGCTCTGAGCCATGGAAAATTCTTTTAGAATTCTTCCAAAAGGGTTTCAAAGGAAACAATTGGAAGTGCCCTTGGCCATTCTTTCGTGGCTTTAAAATGCATGCTGCATATCAGTTTTGGGATATTTGCAGTGCTGTCTCAAATCCAGGACTCTGGTACTTCTCAAATCATGTTCCCAACTCAACATACCATCAGCAAAGAAATACATTCAGAAAATACTGTGTCCTCAGTAAATTTGTTATTAGTAAGCCAGGCATGGTGGTTCACGCCTGTTATCCCAGCTACTTGGAAGGCATAGATTAGAGGATCTCAATCCAAGGATATCCCCAGCCTCAAAGTAAAGCTATATCTGAAAAATAACTGAATGGAAAAAGGGCTTGAGGACATAGCTTGAAAGGTGAAGTGTCTGCCTACTAACCTAGAGGCCCTGACTTCCAACCCCAGTGCAAAAATGAAACAAACAAAAATCACACAGCTATTTGTTACTATGGACTAGATATAATATTCTTTTCCTTGGCCTTTGGCACATAAAAATATGAACAATAGTTATAAAACATTGTTGGGAATGTGGAGGTTATATTAAAAAATAAACAAAATCTGGATAAGAGCACTAAATAGTAGTGTTCAAAAAGAGCACTCAGTAATGGAGCTCCTCAAAAGAAAGGATGAAAACTATGGAGTATTTTCTCTTCAAAGGTACTTTTCTGTTGTTTTTGAATTACTTTGTGAGTAAAAAAGATCATAACTAAAGGTACACAATTCTGAGTCTGTCAACTCACAAATAACAAGCAGAAGTTTGTAAAACTTTTCAATTCACAGCTTCCTTAAAATGCATGTCATGGTATTCTTGGTTCGAAAGAAACATGTAGTTCCCTCATTTACTAATTAAAATCAAAGCAATTTAAGAATATTTAACTTGTGTTTTAATTTAGTAGCTAGCTATTTGAAAAAGCAGATGTACATTGAAAGAAAAATAATGCATTCAAGATTTCATTTGCAAATAACCACAATTACTAACAGGACATGTACTCCTGTTGAGTGCTATGTAGTTTCTCCAAACCAGAATCACATTGGACATTTCTAGATACAGTTTCCTTTTCATGATGGTTTGCATGTGATTCTTGTAATTTATCTTACCATAGCTATGTCCTCTGTTCCAGAAAATTCAGCATGGTTGAAAGGGATGTAGACAATCTACTGGAGACACTGAAAACCACGTCAGGCTGGTAGGCTTTTCCGAGAGCCCTTGTGTGTTTGTGATGGCTGGTGTAGTGGGCAAAGGCACACCCGTTGGGAAACATCAGAATTGTTATTTTTGGCTGCCAAGAACTATGGGAAGATCAGGTATGTGAGACCACCATTAATAAATTAATCTTGTCAATAGCAATTTCTATATGAATGCAATGCATCTGGCTGGGGTGGAGGATATCTATGTCATATATCAAGCCTTGTTTTCATGGAGTATATTTAAGGGAAGTTCTCCAAGATCACTTCCTTGTTTTAGTGAAGGCTTTGTACAGACCCTAGACATTCAGCCAGGCTGGAGGACTAGGGCATTGACCATGGGTATCTTTTCCTAGGTCTCAGGCAGGCTGAAGTTTACTACTTAGAAGCAAGAGATCTGCTTTGTTGGGCTTTAGACCTCCACCTTTAGATCTAGGTCCCTGTTATGAAAACCTAAAAATGATTAGCACAGAAAGGGTTCAAAGGTCCCAGGCTTCAAAGGTCAAACTAGTCCTAGGAAGTTATAAGCTTTCCAAAAGAAACATTGTTTTTGACTACAGCCTCATAGTCTAGTCCTAGGCCGCCACCCAAGTACCATAGGCCTTTCAATCTAGTGGGCCAGTGGGTGGATGGAAAGCTATGAGTCTAGAGCTCCCACTGGTGGCAGGAGTGACCACCATCATTATCTGGTTGAACATTTGATTTCCTTACTTCATATTGGGCTTAACAGCCAGGCCCACACCAGAAGCATCCAAAACACGCTGTCTTTATCTTCATGAGGACACTTCTCTACACACTAGCAGTTTTCTGTGGACTCTCATGGAACAATTGTTATCTTTCTTCATAAAAGTATCCTTTTTTTTCAGTCATGGGGCTTGAACTCTGAGTTTGGGTCCTGTCCTTGAGCTCTTCAGTTCAAGGCTAGCGCTCTACCACTTTGAGCCACAATACCACTTCCAGTTTTCCGGTGGTTAATTGTTGATAAGACTTTTGTGCTCAGCCTGGCTTTACCTCGATCTTCAGATGTCAGTCTCCTGAGTAACTAGGATTACAGGCACAAGCCACCAGTACCCAGAAAGTATCTTCACTGTTTATTATTAGAATAAACTTCCCAAAGAAATATATATATATATATATATATATAATCAACATCAACAAAACCGCACCAGGAAACATGAAAAGATGAGGTGGGTTTAGGAGTAAAAGAGTAGATGAATGAAGAGAAGGGGGTGGGGAGAATGGAGCCAAGAATTCAATGTATAGCCTACAAAATTTTCTTATATCCACTCAAAGTTGGCATTGGCCTCCCTATCCAGATTATCTTTCATGGAGGTCAACTATCTTAAGACTGGCATAGGAGTTATTGAATGCCATGTGCTTTTTGTATATTCTGTTTCTTCAATTACTCTCAAATTACTTTCTGAAGAGCCATGGTGACACACAAGCACCACTGCCAATGAGTAAGAAAAATATGCACAGCAAATGAAATCCATGATGTTCACGTAATTGGATCAATAATATGAAATCTATTATGAGAACATAAAGCAATAGCCCAAAGCCAAGAGTATTAGTTTTGCTTAGTACTCAGCACCTTAGCAAGTAAGCAATCTCAGAGTGACACAGAATAAAGACTCTTCTAGCAGGGGCTTTCCTTTCTTTTCATAATAAAGTTATTTCTCCATATCCATAGGCTTTACATCTCAAAATTCAACCCACTATAGACAGAACCTAACCCCCTCACACATACCTGTAAAAAACATACACTTATTGTCTATTTTATTCTTCCCCAAACAATACAGTATAATAACATTCATACTGGATTGGATATTATAATATAAAGATTGATTCAATTATACTAGAGGATATTAGTAGAATATATACACATAGGCTAGTATATCCTAGAGACATGAGTATCCATGAATTTTGGAATCTACAGAGATCGCCAGAACCAACCAATCTCAAGAAGATACCAAGGGGAAACCATATGCAGCCTTAAAATATGCACACTACCTAACTCAAGGCATTTGCTTCCTAGAGATTAAGTTCAGATTCCCACAGAACTGCTGTCCAGCTCCAAAGCCGTTGAGCTGGGCCATGTGCTCACCTAGCTTTTCCCTTGAAAGGGGAGCAGCAGTAAAACCACCTCCCTTTTTCATAGCCTGGGAAGGAAGCAACTTATAAGCAAAACAATGGTTTTGTATCTTTGCCAGAAGCAATAATTAAACTCAAGAAGCAGGGGGCAAGTTTATGTCAATACATGGCCAAGATGGGCCTTGTTCAAAGTCATCAGATAGCTATTCTTCTGGTGGCTCAATGACCCATTGTTTTGAAAACAGTCAGACCACGTAAGACAGAGCTGAAGACATTTCACATCAGGAAGCTGCAAACCCCAAATAAGGACAAAACATATATTTAACTCATGACACATCTCGCACAAAAAAGAGATGGAAAATGTATGAACTTCTTTTCTTTCCCAGAATCACATTATTCCCACCAAGTTCTTTATGTGGAATAAGTACATTTTTCTCTCTCTAAAGCACATCCTTTAAGTTTATCCAATGTGCCCCACTTGGCCCTCATAATCTCTAAAGAAGAGGGAAGGTTTCTCTGAGTGGAAAGAAGAGTTGAGGATAACTGAAGTTTAGCATGATGAGTAAATGTCTAGCCTCATCCTTTCTTTGCCACAAAGAACCAGAAACACAATGGATATCCTAATCCCAGAGTTATTTCCAAGAGGTCTTTTGAGAGTAGAGATGATTCATCAGACCATGAATGATCCATACAAGGACCTAGTGACATGCCAGCCATTTCTCAGGAGAAGCAGATGGTTAGGACTTTGTGCCATGGAGAAATCTTCACTTGTAGATGGCTCTATTTTGCTGCTGAGTAACAAAAGGCACATTTAGGGATTCTTTCCTGAACACCTACCAGAGCTCTTTAAACCATGCCCTCAAGTGCCTGTGTATCAGCTCGATATTCAAAGCAAGGACATCTCAAAATTCTTGGATGTGCCAGGCACGGTGGTTCATATCCATAATCCTAGCTACTTAGGAGGCTGAGATCTGAGCATCATGGTTCAAAGCCAGACCAATACTAAAGAATATGAGACTCTTATCTCCAATTAACCACTAGAAAATGGGAAGTGGGGCTGTGACTCAGGGTTAGGGCGGTAGCCTTGAGCTGAAGATCTCAGGGACAGCACCCAGACCCAGAGTTTAAGCCCCATGATCCACAAATAAAAAATTCTTGGATGTTTTGTTTATGGCAAAGTTACCTTATTCTTCTAAATAAATGAACATATGATAAGCAAGCAAAGGTGGAGATTCAGAGAATGGAGATGCAGATGGGAGAGAGGAGTGCATGGATTTGATGTTATCATTGGCATGGTTTGAACTAAACTCAGCAGTTTTAGAATCAAGTAAATTCCCAGGACCCCTCCTCTCTGATTTCTGCTTTAATTGGTATGGGATGTGATGTAAGCATCTGAATTTCTATTTTACTGGTCTACTGTATAACCAAGACCAAGAGCTACAGTCTTGAAACATCAATTGGTAACACAAACAGATGAAAAAGTCTCAAATACAGTGTGTAGTTATACCAAGGAGCTGTGGCCTGCTTTATACCCTGGAAGCACTTAGCAACTGATGTTTGAGAAATAAGTCAAGAAAAGAAACGAGTATATGATCTGTGGGTCAGGAGACACTGGTCAGTCTATTGTCTCAGCCACACATTTCCTGCCGATGGAAGGAACTGCTTGGATTAAATCCACTACAGAGCATCTTCCAGGTTTGTTATTCTCTAAGAAAATCTTCCAGTATTAGAAGAAGTGAGAGTTACAACTGTACATCCTTATTAAAATTGCCTGCTTACTCCTCATAAGAAATTGCTCTGGGAAATCTGAACCACAAGCCTTGAATGCCAGCCTGGCATGGAGATTGCCATAGCTCCACCCTGAGAGTCTCTCCCCTCCTAGTCTTCTCTGGCAAGATGAAGGGCTTCATATGATTCTTGTAAGGGACATCCACTTTAATTATGGGATCAGCCTATAAATTTTCTTCCTGCTCCGCTGGAAGCACATGGCCTGCTCATTGCTGGTATCTGCACAGGAAGTGGCGGAATGCGGAAGTTTACCAGATGTTAGTGTACACGTCCTCCTGTTCCTAGCCAATGGAGTCCAGCCAGCTGTTGCTGTGGCACTGTGCTCCTTACCCTTCCCCCTTCTCAGCAGCCTGAGGCTGCCCTGGAATCTCCTGCTTCTGGCTTTTCTGAACAGAGCTTAGGGCAGTTGGTGAAAACAAGAACAAGTGTTTATGTCTTACATCCTTTGCAGCAGAACTCCACATTGGTCTTTTCATGCTTCCGACATTGACCGAAACCTATTGATATTCAGATAGTGCCTCAGTACAAACTGTCCCATCTAGTGTGTAAACTCAGTGAGAAACCCACACATGTCTTGGGGGGGCGTGTGTGTGTGTGTGTGTGTGTGTGTGTGTGTGTGTGTGTGTGTGTGTGTGTGTGTATGCATGCACATGCATGCATATGATCCTGTCTGGAATTCTAGCAAGGAAGGAAGAGGTTTTAAGATGCATCTTGCAGAACTTTCCAGGCATGTGAGCAGAGATGGGTAAGGAGAAGGTGAGGGTGGGTGTTGGCAAGAAAGAAAGGAAGACTTGGTACTGTCCTGTATTGTCATAGGAAATGCCTGGGCCCAACAACTGGCACAGATCATTTTCTAAGACTGCCTTTCTGAAACTGCCCTCCCATCACAGTGATGGAGGGAGCTATCCTGTCATGTATCTTATGCTCAGCTTTATGAGGCATTAGGGAAAATGATATCCTATTCCAGATCTTCTTTCCAGACCCTTCTTTGGACTAGAACCCTGGAACATGGAGTAAAGTGTCAACATTCTCATTTATTCCTGCTTCTAAAGCTCCAATGCCTGTTTGCTGTCTCAGCCTATGGGTGGGAGGAATGAGATCAGAGGTACCCCCCACCTGGAGGATGATGGGATTCCAACATGGCATTGCCACCGTTTGCTCTTGAACTCACCATGGACCTGGAACATAGACCCAAAACTGACTTCAGGGCCTACTTTCAGGCCATTGTCATCTGTGGAACTGTGGTACTGGCCATTCCCATACTCCACTCTGCTTAGTACCCAGAGACTCAGTGTGAGGCATCTGGAAGGAACACATGTACACATGCAAGAAGAACTTCCTGCAGGCATTCATCAGCACAAATCAGGAGTCCAACCAAGGATGCCAAACTTGCAACTCTAAGTTAACAACACACAGAACCTGGGAAATCAAAGATTTTTATTGCATTTCTTAACAATAGCCCAGTTGTCATCTTTTAATCTTTCATAAGCAAGACTCTAGGATGGAGCTCTGTGTTGTCCCTCTCCACATCAATGTGGTCCTTTGGGAGTTACAGGTGGTAGCACAGAGCCTGAGCAACAGAAATCAAGAATAACAACCAGAAGCTGGGGGCCAGTGGTTCATGCCCATAATCCTAGCTACTTAACAGGCTGAGATCGGAAAGAGTAACAGTTCTAACACTGATACTGGTAAGGTCAAGGACTTCTTTTTAAACATCTCACCAACAGAAAACATAAAAACCTATCTTGGATTAAGAGGTCTGAGCAGAAGAAGCCTCTGATGTAGGATGGGAGTCCTTTTGTAAGGTGTTGTTTAGTGCCTTATGCTCTTTGAAGGAAAGGGAACTTTCTGCCAATGGCCATTTGGATATTTAGATATCATTCTTGGTTCAAACAAAAGTATCAATACAGGCCATAAGTAACCGACAAAAGCCAATGAGAAATACATACCAGTCCTGTCAAATATCATATATTTTTATGGCCATATTCTACCTGCAGTCTGAATGAACCCACACTTCAGAGAGTAAAATCACATTTTGGTCAAACAAAACAGACCCTCCATACATGACCACGGTACTGAAAGGAAAATGGGGACTGGAATGCATGGTCTCCCCAACCCCCGCCCATTCCTGCTCCTTCACCAAGCCATACATCACGAGGGTGATGGATCTGCTTCAAGGGCGGGTGTCCTTTACTAATTCTTGTGAAGATTTTTGCAAGGATTACAAGTAGCCTTCCTCCTCCTCTTCCTTCTTCTTCTCTTATTTAAATACAATTATCCATTTATAAATAAAGTTCTTGGTTTATTTTCAATCTAGTCATCAGTTTTGGAATGCTTGGCATCAGGGTAGGGGATGTCAGGTTGGGTTCTGGCTCCAGCGGGTTCAGCTTCTCAATCGTTACCCTCCATAAATGAGTACTTGAGAGCTGAGTACCTGTCCCTTGTCTCTGAGCAGGCCTCAGAGCATCTAACCAGGCAAGTGATTTCACACAAATAAAGATGGAACGCCTCAGCCTAACTCTGTGCCAGGCCCAGACTTCTGCCTGAGTCCTGAGATGTCCTGCTCCAGGGGTCTCCTTAGTCAGTCTACCCTGGAAAGTTCCATTTCACTCTGCCTGAGGCCACAGAGGAACAACACAAGTGCCGCAGGCACGCAAGGTTCAAGTATCACATGTATCTATCTGTGTCTCTGCTGACCCTTATCTTCCCGTAAAGTTCACTGATTTCTTTATGGGAAAATGTGTTTCTCCCTACAGATGTCCTTCTCAAGATTCTCAGAGAGTATTTTGTTCTTCCAGTCATCAGGCAGCAGAGGAGAAGCATCAAAGCTGGACCTGACTTATGCGATCCTAGCAGTACTCCTGGAACTCTCAAGCATCTGTCTTGGTCTTGGGCTCCTTCATTGATTTTACAAATTCTTTTACTTCTTCTTCTAACACCTTGTTCCTCCTCTCCACATCCTCCCTGGAGCGCTCCATGTTTCGGAGACTGATTTCCAATGCAGCAAATTTCTTCTTTTCACTATCCAGCTCCTCACTGAGTCTTACCACCTTAGCCCAGACATCATAATTCTCCTTCTCAAGGCTACAAAGAAGGAAAGAAAAATTGTATTCACAATTGTTTTGTTAAATGGCAAGTCGTTTGTACAACTACTTAAAGATAATAAAAAAAAGAATAAAGAAGGAAGTAAGATTTATGAAAAAGATGAAAGAAAGAAAGAAAAAAGGAAAGGAGGAAGGAAAGAAGAAAGAAAATGGGTACTGTAGTTTTTCCTTCACAGCTGTACACTCTTGTTTACAACCTTGTGTTGTTTTTCCTTTCCAAAACATAAGACCCAGTCTAACTGGTGCCTTTCTCTCCTGTCCACACGAAGACTTTCCAGCCAAGCAGGATTGTCAGGAGTCTAGGCCTCACCTTTGTCATTTTATACCATCTGGTGACATCTCTTAAGCTAGTATTCTGCATGTCATTTCATGTTTTCTATCTTCAGTCATATAATAAGATCGATGAAGAAATCACTTCTGACAGATTTATACGTCTATCCTTATAGCAACTGGCATCTGTCCTGTTCAATAGAATCTGTGGAGGCTACATCCATAATCCAGATTCCCAACATTTCTATAGTTTCAGATGGTATGATGAGAAATTTGCTTCAGAATTTCATTTTTAGGACACTGCCTCCCTACCCCCGAATCAACTCACCTCTATTCTTCAGACTTGAGCTTCCATTTTAGTCCTTGTCTTGGGTAGTTTCTTCAAAGACCTTGACATATTCTGCATGTAACAACCTTTCCTCAGAACCTTGTCTGTCCCTATCTATCTCTTCTTAGAGCAAATCTAATTTCATTCCTTTTCACCTTTTTATTACAAATCTAGTTTTCTTCTCAAAGTTCTCCAACCCTTCTTGGCAGGTAGAAAACTCCAGGGAAGATACTGTGCTAGAATCCTGAGCACTGCTTCTAGTGAACAGGATGTGTTTATGGGGGTTCTAGAATCTGGGTAACCTATGTTAAAATCCTAACTCTGGGCCGGGAGTTTGGCCTAGTGGTAGAGTGCTTGCCTAGCATGCACGAAGACCCGGGTTCGATTCCTCGGTACCACATACATAGAAAAAAGCCAGAAATGGTGCTGTGGCTCAAGTGGTAGAGCTCTAACCTTGAGAAAGTCCAAGGACAGTGCTCAGGCCTTGAGCTCAAGCCCAGGACTGGCAAAAAAAAATCCTAACTCCTTTCATGTCTGGTCACATGACTTTCAGGAATGGTTTTATACTTTCTGAATCTTATTTCTCCTGGGAAATAGGGATGCTAACTATTCTACAGAATTGTTGTAAGTATTCAAGATTTCTCTAAAGCCCAAAGCTGTTCTGATCAGAAGCAGTCACCTCTCGGGCAGCTGGTTCTTTTCCCACTCTACCAATGATACTCCTCTGCTAGAAAGAAATGGGAACCTTCTCCTCAATGGCTTTGATCACAGCCAAAATTTCAGAGAACTCTTTTCATTCTACAATTGATTGATTTCAGGATCTCAGAGCTCAGGTTCTCAATAGAGCTACATTTTGCTTAGAGGATGACAGAGCTCTGTAGGAATATTGGATAGAGGCTCACAACAGTCTTCCTTTTGGTACCTAAGTCTTAATGGATGAAGGCTTCTTCATTCATTCTTATGGATGAAGTATCTATAAACATGGATATTCAGCAGGTTGCATTTCATGGCCTTAAAACTAGTGTGGATATGGGTAAAACTAGTTGAGGTTATCTCTCATGATCGAGAGGTTGCTGAGAGATCAGAAGCTTCATAAAACACCTCCAATCCCAGGAAAACACTACCTACTCCACACAGCAGATTGTAAGTAAGTGTCTTAGGAAATATATGAGCATAGGACAATAACTTCCTAAGATCAAGACCCCCCACTGCTGTTCCCCATGTAACATGTGGTTAATGGGAAGCTAGTGAGTAGCTGAAACATAAGTCAGGTGGAAACTATCCAGAAGTTTCCATCTTAAACAGGCTTTCTGATGGCTAAGACAACCCCACTGGGTCATGTTGTTCCCAAAGCTAGATTTCTGCTGGTCCCTTGTAGATGCTTAAAAAATAGCTGTAGAATCAATGAATGGCATTTATATAAATCACTATAAAAGTTTTTTGTTTTCATTTCATCAAAATACACTGATTCTTAAGGAACCACTATTTGGAAATTGTGTAAGCTCTTTTGGAAAAATATTCAAGTTTTCATAAGTCTAATAATAAGTTTAGGATTTTCACTCAAGTGGATATCTAAGCCGTTCTTTTCCCTCTTTGGACTGCCATCTTTGCTAAATAGTTTGTAATGTGATTTCTCTGGCAGATGAGAACAATTCCTATTGTTTCCAAAGATTGAACCAAGTGTTTCCCATACTCCTCTACATGGAACTTACCTTTTTATCTGTTCCTCATAGGTTTGCTTCTGTATTTCTATTTCCTTCTGTAGGTCCTGGACCATCTTCTGCAAAGAATCCAGTTCTTCTCCAGAAATTTTCCGTCTGGGCCCAGTTTCAGAGCTCATGTCAGAGTCACAAGCAGAGGAAGGTAGCACATCTACTGTGTTCCCAGAGACTTCTGGCAGGACAGGGACATTATCATAGGTAGAAGTCCTCTGGGAGTCAGACAGATGGCGCAAGTCCTGAGACATGGTTCTCCTGTGGCCTTCCCCTGCCTTGGTCCCAGAAGACCAAAACTCATTTTTGAAGACCTCTATTTTGTTGCTATTGGCACTTTGAAAAGCTGATGTCAAGAAACATTTTCGGTTAGGGAGAGTTTGAGTCCTTTTTCTAGACTGCATCTTCCACTCCTCCGGCTTTTCCCTGGGGCCCTTGCTGTGGTCCTCTTGCTGCTGGTCATGTGGCTGTAGTCTAGTGGGGCTAGTGGCATCTGTGTCATTTATCTAGAAGAAAATATTCATAGATGTTACAAATGTTTTTTCCACTCACGTATCATGTCCCTAAGATTAGGAATTGCAAAAAAATATTTCCTGGTTGCGTAGTTGCTTCTCTCAGAAGATCATTACTTAATTTATCACCTTAGTTTATTATCTAGATGGAAATTCTTCATAAAGATACTGCATGTAGGAAAGTTGCTCACACTCAAAACATGCAATGCTGACCAAAATATGGTAAAACAATAATCTAGGGAGGTCTTTGTAACTATGAGGCACAGTCTAGGAATTATACAGAAAATTTCAATAAACTTAACTGACACTGATCTGATTTCCATGACCTACAAAATAAAAGTGAAACAAGCAAATCAATCACCTTCTGCTAAATCAGTAAAATGAAAATGACCCCAAAGCCAAATGACAAACTGACAGAAGTATTTACAGTATCTATGATAGGCAACTCTCCCTGATATATAAAGGGAAAACCCCATTACCTATTCTCCTTTTCATAAAAAGTTAATAAAAACTAGAAAGAAAAAGATTAACAACCAAAATATCAGCAAAGGACAAGATTAGACAGTTTATCAAAGGAAAAATCAAACAAGGCTTTTTTTTTAATAATAGTAGGAACTCGGACTTACTAAAACCATCTCCACCTAACAGACTAGAAAAAAAAAAACCTCAAACCCAACAACACACTCACACTCAGTTGTGATACTGGAGAGAAACATTTCACAAACTGCTTGCTTGTGGAATATAAGATAGCACAAACTCGTTAAATATTTATAAATAAAACTGCACACTCAAGTCTACTTATGTGATCCAACAATCCCATTTCTGGGACGTTATCTCAGAAATATATCTACAAAAGGAGGAATAGTCAAGGTTATTTGTTGCAGCCTTGTTGGTAGGACTGAAAATAATAATTATGGTACAGGAAAAAAATGGTACAGGAAAAGAAGGCAATAGTATATGCATACGGGTCAAGAATGAAGTTACATAAATAGCTATTTACACATTGATATGAAAAAACTCTCCAGGATAGACTGCTAAGTTTTTTTTTTAAATGCAAGATTCCAGGGCCAGAGGCAGGTAACAGATCAAGTGGTTGAGTATCCAAATATTAAGCCTAAGACTGAATTCATATGCCAGTACTTCCCTCTTCCTGCTGCAGCAAGATTCAGAGTAGAGAAGGAACGAGTAAAAGAAAGAGACCGATACATAGAAACAGGGAAGTGAGGGAACAATTGTATTTGCATAAAGAAACACCGGAAAGATATGAAACTTCTAAAGGCAGGCAATAGGGAGGGATATTGTATGTGAGGATATGAGAACAGAATTCAGTATAAGCTTTTATCTAGCTTTTGGGGGAGTTGAACTATGTGAATATATTACTTCAAAGAATAAATTGTAGCCAGACACGGTGGCTCACGCCTGTAATCCTAGCTACTCAGGAGGCTGACATCTGAGGATCAAGGTTCAAAGCCAGCCTGGGCACAAAAAGACCTGAGACTCTTAGCTCTAATTAACCTCTAGAAAATGGGAAGTGGGGCTTGGCTCAAGGGTAAGACAGTAGTCTTGAATTGATGAGCTCAGGGACAATGCCCCGGCCTTGGGATAGGGTGGTAGCCTTGAGCTGAAGAGCTCAGGGACAGGGCCCAGGCAGCGCTGAAGCTCCATGACTCATGAAAAAAAGAATAGATTGTAAAGGCAAAAGGAAAATTATGACAATAAAAATTAACTTAAAACATAAACTCTAAAAATGGGGCTCAAGTTCTTTTTCTACCTTCCAATTCATTATCTGCTTCAGCGATAACATCCCACCTCCTCCCTGCCAGTCAGAAGCACTTGGATCCTGAAGTAGGAACTAGACTTGAATGTGATCTGAAGTCAACTTCCCTGGCTTCCAATTCTCAAAGACTATAGATAAGCATATAGTTTATGGAGAAGACTTCAGGGGTAATGTTCTTAAATTTCCCAGCATATGGGCGCCCCTAAAAACAGTGCATAGGAAACATCTAGGACTTCCGAAGTATATATGAGTGTGTGTGTAATTTTATTACATAAAGTCCAGGTTTTTCTGAATTGCAGTTTAATTTTGAATGGTTAGTAAAATGTACCTACATAAGCATCAACTAAGAAAAACTACTATATCTAAAACTACTACCTTTCATTCCCCTCTTTAAGAGCACTGTTGGTAAATTATCTAGTTAACCAGCAATGTTGAATACATTTCTTGGCAACACATGATGAATTATGCCTATATACAGAGTTCACATTCTTTTCTTTAAAAAACATCCAGTGATTCCTATAAATGCATAAAAGTATTTGACCTTTGTAAATTATTGCACTCAAATTGTCGATATTTTGGAGTCTGCAGAGTTTGGGGCCATTGGGAACGTGAGTTCCAACCCCTCTGTACAAATGAGGGAGCTGACACTGCCGAGAAGGCTTATCAGAGAATGAGTAATACTACACGAACACATCACATAACTCTCAGAAAGAAATCACGTTTCAGGGTTTCAGCAGGGAACCAGTTCTCTCTGGACTTTCAACCAGTTTTCAAGAACTCTCACCAAAGCATCTGCAATGCTTTATGATGAGAGGTCTCTGTCTCTGTCTCTGTCTCTGTCTCTCTCTGTCTCTCTCTGTCTCTCTCTGTCTCTGTCTCTCTGTCTCTGTCTCTCTCTCTCTCTCTCTCTCTCTCTCTCTCTCTCTCTCTCTCTCTCTCTCTCTCTCTCTCTCTCTCTGTCTCTCTCTCTCTCCCTCTCCCTCAGTGGGTTTCAGAGAGAACCCCACTGCTCAGCATTTGAACAATTGACATACCACTAATCTTCAGATCACTTCCAACAGAGACTATATTTTGAAAGGGACAAGGCTTCCAGGGTGTGTTCAACTGACTGCATCAGCTGTGCCCACTGCCATAGTATCACCCATAACTCCCCACGTTGCCAGCCCAGAGTAGTCTGGGATGACTTGGACTAAAGGAAGAGTCTAATGGGAGCAGGAGAGCTCTGTGAGTCTTACTGTATTACTCACACTTTCTGTCCTGGAAACTGGAGAGTCTTCGGTAGCATCCCAGCCCACAGAGCTCCGAGGCACTGGAGGCTTCTTGGGGTCGTTTTTCTGGACAGGGGGTGATAATGGTGCATCCTTGGACTTGGGAAAGAGGACTTCATGGTCTCTGATCATCATGGTCATCACCCTTTGGATCTGAGGAGTTCCTGAAGGAAAGAGGCAAAAGAAAATATATCGTGCTAGACCAGAGATGGAAGGCAGATTGCTCTCCAAGGTTGAAATAAATGGGATGGCACGGAGAACCCAAAGTCTTACTGTATATAACTCGAGGTGACGTTTCTATATTTACAGCAGTGTTGAAAACCCATGTGTTTTACACAGAGAACCATCCGCTCTGACCCCCCCTCCACCCTTTCCCCCTGTCCACCCCAACAAACAACAACAAAAAGAAAAGGTTTTTCAAATCCTTAATGCTTCCGGGGCAGGGGGTTTGAGGGGGGGGGAGTTGGGAGACAGATGGAAATGGCTCATGGATTCTATCCGCTGCAGACATGGGATTTCAGCTAGCAGCTACTGGGGAGGGGTGGGGAAAACAGCATTTAACAACAACAAATCATTAAAAAAAAAAAAAGAACAAAAAAACGATTTATGAAGCAATTCTTTAGGATGTTTGTGATTTGCGACCTTGCTATATAGATGCCATGTGACCAATGATTTCCTGTGGTGGGGGCTTGTCTTTGTTTACGATTTACCAGCCTCTGGCTGAGGCATGACAGCTGGCACCCTTTCCAGCACTGGCTGGGCTCAGCACCCGTGTTCCATGTTAGAAAGGTTTTCTCTATATATAATTACATATACATGGACTATATGTAATTGGGGGGGCCCTGTTCCTTGCACATTTTACAGTTACCTCATTTTTCCCCATGTATGTATTTGAGAAAAAATGCTAATATATAGAGAAAAGAAAATGGTTCTTAAAGCTTAAATGTGTGGTTTTTTCTCCATTCCAGTGGATTCACATTGGTTTGTAGCATTTAACTAACTAGTATGTTGTATTATATATGTGTATACTGATTGAAATTTTTAACAGATTTGTACTTTTTTTAAAATGAAAGTTGCTAGTTCTGCTTGACCAAGTAGTGCAATCATTATTTTTTTAATATTGTTGCTGATTTCAGAGGGAATATTCACTAATAAATGTATGATGTATACCAAAAAAAAATAAATGGGTTGGTTCCAGATTTGACCTTAGAATTACAGCCCGCTCCCCCAGCCCCAACAGGACCCTTCCTAGGTGTTTAGTAGATTATAATGAGAAGGCTAAACGATAAGAAAAATTCAGAAGGGATGCTAATGAAAAAGTGGTTAGTATTATTTTCAGTGTATATTATACTATATAAGCTCTTGATCAGGTGAGTAGGCCATTTAACCAGGGAGAAAATGGAGACATTTTTCTCTTTGGCTGTGGACCTCAATATGCATCTGTTTTTCTTATTTTACACATGGCAAACGCATGCCCAGAATACAATCTACCTACACACAGAGTATATATCAGCACTCTATGCCAAGTTTTTTGCTAACTTGCCCAAGATTCCATCTTAAAACCTTTTTCATACTAGCTTTAGAGCAGCCTTTACGTGAGCTGAGGTCTTATGGGCTCTATCTCATTAAAGATATCTAGCGATAATAATAAAAGACTGGGAAGCACTCATTATTTTAGTGTAAGCCTACTGCGTTCTGTGACCACTAGACAAGTCCTTGACTCATCATTTTTATCTCATAAGACTAATGATCCAGAGGAGTTAATCAGCTGAAAATGCAATACAGACTAAAAACTGCAGAGTAGTGCACAAACACGAGGGGAAGTGTTGTCACGGCTCCTTTCTCTTCTTTATCCTGAAGCAACCTAATTACCTCTCATAATCACAGCAGGGTCTTCAATCTTCGACCTGATGAGGTTTACACCAATCACAGTAGCCAGGTTGTCCACACTCATCTTGTTAACAGCACAGTTCAGCTGGATTTCATGTAGAAACCTGTGGTTAGCCAAGAAATCCTTTATAGAAAACAGGAAGTTGCCAGAAGAAAGAACTTCCAGGTATAAATGGTTTCCCCTCCCACTTGGAGAAAGGAATTGGACTGCTCTGCCCAGAGGAGTTTAGATTTGATGTGCAAGATTCAAGACCAAGGATGGAAGAGAAACCTTAAAGGCTGTCAAGCTGCTGAGGGTATGGCAGTGACTGACAAGCAGTTGTCTAGATCCAGTTCAGGGAACTAAGAGGTGACTAGAAGAGCTAACATTGGTATTTGACTGCCCCTGGTTCCTGACTTTATACAATTTTATAGACTTATTGCCTTCATATGTAAGCATAGTTTTATATAGGGCTTTATAGGCATCTTGTATCTAGAGAGGAAAAATTTGTCAGTGAGAAGGTCTTAGAGATAAGGCCTCTTTGCTTGCATGCTTCAGTTAGAGCACCAAGCATCTCTAACTTTCAACAAGTGCTCAGTAACTAACAATGAAGTTTGAATATATTTCTATTCATCGGAGACATGAAACTCAAATTCACTGTTTAAGAAGCTGAAAAGACTGATAAGAGAATTTCTGGGTATTTTTAATGGAGATTGAGGCAACTAAAATCTCCAAATATGGAGAAATTGTTAGTTATCATATGCCAAAGTAATGAAAAAATTATGGAATATTATGAAGACATATATAATCATATTGTATGACACAGGGAAATGCTCACAAAATAGCAGAAGCTAAAAGGACATACACAGTCATGAATATAATGAATATATAAGGATGTCTTGCTTTTATTCCAACTCAGCAAAAATATTCTACCATATTTATATTTATGTTTGAAAAGTATCTAGAAGGACATATGTTCAAATATTTAGAGATCATTGCTGGACTAGGGTTGAAGTTGATGTTCACTTCTTGTTTATGATTCGCTGTATTTTCCTAGTTTTCAAATCGAGTAAGAGCCATTGTCTAATTTGGGAACTTGAGAACTACATCTTAGCATTCTTTTGAAAAAATGAAAGGCACAATTGAAGACAGTGTGATAGGAAATCCCAGTTTCTCAGTCCAGCAGTTCTCGGTCAAGCCATCTGCTAGTGTTTCTTCAGGGATGGCATGTGGCTGGTCCCAGAATGAATGCACTCAAAGCATTAAGTTGGTGTCCAATGACAGAGACCAGAGATATAAGGAATATGGGATGTCTTGTACATCCCATGATTCTGGTCAGCACAGAGGCAGGTCAGAAGGGAGTATTCATTCATTCTATGTGTCAACCAGGTTATTCTTGAAATTATTTTGAAGAAACAGAAAGCTCTCTCAATACTATGTAAATAGAGATGAACTTTCTGAGTCCTTGACAGAATCTGCTACGTCAGAGTGTGTCTTTCTTTTCTCTTCTATCCAGTAATGTTTCCTGGTGTGGCTAAAGCGATAGAGTTGGCATCATCTCACCTGCAGATGTAGCTCAGGAGACTGTAGTTGTCACGAGGAAGGTTGGAGAGCTGCTTAATCAACTCTTGCTGAGCCTGCGAAAATATTTTTTTTTATAAAATGTAAAGAATGCTTGCTACTCACTAGCAAAGAAAACTGGAGATAGAACTGGGGAATCTATATGACACAACACATTGGTAGTCACACTATTCCTACAGATTTGTGAGTTTAAAAATACATACATATGTTGCTGGAAATTGGTGGCTCACACCTATAATCCTAGTTACTCAGAAGTCCGAGATCTGAAGATCACAGTTCAAAGCCAGCCTGGGCAGTAAAGTTTGTGAGACTCTTATCTCCAATGAGCAAAAGAGTTCACAAACAGCACCTAGTCCCTGAGCTCAAGATCCACAACCAACAACAAAAATAAAAACACAAAAACACATATGTATACATGTAAAGAACTATAAATCGTCATAAAGCTGCAAGAAATAGCATAGAGAAGGTCATAGTTTTATATAGTATATTTTTCAGACTTGTCTAATCAAAACTACCCACCCTACTCTAAAGCTTGAACTAAAGCACAGAATCTCTCTGACAGCTCACACTCTCAAACCAGTGCTTCATAAATGCAGAAATTCAATGATCCAACGAAGAATTAAACCAGCCAATTATCTCAGAATCACTTTCAAAGATGTGAAGACAACTACATAAAGAAAATACAAACATACTTTTTAGAAAGTCATCTTGTGAATGCTTCCAGGCCCTGTGGCCTTGCTGAGTCTGCTGGGAAACAGGGATGAGCTGACCCAGTGAGAAGGGAGAGGCAAGCTCTTCAGTAGGGCTGTGAGTGTCAGGCCTGGTCACTAAAGTAATGTATGCCACAGGGAATTCTTTGTTCTGTTCATCCACGGATGCCTGTCGGCTCTGTAGTCACCATTTATAACATCGTACCCGAGAGAGTTCTACAAGCATTTCAGAGCCCAGCACTCCCTGAGCACCAACAAGCTGGCATGATGAAGGAAACATGCCCTGAAATCTCATTTGCTGACATCCCATCCCTACTCCTGTAGTGAGATTTCCCCATCCCAGAGTGCTTGTTTTGTGATGAGAAGTCTCCTCTTCTGAGACCAGAGGATTCTTTGCAAAACTTGCCACACACTCACCCCTTTCACAATCACTACTAGATTTCATCAGTGAGAAACACCTTGTTCCCTCTACCATGTGACATTGCCAAAGACATAGGAACTCTCAAGTAGGTGGAAATTTGGAGACACTGGAAGAAACAAGTCTTGCATGAAAAAGCTCAGGGAAAGAGTATTGCCAAATGGAGGGATGAGATGAGTATCAGCCTTTGCAGCTGACTTTTGGGCCTTATTTTTCTAGCATTTTATTGCTTTCACAAAAGTGAACTAATACATCTGCATCCATGAAGACTTTTCCTATCCTCTTTTTCCTCTCCCTGAAAAGTTTACAAATCCTACATAAAGTATCCTATATGAAATTATGCAACTGAATTTTTTATAACTGCAACATGTTAGATTACTATTATTGTACTATGTCTGTTCTAATTTTAAATGTAAAAGTGCATGCTTTTCCTGTGCCAGAACCTATTCAAATTATAATGTTACCCACTGTCACTCAGGATACAGATTTATTCAGCTGTGCTTCCTGATAAGAGGAAATAGGGACTATTCATTGTTTCATTTGTAAGTTTATATAGTCCATGACACAAACTATACAATGAATGATGAATTGGGGCAGAAAACAAACATGTCATTCAAGTGTGTCACCTCTCTTGGTCTCAGAACAGCTCATAGAAAAGTGGGTTAAGTCTGTGTTGTCTAATACAATAGCTATTAAAACTGAAATAAATTAAAATTAAATAAAATTAGGACTTCAGTTCTCCAGGTGCATGAGCCACATTCTGTGTTCCCAATAGCCATATATGGCTATCTACCGGAGAGTATAGATGTACATACTGGAGGGAGTTCAACTGGTCTAAGCAAATAAATTTGAGTTTCATTATGTCTAATGGAAGAATCAAAGTCAAATCCAGGTGTTAGCCATCACATGTATGACTGTATACCAGCTTGCTAAAGAGAGTTTGTAACACTACCAGTACCCAAACCTCCTCCTCCATCACCACCACCACCACCACCACCAAAACCGCACATATTTAGTGGGCAGTTATACGTCATATTGGAAAAATGTCATAAATATATTCGTTAGCCTGTGGTGTTAAAAATGTTAGTCAAAAGACAGGCATGGGGATCATCCCTGGTATCCCAGCTACTCCGGGATCTAATATCTGGGGCTCCTGGTTCAAAGCCAACAAGACAGACAAATTTGTGAGACTCTTAAAGTAGCCATCAAGAAGCTGAAAATAGAGATGTGGCTTAAATGATAGAGTGCCAGCGTTGAGTGAAAAAGCTAAGCAACAATTCCCAGGCTCTGTATAATTCCCAAGTTTCAGGACTCACACATGAGCATGTGTGTGTGTGTGTGTGTGTGTGTGTGTGTGTGTGTGTGTTAAAAACTATGAAGGTGTTCCTATTGTCAGTTGTTTGTGTTTGCACTCTCACAGACATATTACAGACAGAGATGACAGACCCATGCATGCACAGCAGTGGCTGAAAGGATTGAAGACAGTTCCCTGTCTGTTCTCTCCCTGGCACATGCTTTCCTTAAACAACCACTTGTGACATCCACGTCCATTACAAAGCTGGACCTGTTCAACCCTGCACCTACCCTCTAGCTTGGTCACCTTGGCCCTGTGTTCCTGTGGGTCTAGTCAAGGCCACAGTGCCTTTTGCATTATTTTACTTTATTTTAATCTTTGTGGCTCTACCACTTGAGCCAGAGCTCCTCTTCCAGCTTTTAGGGGCTGGTTAATTAGAGATAAGAATCTCACAAATGTTCCTACCCACGCTGGCTTCAAACTGCGATCCTCAGATCTCAGCCGCCTTAGCAGTTAGGATTATAGACATGAACCACTGGCACCCAGCTCTATGTACTCATTCATTTATTTATTGCTCATCACCCAGCTTGAACTCTGGGCCTGAACACTATCCCTGAGATTTTATGCTCAAGGCTAGTGCTTTTACTATTTGAGCCACAGCTTCACATCCTGACATTTGTGGTTAACTGAAAATGAGAGTCTCAAGTATTTTCTTGCCTGGGCTGTTTCAAACCGTGATCCTG
This sequence comes from Megascapheus bottae, assembly GCF_031878675.1. Taxonomy (NCBI): domain Eukaryota; kingdom Metazoa; phylum Chordata; class Mammalia; order Rodentia; family Geomyidae; genus Megascapheus; species Megascapheus bottae. The sequence goes on from NC_143515.1 coordinate 36,434,959, forward strand.
AGATCTCAGCCTCATGAGTAGCCAGGATTACAGGGGTGAACCAGTTCCAACTCTAGTATTTTTAAAGTAGCCCTGTGATAAGTGATTAGGATCCATTCCATTCCTTCCCTTTTTTCTGTTATTCAATTTATTTTTAAATAGTTACACAAAGGAGTTTCGCTTCAACATGTCCATTTATGAGAACAATGCACCTTGATCAGCATCACCTCCCCTCAATCTCCTTTCCATCTATCCTAACCCCACCCTTCCTTTCAAGGGCTCATTTCTTTTGCAGGCAGTGGTTTTCTGGTCACCACCATTAGCACCACCTCCCATCTTTTGCTGGTGAGCAAATCCCAGTTGGATAAAGAATCTCCCCAAAGGGCACAGAGGTCTCTGGTCCATGGTACCCCACCATAATAGCATTCTGAAACCAGCTACTTTCTTCTAAAGCAGAAGAACTAAGTAAGCAGACACAAACCTTTGCTTCGTCTGCATTCATGAGCTGCCCACAGAGCAGGAACCCCTCGTACTGGCTCCAAGGAACCACTGGCTCTGGGAGGTCTCGGAGGTAGAGCTTGAACAGAGAGGCCACAGTGTGCACATCTGTATCTCTGGAAGAAAACAAGCAACTTGAATTAAAAGGGAAATTCCAGAACTCTCTTCCCTTCCACCCCATATATCATCCACTCTGCAGAACCTTAGGCTCCAGAGGAGAGCTTTGGTTAGTGCTAGCAAAGCCAAGCACTTTTGCTAATTTGAGTCCAACAATTATCTCTTCCAACCAATTATCTCAAAGGCACATTCACATAAAACCTCCTTTGACTACTTTGGTCTTCATTGCTTTCTACTTTCTTTAAGTCACTCAGTGTCTCGCAGCACTGTCTAATTAGTGTCTAATGTTTTGTGTTAACTTCTTTATATCCTTAGTCCATCTCTATCTTTAATCTCCCATCGTGTTTACAATGAATGAGATCCATCATTCAATCAGTATGCACTGTAGTTGATATTGCTACATTTTTTGGTACCATTGTTTTGCTTTGGACAACACTGGGATTTCAGTAACAACCCCCAAGAGACACAGAAAACCTTTGGCCTCATCAGGCCACAAAGGGGACACAAGTGCTATCCTATCTGATCCTTACAAAACTGTGTGGTTTGTGCCATGATTGTGGAACTTTGGTAGCATATGGAATCTGTAAGTACATTGGATTAGATGCATAGAAAGGGACGCCCAAGCCGGGATTGGGGAGAGCTGTTGGTGACTCTTCAGAAAAAGTAACACCTCAGATGAGATCTGAAAAGTGGTGAGTGAGAAAGGCCTCACTCATTACAAGGCCTGAAGCAACATTCAGACAAGTGTCTGGTTAATGGAACGAGGCAAGGGTTTGTGGTACAGCTTCTCCAAATCATAGCTGGGTCTGAGAAGCCATAGCTGAGAGGTAAAACTGGACCAGCACCTGTATTTATGTAGCCTGCGCGCTGAAAATGATTCTTATATTTTAAATGGTTGGAAGAAAAATACTGAAAAGATTATTTCATAACATATGGGAGTTCTATGAAATTCAACATGATGACATTTTAGATCCCCCACAGATGCTCATTGATCTATAGAATTCAATTTGCTTTCTAACTATAAGAGCATAATGCTCATAGCTGTGGCAAAAGATGTCTAGCCTGAAAAGTAAATATTTAATATGTGGCCCATTGTCAAAAGTTTGCTGACCTCTGGCTTGCAGGGCTACTGCATTTATTTTGCAGCATTATAAGAGACTATAAATTTGAATGTGCCACATACATTCACTCACTGCTTAACAAAGAGAATGTGTTCTGAGATGGGCATTAGGTAACTGAGTCATGATGTAGACTCAGAGTGCTTCACAAACCTAGACAGCATGGCTTATTGTGCTCTTAAGCTCTATGGTCCACAGTATTGAATATTTGTTTGTCATGGTCCATTCAGCAAAAGGGAGGAGAGCTGACTGGGACAATATTCCTCTTGGAGGAGGGACCACAGGTAGGTTTGGACAGCAGAAAAAAAAAGACATTTGGAGCAAGAGAAAAAGGAACGTCAGAACTCATCTATAAAGCACTGTCTTGAGCTTCGCGTACGACATTTTGATTATATTCTTGGTAGCCAGTTGTTCTACGTTCTCCCCATCCGCTGCCCCTCCCTTGCAGCCTGTGAACTTTCTACCTCTAAAGGAAAACAGAGAGCTGGCAAAGAGCCCTGCCTACACTCCACGGTTACCATCAGGAAATCTGGGGCGTAACTGGTCCTTTAATATAGAGATTCTGAAAAGTCCTCCCCAGCTGAATTGCAGTCTAAAAGTATCTCTGAACAGAGTTAGCTGGGTGAAGTATTGTCAAAACATGATGAGAAGTTCCCAAGGAACAGACACAAAGACAACAGCTAACACTGTGCAGAAGCAACGTCTTCTGAATGTCTCCATTCTCGGGATTCTAACACACATCCAACTCATCTCCCAAATCTCCTCAACATGTGACCCCCAAAGGCACGCGAATCCCTTGATCCTTTCACTGCCCTATTCAGAAGGTCATTTGCTTTTTCCCAGGATCCTGCCCCAGCCTCTATCTGGTATCCCTGCCTCCAGTTTCCTGTTCACTGACACACTGCCTGGCCCAGCCCCCAGCACACAGAAAACACCAGCAGAATGAACAAAGAAAACAAAGAATTTGAGATGAGGAAAAGAACATACAAAAACTGGATTCATTGTAGAAAAATACCAGCATTTTTTAGAGTAAGTTTAATCAGAAGAAACTAAAGAAAATAAAGATCTGTAACACTAGAAAGATAAAGTGATTATAGCCACAGTTAAGATACTGTGTGATGATATAGATGGGTCAAGGTTATAATAAAAGGGCATACACAGGCATACACACGGCACATATGCATAAACAGACACACTCACACACAAACACGCACACACCCTCCAGAAAACCCAATCCATATTGTCAGCCTGATGTTAAGTCACTGATGACCTAGCTAACTTCTCATTCTTGTTATTGGATCTCAGTGTAAATGACCCTTCTTCCACTCTAAATACCAAACCATGTCAAGAATTTCCTGTTCTAAGTTTTCATAGTTTTCTTAGCACAACTTCTACAGTTGTTTCTAGAATTTTTTATGTCGTATCTGTATCTTATCAAGTGAGGGATGACTCAGATGTCATCTCATAGTCTGTCTATGCTTCCAGCATCCTTTTTTTTTCTGAATTGGCTGTCCTCAAACCTAGAAGAAAAACCTTAAATGATTTTGTATAATTAAGCACTAGGAGACATGTGGCTTCTGAATGCAACAACACATTCACCAGAGATTATCCTAGGCTTCTCAGATGACGCTGATGGCCCTGGCCTTGGAATGGAGAGGTGGTAATGTAGAATATCCATGTGCCTGTTTCTCACAGAAGTACAGGTATGGGGAATGCATCAGCTTTGTGGCTAAGCATTATCTAGACCAACAGAGAACTGATAAGGAAAATGCCAACTTTACATTTCTATGCCCAATAAAACTATCCAAAGCTATGTTAGAATGTCCAAAACAAGAGTGCCCAAATTTCTTCCTATCTCCCTTTGCCACTCAACGATTGCTAAAATATAATTTTTTTACCAAATAACACGTTATTTTATTTACATAACATATTTCCTATTAAATACACATTAACACTATGAATATTGGTTATATACTATAAATTTAATTAGTTAGAATCAACATGAAGAGGGCAACCAAGTATTATTACTATACCAAGAATGTAAAATGTAATTTTTGAGAGGTTAAAAAATATTTATGGGGCTGGGAATGTAGCTTTGAGGTGGAGAGTTTGCCTAGCAGGTATGCAACCCTAGGTTTAATTCCTCAGTAGCACATAAACAGAAAAAGCTGGAATTGTGCTGTGGCTCAAGTGGTAGAGCCCTGGTCTTGACCTAAAAAGTTCAGTGCCAGGACCAGTGCTGAGACCTAGAGTTCAAGCTCCAGGTGTAGATAGATAGATAGATAGATAGATAGATAGATAGATAGATAGATAGATAGATAGATTGTGTGTGTGTGTGTGTGTGTGTGTGTATGTAGTAAATGTTTCTAGAGCCAACAGCCAAACAAAAAGTCAATGAAACTGGTAAATTAATTCTGAGAGTTAGATGGGTCTCTGAGAGTCAGTCTAGCTTGCGGGTAGCAGAGAGGGAGGCCAATCATTTGGTCATGTTCACCTGAATGGTGTGTGATGTGTAGGGATGTGGTGAGGAGCTCGTCAGGAGAAAGGGGAAAAGAAGGAGGCTTGTAGAGTCATGGGGAGGAAGATGAGATTGACTCTTTACTTAGAGCCCAGGAGCAGGCTACCAACTGAGACTGCAGCAGTGAGCACAGAGAGAATCAGATGGACCTTAGAAATGTTACAAAGGAATTGAGCCATGCTGGAGATTGGGGTGGGAGTAGGGTGTGGGGAAGAGAAACACTGAAAATGTCTACACAGGCCCAATATTCAGGCCTCTGCCCTAAATAAGCTCCAAGGAATTCCAGTATTTGAAAAGAAATGGAGTTTAGGCTTATCATATTAAATCTTGCCTTGTGGGCTGGTAATTTGGAAAGAATAACGGATCTAATGCCAGTAGGACAAGTATCTGCAGGCAACCTCAAGATGGGCATTGTGCAATAGGCCTAGTGGTGGAGGGGGTAGAGCAGAGCAGAACACAGTAGGAAAGTCCTGCCAAGTGGCAGAAGAAGTAAGGAGGAGAACAGTTGAAAAGAAATGACATTACAACTGACACGTCCAGAAGAGGGTGGGCAGCTGCCACAGAGGAGACAGCTACAAGGCTGTCACGATAGTAGATGCTCCCCACAAAAGCCACAGAATGGAGGTGAGTCAAGAAGTGCTACAGTAGGGAGACTAATCTGAAATGTTGCATTCTGGTACATCAGCTGTAGAGGCTTCTCTTTTAGCCTTTTCCCAAAGGGTGGGTCTCAGATTATGTCATCCCCTACCCAGCCAGCCTCTTCTTTACATCTGAAGCATCACATGAATCTGTTCAGATCACTGTCTCCTTCCTAAGATCTCCTAACTGAGACCCAGATCCCAAATTCAAAATTGTGACACTGAAAGGGTTTTTCTGTGAGAAGCCAGAGCCCCTGAAGTGTCTGTGTGCACCTGTGGCTTACCGAGTGCGGAGAGGGAGAAAAGACAGCGTGCACATCACACCACAGGCAAGGACAGCGTACCTGTCAAACGAGGGCCGCTCCCCTGCATCAAAAGCATCCCTCAGCTGCTTCACGAGGTTATCCTGCCCTGGCAGACGGAAGATGCCCTCTTCATTCACACCGTGTTCAAGAATGAACTCTGCACACTTCTCTACCAGGATGGGCACCAGGTGGGGGCCAAACTTCTGTTCATACGCCACAGTCTCATCCAAGCGCTGACCAAATACCGCTGGAAAGAAAAGGATAAAAGACAGGCCTTGTGTATCATTCTGACTTTTCTCAGGTCAACTGATAAGTCAAAGTGTTTGGTCCATTCCTAAAGTTTTTTTTTTAATAGCACTTGCAAAGCCAAACAAAATAAGTACCAGAAAATGGGTACTTGCAAGAGAGGGGCTCAAGCCCAGGGGAAGGGGAGAAAAATAAAAGGGAAAAGGGAGGGGGAACGCATTTAAAAATTCACTGTTAACACCACAGAACAGAGAAATAAGGGAAGGAGGGCATGAAAGAGGAGGTATGACAGAGAGGAAGATGTATTTCTATCTATAAACTGCCTTGTTAGGTGGCAAAAAATATTTCAATCCATATCGTAAAAATTAAGAGAAGTGAGGGAAGGGGTGGGTTGGAAGGAGTGGGTGAGAATGTTGAAAGGGGTGATGTCGATCAAGATGCATTGTATTCATAAAGTGATTTGTGGAATGGCAACTCTTGTACGACTACAAAAGGTAATATAAATATTCACAAAAAAAGATTTGATTACAGTGATACTAGATGTAGCCTGGGAGACAAATTACTCATAATAGCTGCTGGGGTACAAATTTGGGTTAACCTCTGTCAGTCTCTTTAAACTGACCCACAAATTTCCATATTTTAAACAACAGCTTGCTGATTGCTGGTGGCTCACACCTATGATGTGTCGCCTCAGGAAGCTGAGATCTGAGGATCATGGTTCAAAGCCAATTCAGGCAGGGGATGTACAATAAATTCTTACCTCCAATGAACCAACAAGCAGCTAGATGTGGCGCTATTACTCAAGTGGTAGAGTGCTAGTCGTGAACACAAAAGCTCAAGGACCGTGCCCAGGCACCGAATGCAAGTGCTGAACTAACACAAACAAAAACCATAAAGCAAACAAGCAAATGGCAAAACAGCTGCTGTGGTTTTACTGAGTGCTCATGTGTTAAGAAGTACGCTGAGCACTTTGCACATCTTTTCTTCATTTAGTCTCAGGAGAGCCCCATGAGGTGGCAGTACTGTCACACCCACTTCAATGCCATTGACTCAGCCTTAGGAACTCTGTGACTTGCCAGGTCAGAAAGCACAGGGCACAACCATCAGAAATCAAGTTCAGACAGCCTAACCCATGAGAACATGGCCTAACCCACCGCAGCCAACAGGCCATTCTGACTTCTGCTGGCAGCCCAGAGTTCTGAAGCCTAATCGCCTAGGATAGGATTGTCTCTTCCTCTATGAAAACCCTGTGGCTTTTCAACTGCGTTAGGTTGTTCACTGTAGTCCACAGTAAGCATGTTCATTTGCAGAGCAGAAATCCTGGCATGTGTGCAGTACAAATACATAATGTCTAATTAATGGCTTGATTAATTATTAATGTTTGGATAAGCACATAGATATTTCATTCTTTTGAACTATTTCCTTAAGGCAAATTCCCACAAGTAGAATTATAGAGTCAAGGGGTTTGAACATTTTTATAAACTTGGTGGTATGCAAATTGCTTAACAAAAACATCTCTCTTCCAAATTGCACAGCCTCCAGCAAAGCAAGTATGGACTAGCACCACCTCAGCCCAGTCAGTGCTTGGCTTTGTAATCAGCCTATCTCTACACGTAATGAGATTCATTTCTAAATGAGAAGAGTTACAGCCTACCTATTCTCCACGAGACCCCAAGGCCCTCTGTGTGTCCTGTAGGTTTGTAAGAGTAGCCATGGCCTCAGTTTGGTCCTGTCTGATCTTCTCTCTGTCATCACTGGGGCTTTGCCATACCCAACACTGTCCCAGAATATTGATTTGCAAAATGCCTTGGTTCTTCCCATGGCTCTTCCTCTCTTTCTCACCCTTCTCCCTTCTCTCTCTCTGGCTGTCCACCTCTATACACAGCCCAACTAATAGGGGTTCCAGCCGAAAACTGCTGTCTCAGATTCTTAGACCCTCTGTTCTCCTGGTCTCCTCTTCCTCCTATAATGGCCACAATATTTTTTTTATCATTTCAACCCTCCTTCCTCAACTACTTAACTTTTAATTCACCAATAGTCTACTTCAGCACCATTTCTGAGCACTGAATAAGTTTCTACTTCAGCAACAGCATTTATCAATTTGCCTCTCAAAGCCTGGAGCTCCATCATCATCATGAGGTGAGAGTATCAGATTTAATCCCAACTCATCTGCCTGGCTATTATCTGATTTGGGACTTTAAAGATTGGTACTCCTGTGGTTATCCCAGCACCTACCTACCTTTTCAGTGTGACTACTTGCTGTACCCCCAAAAAATTGTACCCCAATGCTCCTCAAACCCAATGCTCTTTAATATCTGTACCTTTAACTAGCTCTTTCTAATCTGCTCTGTCTTCCCTATCTTCTGGAATTCTATTTGTCTCTCTGGCTCTTTTATAGCATCATCTTTGCCAGTCTCTTCCTTATCCACAGATGCACAAAGTATAGCCTTTCCATATACTTCCATCATCTGTTTGATATTCTGCATTCATGATTTTATGTGTCTGTATCTTTTGTATAAACATAAAGCCCCCAATTAAGGGACACAGGGGAGGTATCTTCTCATTCCTGATGTTTAGCATAATGCTCGGCACAAAGCAAACATTACTGAATTATTTACTCAATGAATTTGTCTTCCTGCAAGCATTTTCCACAGCTAATAGTTGTTTAGTACTTTCACTGAAATACTAGTAGTAACTGTAACATCTCCTCAGAAAATGGATCTAGCAGGCTGGGAGTGATTGCCTAGTGGTAGAGTGCTTGCCTAGCATGCACAAAAGCCCTGGGTAAGATTTCTTGGTACCATATACGTAGAAAAAGCCACAAGTGGTGCTGAGGCTCAAGTGGTAGAAAGCTAGCCTTGAGAAAGCCCAATGCCAGTGTTCAGGCCTGAGCCTCAGAACTGGCAAAGAAAAGAAAAGAAAAGAAAATGGATCTAGCTCCACTTTAAAGTACTCAGTGCCCTGCCATGTGCCAGCAGCAACTACATGGAACATAGAATGGACTCCACAAATAAGGGATATATGAGATCTAGTTGTTGTAGCCAGTGGGTTTTCCATCCAATTGTGAAAATGAAAGAACCACACCCAAAATAGTGAGAAGCAAGCAGACAACATGAATTACCACACGGGGTGCAGTCCTGTTCACTCGTAAAAGAAGCGAGCCATCTAATCAGCATAATTGAAATGATCTAACTTGAAACCTAGACCATGTGACTTTTGTGAAATCCTTTTGAGAAGCACCCCAGAGAAATACATAGATATATTTTGGGTCAGCTGAAGCTTAGGCTCAGAGCTCACTCGGTCCCAAGGAAGGCCAACAGCCCAAACTAAACCCAGAGAAAAGAGATGTGAGAGGTTTCTCCCCAATCGTGTCACACTCAGTAGTGACCAAGTCTCTCCAGTACATTCATTTCCTAAGAATACTTTCTCTCTACCCTGCCAGTCTCCACTGATGAAGTATTCACATCTCAGATCACTGAGAGCTCTAAGGGAACCAGGCATTTCCCTATTCTGGAAATTTCTAACTCCATTCTTTGTAACTCAGATCTTCAGCACTCCCACTGAGTTCATCATCTTTGTTCCTCTCCCTTTCTTAGCAGGTAACTAGGTAGAGGAGATGAATGGACTCCCTCCCCACCAATCTCTATCTCCCCAACTCGCTCCTCTTCTGCCTGTGTCCTTGACCTGTCTCAGGAGAAGAAATAACCCTGCCTTTCTTTTAGGTGATGCTTTCCAGAAAAGTCAGCTCCACCCTTACCATCTCCTTTACCACTCCCTCCTCGTGGCGCCCATTTTTCTCTTTTGATATAGTAAGTCCACATGAGTCTACGTCTTTATCAATTTAGGAAAGAATGCACCTCCACATGCAGCTGATCAATGCTTGTTTCTTTTCACCAGTGTCCTTACAGAAGAATACATCTAGTTCCAAGGATTGTCCCCCTCACAGACGACTACTCTCCACTGACATTCACTCCCCGGGTCTCAGCCCACTGCAGTCTAAGTTCTGTCAGCCTCGATCTTCCCATCCCATGTTCTTACTAAGATTTCTGCTGAAATCCTCTGGATGAGTCCTGCCTCTAATAATACCATATATTACTGGTGTTAACTGAAGACTGATTGAATTGATTACCTTTGCTTTTAAGACCTTCTTCCTACAAGGCTGTAAAACCATCCAAACCACCCATCCTCATTCTGTTCCCATCTCCTTGTTCCCAGTCCTCTTTGCTGTGTTTCATCCTATACCTAGCCCTTTAATCCTTCAGTGTGCCCTTGCCTTGGATTCTGACTCAGAAGCTCAGAGGTCTCTTCTTTCCATCTAGTTGCTCTTTCTGAAAGAGTTCATAGGAATTTACACATTTAAAAATCATGTATAAATGGATCACTTATACAACTGCCAAACATATATATATTTTCTCTCTCTCTCTCTCTCTCTCTCTCTCTCTCTCTCTCTCTCTCTCTCTCTCTCTCTCTCTCTCTCTCTCTAAACATCCTCTAAGTCACTGTTTCTCCTCTAATTTCCTCACCAGAAATAGTATTCAGCCTTCATAGCACCACATACTTGTTCTCCTAGGCCCTGAGAATACCAAGGCATTAATACAAGGTAATTGCACCCAACTAACTCAATTGGAAAATTTTATGAAGATGAACACTACAGTTATCTGTCAGATTCTCTCTCCCTCCAAATAGTTCTGTACATCCTAAGTACATGTGACTGTTCACACTGCTGCTGCCTTAAATCATTGCAGTATTTGGTTGTTTTATTTCTGGTTCCTTTGAAAATGAGTTCCTTGGAAGCTTCTCCTACCAAAATTTATTCAGCAAATACTGAGCCTTCTCAGAGTCATAGGCTCTCTCTGCTCTGCACTCATCTGATACACACCTTTACTTTATTACCTGTCATTTTGTTTTTAATGGTGATTTATTTAGATGTCTCTTTCTCTTTCTTCCACTGGACTCCTCACAGACAGACAGTCCGTCTGGCTCTCGTTCTATTTTTATCTCCTGGCACAGAGATTGGCACATGATGGACCATTCCTCAAAGAACTGTGACTACCTTCCCGTACCCCACCCCTTCTCTTTGCTCAGCACTTTTCTACAAGCCTACTCCTGTCATGGAGGTCAACCGTGGTTGCATTTTTAAACTCAGAAGTTAAATCTTCGGTCTTCATCTCGGCTGCTCAATCAGCAGCACGTGGTAGGGCAAGTCATACCTCCTCAGGTGCTTGACACATGACTCTGGGTACACCACCACTCTCTCTGTTCCTTGTTGATCTGACTGCTTACTCACACTCACCCTCCTCAGATGACTCTTCCTTCTCGCCCTCATGTTCAACTGTCCCTGTCAGAGTGCACTAAGACCTCCCTCCTCTAATTGTATGCATTTCCTCTTCATCTCACAGCTTTAAATATCCCTCAGACTTCACATCTCCAATCTAGATATCAGCCAAAGCTATTCTCTCCTACAAAAACTCACCACTGTGTCCTCTGCACACATGAAGACCAACAGTGTCTCTTCGTACGTGATAGAAAGAGGTTTTTAGTTTGTTTGTCTAGTTCAGGTTTTTGTCACTATTTGTTCCTGATCACATATGAGGGATTTAGAATCCCAATAATCCAAGAAACTTCAAAAACTCAATCTTGAGTTGAACTGATCTCAGACCTCTGGATCCTTAACTCTAGCCTTTGGTTGTGAATGAACATGAAAGAGGCTTGATATGGGGAAGTAAAGAACAGAGAAAGCCCACGGAAACAACACAGAGGCCAAAAAAGGAAGAAGACAGAAGGGCACTTGTTTCTCAAAATTCATTTTCCATCCCAAAGGCAAAGCTTCCAGCGCCATGTCACATGCCTTTAATCACACTCTCTTTCTGAAGGAACTTTTGCTTGACATCTTTTCCTACCATCTTCCAGTCGGATCATTTCTGGTCACCTCATTCAAGACAAACCCATAATCATGCTGATGCCAATGGCTGGCTCATGCCTGTAAATGGTAGTTATTCAAGAAGCTTAAATCTGAGGAACATAGTTCAAAACCAGCTGAGGCCAAAAAAAAAAAAAAAAAGAGGAAGCCTGTAAGACTCTTATCTCTAATTGCACAACATAAGGCTGGAAGTTGAGATACAGAGAAAGTGGTAAAGCAAAAAAGGCACGTGAGAATAAAAGACACTGAGTTCAGCTTTAGAATCAACGCATACACACACACACACACACACACACACACACACACACACACACACACACCAATAACAAACATAGATCTAGTCCCTATTAGCAGAGGCATTTCCACCCTAACAGATATGAAATTCCATCCATTCTTTATAACGATACAGTTATTCCAAATGTTAAATCTAACATGATCATTATAATGACTAATCAATTTCATTCAGTGATTTTTATGCTGGGAACTGCTTTCGATGCTTTCATGTGTGATATCCCAGTCATTACAAGAGCCCTAACGAGTGGACACTGCTCTATTTTACAGATAATAAAAGCAAGGCTCAGATTAATCTAGGAATTTGTCTTAGGTCATATGTTTCCAGTCATAACCAGAACCTACATTTAGTTCATTCTTACTGTTTAAAGATTTCAGATATCACCTATCTCATGGAAAGGGACAGATTCTTGGGTCTCCATAGCCCTCTCATACCAGACATGCCATCCTGCTTCCTCTGGTACCATACTCCTCTTGCTCTTCTCCAGCCCCCAGACCTAAAGCTTTCGACTGAAGCTTCCCCTCCCCACCCTCACATCCTGAGCAACTGCTTAAAAATAACATGACATGACCACAGACAGTGGTGTCCAGTCTGTCCTCTACCTTGACCCTTGCAGGTTCCCTGTGAGTGTCTAGAAATGCTAGGGCACTGAGCTGGAGTGGGCAAGTGAAAACACACAGATCCATTGTGGCTTCCTTGTAGTCTTCTTCCTCTTTAGCATCTCAAATTCTTCATTCAGGCCAACTGCCCTCCCCCCACCCATCTGCTGCCCATCTAGACGTGGAGAGACCCCTTGCCCAACCCCTTCTTGCCAGGCCAGCACTTGTCCCTGTTCTACAGTTCCAGGCTCATTCTCCATCGCTGAGAGGAGGATGACAAGCAGCTAAGGTAAAGTATCTGAAAGTATTAAAACTGAATTACAAAATAGAAAAGAAATACCTTTTTTTCGGAGCCTGGGACTTTTCCTCCTGTAATCCCAGCAAAAGAGCAGCACCAGAGCAGGAAAACCACAACCCAGTTCCCAGCGCGGCATCCTGGGAATACGAGGCATGGTGGCAGCTAGGACTCACAGCATGAGAGCCAGCCTGGAGCCTCTCCTTCCTGACTGGAGCCAGTCCTCTCTGGCTTCCAGATCAGCACATGCTTGCAAATACCACTCAGTCTGAGGAAACATGGGATCTGCCAGCACCTGCCCAGCCCTCCTGGCTTCTCCCCTCCACCTCACTTTCTCCTCCCTACTCACCTTTGTACACATGACTCTTGGCTTTAAAAGAGTGAACATAAAGCTGTCAAGGCCGCAATAAAAATAAGTGCCTCCTTTTACTTAGTCGCTAATTGTCAACTGCCATTCAAGAGAGGTGGGTTTAAAAAAAAAATCCCCACACAAGCCCTTCCCAGCATTGCTTCATATATCAGTGTCTGGCAAGAACACAGAACTTCACTTAGCGTTTATGAAGCCAGCCCGCCCTTCCCTGGAAAAGCTTTCAGAGACGCACGTGGCTCAGCACTGCCAGCAGAGATAATGATCGCAGAGGTGGGTTGTTGGGTAAACTGAGATGCTTCCCCTCCTGTTGAAAAGTGAGTCAACTATGCTGAGACCCAACTAGACACAGCCCAGAGACCTGGAATGGCCTTCTAGCATCATACATAGATAGGAAGAGCCTGGGGCAGTCCCACAGTGCCAGCCAAGTTCATCCCTCTATCATTCCCACACCAGGAATTGAGGAGTTATCTCTGAAACCACTTTCTCTTTCCATAGCAAAGTCTTTCCCATACCCTGGCAATGTTACCTCTCAAGTGCTGTGCAAACCAACTCCATTATCAATATGCTTGTCCGAACTACCATCTGTCCTTCCTCTCTTACCTAGTGTTATTGCTAGTCTCCTGCTTTCATTTAAATCTGCTGCTTCTAGTCCAATCCATTCTCCACACAATAAGAATGATCTTTTCAAAATAATCCAATCTGATCACCTTCCTGACTGCAGCAAATTGTCCACCAACTAGGATGAAAACCAACATCTTGATACATCTAGCTCCACTGTCACCACCTTTCCCACCCTACAGAGTTTATTCTCCTTCCTATCACAGGACCCATGGACTCACTGCCCCTTCACTGAAATTCCATTCCTTCTCCTTTCTAATGGTTAGCTTCTGCTGGCCCTTTAAGAGTTAAAGGACCCATTAGTTCAAGAAAATTTCCCTCCACTTTCTTTGACAAAGATTTCTTTTTTCCCCCACATGGCATGTGTTTTCTTGCATGACACTTTTCTCAAAGCTATACTTTTATGTTTTGCCTTGGATTTGGGGGTTAATTTTTATGTCCGCTAAAAGACTATGAGCTCCCGAAAAGGGGGATTTTTTTGTCTTCTGTCCCTCTTTTTGCTGCTTCTGGCTTGCCTTCCAGGCTGGGTGTAGGGTTTGGCAAGAAGTATACATTCAAGAAATAGTTGTTGACTAAATGAATAAATATCTGCCTTGTGTTATTAGCTGAAGGGAATTGGAAAGGAGATAAATAATGGAAGTAAGTTAAAAAAAAAACCATCTCTATTAAGACACAGTTGGATAAGGGAATAGTAGTGACTTGCAGACAGAACAACTCACAGGAAGAACTCATGGTGGCTTATGAAATCACACACAAAAAATTGCAAACAACTTTCAAGAATTAGGGGAGAGAGGAAGCACTTCAGATACAGAATAACTCAATACTTACATGTCTATGCCTTGTATCGGCAAACATACAAAGTTTCTTAAAACACCATCCCCAAGGCCTTAAAACTGGATTACGCAGGACAAAGTTATGAACAATTTAATGCACTGCAAACATCCTCAGAAAAGGCCTGAGGGAAGATCAGATGGCAGCGCTAGATGAAGAATGAAAAGCAATGTGGACTCTTTTTAAGAAATGTGGTAAAACCCAGCTTTACACCTAAGAGAAGACTGTGTGAGAAAGGATATGGATCCCACAGTTCGGAGAAAATGAGCAGGAACCCTCATGGAGCAGCTATGAGACATGGATCGGGAGTGCTTCTGTTCCCTTCCTCCTACTTGAGAAAGCAAGGAGCCATACCCAGAGCGTCTAGGAAAGAAAGTCTAACTTTCTCAGCCAGGCCTTTGGGGAAGGGGCTATATAATAGAGAATTGTGAAAAGCTAGGCTTCTGAGAAGTCCATCAAAGACCAAGGGGCTGCTGTCCAAGGTATGAGAACACCTGCGCCAGCTAGGAGGCAGGAGGAGGGCAATGAGGAGAAAATGGGAGAGTCATGGAGACGCTGTGGTCATCTTTCTAGTCGAGGAAGAAAAGAGCCAAGAGGTGGTTGAGGGCAGGAGGAGGCATTAAGTTTGCAGGACAGTTACTAAGGAGACATTCATGGTTTTACCACTGGCACTGATTACTGAGTACATACAGATGTACTGCAGGTGCCTGGAAATAGCAATTGCTTGTACCTAGATATCACACCATTCCAGAGTTTCCAAGGCTTCCTTCAGATGATTTTTGGCCCTACTGTGAATTGAACTCAGAGTTGCTCTGGCACTTGAGTCCCATTTCAAGTCATTTGGTTTTGTAATTTGTTTTACAGACAAGGTCTCAAGCTTTACCCAGGGTAGCCTAGAATTATCATCATCTTATCTCTGAATCCTAAGCAGCGAGGATGCTAGGCATGTGGCACCACACCTAGCGCTTTATGAGACTGTCTGAAGAAGTTTTCAGCCATCAAGAGCTTCGCTAAAGCTCACCACTGCTTGCAAGAAGATAATTGTAAGAGATTTACAGAATCCATTCTCCAGTGAACTGAGCTGAGTGCCTAGGGAAGTAGAACGCAACATGTCTATCAATGAAGGGTATTTCTTCAACTCTTCATTGAATAAGAATTCGTTGAGTGTCTGTGATGTCAGGTACTCTTTGCATTCTGAGATGCAATGCTGACCACAATAGTCAATTTCTGCCAAACAGACTGAAACTTTCATGCCTAGAAGAGACTAACGATGAACCAAATATGACTAAAGCATTTAGCAAGTTAGAAGAGAGTGTGTGTTAGGAGCGAAAGAAAAAACATAGGTGGACTAGGGTAGTCACTAAAAAAAAAAGGAGGTAAGCCATGCACAGCCACTCAAGAGAAGAGGATTCTGAGCAGAGGGAACAAATGCAAGGGCCCTGTGGTTGGTAGTAGGAGCTAGCTGAGAGCACTGAGGAAGCTGATGCTGCTGGAATGAAATGAACATGGAAGGAAGATAGACATAGAAAGATGGGAGGAACTATGCACTAGATATTAGAATAAGGCTCTTGATTTTCACTTTGAGTGAAAAAAAACAGTGAAGCTATTGGGAAGTAGAAAGAGTTGAACAGTGAAGGTTTAAAAAGCTCACCCTGGCTGTGTGCAGAAGTGGTGTCTGCTCTGACTTCCCTTCCCTGGACTTTTCACCACCTATGGGACTTAAGCTTAATTTGCTTCTCAGGGCGGTGGCCTCAAGATGGGGTGAGGGACATATCTCCCTCACCGCTCATGTACCAGGACAGGATACAGCTCACCATGGCAAGGCCTAGCCAGGCAGGCTCAGATCCTGCTGAAAGTACATAGCCAACATCTAGACCCTGAGCAGGCAGATAAACAGGCCCTATCCCCTCCCCTCAGATGCAGACAGCCTAGAGCTGGGGAGAGCAGGAAACATCACCAGACCTCACAGTCTCTAAATCCAGGTCAATAAGGAAGGTCACAGATAAGATTGTGCAGGTTTAAAAGAGCATAGAATTAGGCCTCAGTAGTTTAAGAATAGAACTTCGTGTGGCCCACTGAGCACAGTAAAAGGTGCTTCTAGAATGTGGAAGATGGTTCATGCAACTATGTAGCTGTTTCTGGAATAAAGTACAGGTGTCATAGATGGCTGTGGCAGGTATGCCAGAGTCTAGTTGTCCCACTCAGGTCCCTTCAGAAGTCATGGATGGTTCCCAGCTACAACTACCTGGCCCCTGGGCTCACATACCCTGAGTGTTCAGATAGACTGACCTCAGCTGAGCCAGGAAGTTTCTGTCCCAAAAATTTGGAATGAGGCTGCTGATACATAGCTGGAGCTTGTCAGAGATGTTGGGGTTGGCACAGTAATGTAAGGAACAAGTGTAGGCATGTTGGGGGCTGCTGGCAAGATGAAAACAGGCAAGTGTGCAGAGAAATGCAGAAGGAGAAACTGTGTGGCCCCAGAGAACCTAACAACAAAAACACATACTCCCTGTGCCATAGCTCAGCTTCTGTCCCTGACCTTTCTTTTTTTTCCCCCAGTCCTGGGCTTGAGCTCAGGGTTTGAGCACTGTCCTTGGACTTTCTCAAGGCTAGAGCTCTACCACTTAAGCCTCAGCATCACTCCGGCTTTTTTCTATGTATGTGGTACCGAGGACTCGAACCTGGGTCTTCGTGCATGCTAGGCAAGCACTCAACCACTAGGCCAAAATCCCGGCCATCCCTGACCTTTCTTGCCTCCTCTCCTCTCCTCTCCTCTCCCCTTTTTTTCCTTTCTTTTTTTGTTTTATTTTTCCCTTTTATTATAAGTACTGAATTTGAACTCAGAGTGTCAAATTTGTGAGGTGAGAATTCTGCAACTTGAGCTCTATCCATGTTGCTTTTAGTGTGTGTCCCAAATAGTCTTGTACATTTGTCCTGACTGACCTTAAACTATAATCCTGCCTGTGCCACCTGGGTTGCTGAGATTACAAGTGCACCACCACATCTATCCTCATTAGCACTGTTTCTACTCAGTAAATCTTAGTGCTTAAATCTTTGAATATTATTTCTAATCCTTATAACTAAATAATCCCTGGTATGCATCAGTTAAAATTCTATAGCAATTCTTAGTTATAAATTCTTAAAAGTTATAAAAGACAAATTGCACACATTCTGCTCATCATTTTAGAAAATACATGTATATATGCATCCTGGCTAGAAAAAAAGCATAAAATTAGTTCTAATGGCTTGAGGAATATTTGTTTTTCAAATTTCCATAAAATTTTTGTGGTATTCATATAATTTTGGAAAGAAATTATTGGGAAACCAAATTAATATTTAATATTTAAACCATGAAAGCTTCCACAAATGACTTCTAAAATAAGAGGCTGCAAAGTCAATAAAATAATTATATATTTATGTAGTTATCCTGGAATTGATACCAGGCAAAGTGTTCCTAAAAAAATAGAAAATGGTGTCTTGTGGGCTCACACATGTCACTTTTATCATGTAGGTATGAAGGGAAAACATAATAGATTCACAAATGTGTTGATTTCAGGGATTTTTTAACACCAGGTTTTATTGTCATCTTTGTGGCCGTTTAGGTTTTTTTCCCCCCCTGCAACCAGGACCCCGTGGGGAAATACTAGAAATTCCCTTCAAGAGTTTAAACATTCAAAGCAGAAAAGCGTTCAGTGGGCAATTCACTGCACTCCTATAAGACTTCTCTAGTCTCACTCCTTTCTCTGGAGCATTTTATCTCTCCTGCACTGAACAGCCTATGTTACAACTTTGCCATCTACCCTCTCAGACCCCAAAAGTCCAGAAGAGGCCTGACCCACAGTGCTGTGTAAGTTAGCTTTGCCAGGAAGCCAACGGTCACCTGACACCTTTGCTAATGAGTGCAAAGGACTTGCCACTCTCCATTCGATTTGCAATTGTCTTTCTGAGATGATCTAGAAGGAAAGCAAGAAGCTCTAAACCCTCTTCTCCATGGTCAGTAGAGAACCTGATCAAGACTGTGGTCTCAGTTGTCATCTGATTTGTCCCCTGAGCACTGTACAAGGAGAGATCATGTCCAGAGCTACATCTTCCATCTCCCCAGATGTTACAACCTGCCCAGAAAAGCCCAGAGCTGTGCTTACCTCCAGAAGGCATACCAGCAACTCTCCTGAGGAATTTAACCCACTCCTCCATCTCTGCCTGGGAGCTGGCCATGAGGACATAAGAATCCTGTCCCAATCGAGTCTGGTCCCATGTGGCTGCAGGAAAGAGTAGCAAACACAAAGGTCTTCAAATGGCAGGAGGCCCAGGCAAGGGCAAGGGAAGGGAGGCCGAACCCAATTACTGCTTTGGATCAATGAAGCAGTGCCAGTCAATAGTGTAATCCTTGGCCAACTGTCCTCAGTGGAACTGAATTTCCATGCGCATATGGGTTTTCATCAAACTTGTTCTGCATACCAATCACTGAACATAATGGCTTGCAAGTGAGATCGTTTTGACTGCAAGCTACTTCCATGTGGGACAGAAGCTATTTCTTACCCAAAGGAAGAAAAAGGGCACAGTGTCAAGTTCAGCATTAGCAGAGATAGGATCAGCCCGTGCAAGGGTGAAGACCTTGGGCCATCATGCCAACCACGGACAATTCTTTTTTTGTTGTTTTTGGTTTTTACTGGGGCTCAAACTCAGGACCCTGCACTCTTACTAGGCTTTTTTTTTTTTTTTTTACTCATGGTTAGTGCTCTAAAACTTGAACCACTCCTTACTTCCAGCAGTTTGCTGGTTGATGAGAGAGGTAAGAGACTCTGGGGGCTGAAATGTTGGTCTCCCATGCTACTCATGAGGTGTGAGGAATGAGACGCTCATTGCCAATTAGCCCCCAGAAAAATTGCAAGTGGCACTGTGGCTTAAAGTAGTAGAGTACTAGCCTTGAGCGAAAAAGCTCAGGGACCATACTCAGGCCCTGAGTTCAAGCCCCATAACTGAGTGGTTGGGGGAACACTCTGGGATTTGTATGCCAGGGCTCACTTTGAGCTGTGATCTTTAGGTCCTAGCCTCCTCAGTAGCTAAGATTATGAACATTAACCACAGAATCTGGATAAGCACACCCTTTCTTAAGTTGGCCCTAAACCTAACCATAGGGACTGGGACAGAGACAACAGCTTCAAGTAGCAAGGCAGGGAGCACAGGTATGCCTTTCTCATAAAATTATTACTTCTTGTTCAGAGCACCGTTCTCTAGGCAATACAAAACATAGAACACTGTAGCTTATCAATACCTAGTTCATGGACACATGATACTTGTTAGGACTTCGTTTAGCATCTTCCCTTTAAAACTAAGATCACGGCCTATGCAGGATTCTCTGGATATCCATTTTCTCAAATGGACAAAAGGATGAACAAAGCAGCAGAGAGGGAACAGAAGGAGACCAAAGGAATGCAGAAAGATGACCAAAAATGGAAAACAGGCAAAGGAATTTACAAAGGGAAAGGAAGGATGTCAAATACAGGCCATGTAGTAATGGATCTGTGACTAGAATTTAAGTGTTTCGTAGTCCTCCTTCCAAATGGAAACTTATAAAGTTGAAATTGTTTGAGGTTGATACAATACAAGAAGGCTGAGGAGGGTCACAGGAAGAATTTCTTTTCATGATAAGAGGGCATTACATTGTAAAATGCCTTTCAACCCATTCTTCTCACAAGGTCAGGAAAAAAAAGCAGTTGAGCTGCCATGTGGGGTCCAACATGGGATTTAGGAAAATAAAGGCTCCATGGTTCCTTTTGGTTCCAGTCTCTTGGGCTGAGCTTTAATGTGACTAAACCTCACCTTCTTTAAAATTTTGAGAGATAGGAGTCTAAATTCATCTTATCTTCTGACCTAAGATCTTCTGACCAGAGCGTCTAGTTCATGGGAGCCCTGTGCAAACAAGGGATTCCTGAGAGATTTTAAAAAGTAAAATAGGAATCCAAGAACTGCTTAGGGAAGAACTAAAAATATATCCTGTTGGAACCATAAGATCTCTTTAAATTAGGACACAGACTTGTAACATTCCCATCTTACAGATCATAAATCTGAAACCCAGACATGCAAAGCCACCTGCCCACTGGTATCCAGAAAGTTACTGTAAGTTCAAAGCAAGGTTTCGTTCTTCCCAGTAGAGATTCCAGTAGCCCATATTGCTTCCAAACTTGGGAACCAGGGCTGAGTCTTGGTTTGCATGTTCGAGAAATGCTGTCTATCCCTGGCTCATCGTCCTCACGGGATGCTCTTCCTTCTCCTGTGCATTTGGTTCATTCCTTCAGACCTTTAAGGCATTCGCCCAGATGCTGCCTTCTCAATGGAGCATGCTCTTCTGGCTTGTTTATAAGTGACAAAGCAATAATCACCATCCCCATCTCAGCCAGAACATTCTCGTCCATCTACTTCCTTCCCATAGTACTTATACCATCAGAAAGCCACACAATTTATTTGTGTGTCTGCTTTGTTACCAGTCTCCACTAGATTTCAGTTGTGTGAAGGGGCTTAAGGCAAAATACCCCAAAGAAACCTGTAACCTTCCCTGTTGTAACATGGGATTTAGCCTTGAGACAGCACAGCCACATTAACAGTCTGGACGTTCCTGGAGAGGCTAGAACTTGTGGCTGAGCAAGAGCCAGAGAACCAGAGAAAGTACCCTAGTATGGCAGAGCCAGGAGTACAGCCAACTCTTCCTTGGAAGCAGGTAACACACAAAGGTAAGTAACATGCACACCTGGCATGTGAGTGTGTAACAAGTCAGAGTGTCCTTTCTCATTAGGTCCTGTTGAGCCCTGCATGAGATTGCTGACCTCCCACTATCCTCAACAAACTCAATGCAAAGTACCACAGTATAATTTATATCCTGTGACTGGCCTGCTCAGTTCTAGACTGAGCTCATCCCAATGAGTAGGGATGATATCTTCACACTAGCAGCCCAGTGTAGTACCTGGCTCCAAGCAAGTCATTATGGAACACTTAACAGAACTGAATGAATGTTTATGGGTTTTATGCTGGCCCTTGAAACTAGCTAATCAACTAGCATAGGCTTATAAGCTCTCTGCAGAACCATTCTTAACAGATTGGTTAGCTTGTTGCCTAGAAGGACTCACTAAATAAAACAGGGCAGTGTAGTACAACTCTGCTCCATCTTCTGGCACTTACCTGGAATAATTTCAAAGACAAACTTCCCAGCTTCCTCTGGGTTTGTAGCAATCTCTTTGATTGTACTTCCTAGTAGATACAAACAACCCTGAAAGATCAAAAGTCAGGCCTTTCAGACAAGTAACAACTTTGTCACCTGTGAACCAAAATTAACCTAGATAATAGACATGATTCACAATTGACTTAAAACACCAGAATGATATTACTGGACTCCAATTTCAGATATGTAAACAGAACAACATCATATAGAATTTTTACTGCATGGATACAAGGAACTACACCAGCAGAAATAATAGTAAAATACAATAAATAATAAGGAAGTGATACATTATTTGGTGTTAGAAAGGTGTTGCTGCTGAGCTACTTTGGATGAGTTTTGATGCCAGAAGGTCCTGCTACTTTTAGGGGAAAAAATGCTGCTAGAAGGAGAAGGAAAGTCAAGTTTAGAGGCACCTGCTTCCTTTCAGTTCCCCTTTAAACTGTCATAAGACAGCCAAAGTCATTTCATCAGAAAATAATAAAAATAAAACACTAAATATATAACATACAATTTCCATGTATTAAGCAGTTACTAAGTTCCAGACTCCTTGCTGATTGCCCTGAAAATTGTAGCTCAGCTCTATCTCCGTAAGAAATCTTTAAGAATTAGTATTTTCCCTACTAGAGAGATGAGGAAAAAAAGGCTTAGATCAGCTGACCCAAGATCACAAGCTAGTTCCTAGAAAAGATATGATTTAAACTGGGCTCCATGCAATTCCAAATTTACACACAAGGTGTTAGCTTCCAAGTCCCCTTGTTGAAAGAAGCACCAACTGTAATGCAACCTGTTCAGGCACACAAATGACTGATTTGGGTCATTTTCTTCATACTAAATATGAGACCCTTGGATAGAGGATAAATGAATAGAGGAAGGTCAGCCTGGGAAGGGGCACCAGGCAGGTTGAAGATGAAGCCACTGATGAGGAAGAAACTGTCTCAGAAAGGGAAGGGACAACGTTGTCCGTAACTACTTTCAGCTACTATGCAAGTCGACTGGGGCAAGGTACTACCTCAAAAATAACAAATGCTGGAGATGTGGCACAAGTGGTACAGTACCTGCCTAGCAAATGCAACTCAGTTTCAAGCCCCAGCACTACGCTAATAGTAATAATAATAAATAACTTCCTTGTTGTTTACCATATTTTACTATTATTTCCGCTATTGTAGTTATTTTTCTTTTATACATGTAGCAGAATTCTGTATGATGTCGTGCGGCCACATATCTGAGTTCAGTAATATTATTTTGGTAGTTTGAGTCAACCCTGATGGAAATATTTTACACCACAGAAACTGACAAACACTGCACACAATCACAGCTCATTCACCAGAGAAGTCTATCCTAAGTTGTAAAATACTTAGAAATACAACACTGATAAAGAATACTACCTATGAGATTAAATTTTTGCAACTAAAAATGGGAAGCAAAGGGTTTGTTACATTTAAAGGACATAACATTCACCAGAAAAGTTGTATTTCCTTAAATTGTGCATGGGAATTCCTGTTCCTGACCCCCATTCACTAAAAATTCTAAGAGAGCTATCCAAATTCGATAAGGGAACACTGGTATCTCATTAGCTTGTACTGTATGTCATTAATTATTAATGAGACTGAATACACATAATTTTCTACTCATATCATTTCCTATTTTTCTGCTGAGCTGTTTGGATTTTTCTTATGGATCTGAAACACTTTAAATATTTTATGAATATCTGTTTACCATACATGAGTTATATACTTTTGCTGTCATTATTTGAAATTTCATTTTGCTTTGTTGATGTTTACAGATACATTTCTATTTATAAAATGTATTAAAAAAAAAACCTCTCTCTTGTGCTGTCTTTGCTGTTGTGCTTTAAAAATAATAGATACCCAAAGATAATACAGATATCTACGTCTTCTTCTGGCATTATTTTTTTGCCAGTCCTGGTCTTGAGCTCAAGGCCTGAGCATTATCCTTAGATTTTCTCAAGGCTAGAGCGCTACTACTTGAGCCACAGCACCATTTCCGGCTTTTTCTATGTATATGTGGTACCAAGGAATTGAACTCAGGCCTCCGTGCATGCTAGGCAAGCACTCTACCACTAGGCCAAACTCCCGGCCCCCTTCTGGCATTTTTTGAATATGCTTTTTTACGTTGCAGTCATTCATCTACCAGAACCACAAAGGTAGGGGAATGATATTGGAATGTATCGTTACTTTTGCTCCAAAAAGTTAGCTCATGCCTATAACTTTTTCTTCATTTCTAGAGATTGCCAATCTAATGTTTGTGATAATAGATCACTACCAGCACAAATTCCCACAAGTAAGTAACTAGTTAAATTACAGAATAATTAGTTAAATTACAGAATAGGTTATTGTGTCACAGTTATTAAAATTCCATTGCAGAATAATATTCAATATTAAGGAGTAATATTCATGGTATGATTCTTTTTAAGTATATGACATTATACTAATTTTACACTTATAGTGGATGATTTTTCTAAATGCCTGTGGATAGGTGAGCTTATATTTAAGGGGCTATTTCTTGTTGGTAGGACTCAATAATTTTTTCTTTTCCTTTGTGCTTTTCTGCATTTTTTCTAAATTTCCTATAACACACATGTATGGCTTTTGCAGTCAAAATATAGGTATTAACATAGAGCAAAAGATACTTATTCTTTCTAGGGATGTCATTTTATTCCTAAATGTTTCATTTTTAGTTTGTTTTATCTGAAATGAATGTCAAGATTTTCTCCAATGCTTTTTTTTTCAGCCACTCATTTGAGGGGTCTGTGGTTTTTCTCACTTGACCTATTGCTCTTATGTGTTACATTCATAGATTGGCAAAGAATAAATCACCCTTATCATCCTGGACAAAGCTTTACCTAATTACTCTGGGCTAATTTAATCCTAAGAAGGCCTTGACTTTGGTCCTCCTACACTGGGAAGATGTAAGAACCTTCAAAAGATTATTTTAGCCTTCATGATTAGTTTGTTTTTCTTATCATGGTGGAGGAGAGTATGTTGCCATGTTTTCTTAGTTGTTCGCAGGTTTGATATCCTTTTAGAAGGGTAGAACATACAAAAAAGCTACTTTAATCAGCAAATGCAAAACACTGGCTCTTTCCAAGAAGTCTCAGAGCAAACATTTAACTTCAAGAAAATACTTAATACAATTATTTCAAGCAGTCTAAACAATCTTGCTTTCCTAATGTAAAATATGAGACCCATACTTAGAGTTAATTTATTTAGCTCATGAGAGCTGTAGTAGGCTTAAAGTCAAACCTTATAATAATCAGTTTATTAATTCATATTTTATATAAAAGTATTTACATAAAAGTGCTGAGTATGTTTTAAAAACAAAACAAACAAACAAAAAACCCAGCTTGAGCCAGGAGATTGGCCCAAGGAGTTTGGCATGGTTGCCTAGCATGCATGAAGACCCGAGTTCGATTCATACATAGAAAAAAGCCAGAAGTGGTACTGTGGCTCAAGTAGTAGAGGTCTAGCTTTGAGAAAGCCCAAGGACAGTGCTCAGGCCCTGAGTCCAAGCCCTAGAACTGGCAAGGAACAAAAAAAAAACTTGTTTATTTCTGTTTTTGAGACAAGGTCTTACTATGTAGCTCAGGCTGCCCTTTGAACTCTAGCCTCCTACCTTCAGCGTGCTGTGATTACAAGAGTTTACCATCCCCACACCTAGTTATGAACCTTACCACAGATGACTAATAGTCAACTTCAAAATGTTATTGCCCTTCCTCTTATCCCTGCAGGTGAAAAAAACCTACACTGTCCTAACACGCTGACCACAGCCTCAGCCTGAACTCACTCCTCCCTGATAAACTCTAGGTCATTCTGATAGGGCAGGAAGTCTGGTTATCACACACACAGTACATCTGAAGAACACTAGGTATGTGCACGGGAGTCTCTGAGACCCTTCCAGGTCTTTATAGAGCCAGACGTTCAATACACTCTCAAGTAAAGGGTCTGGTTCTCCAAGTCCTGCCGATAAGTGAGATAAGTGATGCATCCCCACGTCTCCCTTTAAGAAATACTGCTTTCCCCAAAAATGTTTCATTCTGCCTCACATGCTTGTCTACCCTCCAAAAACACACTTCTTTTGTTGTTGTTGGTGGTGGTTATGGGACTTGAACTCAGCCTAGGCCCTGTCCCTGAGCTCTTCTGCTCAAGGCTAGCACTCTACCACTTGAGCCACAGTGCCACTTCTGGTTTTCTGGTGGTGAATTGGAGGTAAGAGTCTCACGGAGTTTTGTGCTTGAGCTAGCTTTAAGCCCTGATCCTCAGATCTCAGCCTCCTAAGCAGCTAGGGTTACAGGCCTGAGCCACCGGTGCCCAGCCACACTTCTTATCCTCGCACTTGTTGAGTTTTTTTTCTGGTTCCAGAAGGTTCTAGAGTTTGTCTTCCCTGTAAGTACCTTCTGGTAAAACCCACTCTCCCATCTGCATGGACAAAAGCTCCAGGGAAGTATCCAGTTACTGTGGTCACTGTGAGACACCTAGTTTATTCCTGGGATCCCAGCGGCAGGGTTACCAGGTCCTCCCCTGCGGCCCCCGCCCTTGGCCTTTGGGTGGATAATATCCAGGCCTGGAACGTCCTTGCCCCAGACACTCATCTGGTGAACTCGCTTTCCTTGTCAGTCCTGCTTCCAACGTCAGCCTCTTCACATGGGTACTCTGACCATTCCACTCAACATTATAAAACCTCACCAGACACTGGTGGATCATGCCTACAATCTAGCTACGTAGGAGGCTTAGATCTGTGGATTGTGAGTTCAAATACAGCCACAGCAGAAAAGTCCATGAAATTCTTATTTCCAATTAACTAATAAAAAGCCAGAAGTAAACGTATGGGTCAAGTGATAGAGAACCACAAACAGGAGCTTGAAACCCTGAGTTCAAGCCCTAGGATTGACATTAATTGTTTAATTATTACTTAATTAACTGAAAATTGAGAAACCTCTAACTCTTTTCCATTGCCACTTTATTTTTACTTTATAGAACTCATCTTTTCATAACAAATCACATACTCTCCTTATAGTATGCTTATTTTCTTTTTCCTCATCCTAAATTCCTGTCGCAGGGATTTTTTTCCTACTTTACTCATTAATTTATTTCATATTCCTGAAGCAGTGTGAGGTATGAACATTTGTGCATAAATATATTAAGTATAATGAATAGCACACCTATCTTATCTATCTAAAACAAAATAGCCCCCAAACACTCCATACCTTTTCTTCTCCTAATGACAATGCTTCCACATTCTAAGCCTTGCCTAGTTCTACAAGAAGGCCTATGTGAGTTTAAGGATGGCCTTAGTGGACACAGCTTCCAGCCAAGCCTAGAGAGGGAGACTCTATTAATAAAGACATACTCAGCAGCTACCTGTGGCTTCATGTCCTCTTCGTCTTTGTAGTAGTAGAGTTGCTGGGCCCTGAGCACAAAGTACCTTTGCTGCCAGTTTTTCACGATGGATCGCTGCTTCTTCAGCCAGCCCATCTTGATGGGCCGCTCCAGCGGGTTGGGGGTGGACGATGAGTGAAAAGCTGCCATGTGATCCCCGGTCATCACGCTTCTTGATCGCGCTGCAGAGAGAGACAGATAGGCAGACACACTGAAGGACATGAAACAGTAAGCAAAGAGAGAGTGGGGAGATGAAAGAGGAAGTGGAGAAGGGCCATGGCCAGGACTCGTTTAAGAGTCCAGATGTGGATCAAGGACAGTCACTCCCACCCCAACATACACACAGGCCCTGGAAGGAAGCCAGGCTGAGGTCCAGCTCCTGACCAAGGCTGGACCCAGACCCACGCACTTGAAGTCCAGCTGCTGCTGCTGCTGCTGCCGGACCTCGCATTCTGCAAAGACAAAGTATGGCTGGAGCCTGCTGAAGAGGAAGTGGCCGCAGCATCTGACAAAAGGTGCTTCCTTTTCCTGCGTGGGAGTTTTTATCCGACAAGAGAGAGAAGAAAATACTGGCCTTGCTCTGAGGGTTCAGGGTGCGCCCCACACAGCTGCAGAGGCCTCTGGAAGCAGCCTGGGCATTCTTCCCCAGCTGCCCACTGTAAGAGGGAGCCTGCCCTGGGACTTCACTGTCAGCTGGCCCGGCTGCTGCACTCGGCAGCTTCTGTTACGGTGGCTAGTTGTCAGGGAGTTGGCATGTCCTGAATTTTCCTTGTTACGAATCATTGCGTGTCCTTCCGTCCCCTGCCCACTGAGAACTTGATGCTGGACCAAGTTTCCTGGTCGGTGCCCTCCTATTACCTCTCAGATTGTCACTACCCATAGAACACAAAAGCAGGACTTGAAGCCACACCCCCGCCCCTCTCTAGGGCCTGGTAAAACCAACTCCTAAAATCACTTGTAATACCAGGGTCAGTATGCTTCTCCTCCCAGGAGGGGCAAAGTCCCTTTTTGATGAGTCCTCTCCCCAGCCTCTGTAAGTCCTTGGGAGATTCAAGACACAGATGAATGAAGCTATCAACTACCCCAGTTCATTTCACTCACTTACAGATCTGTTCTTCCTTTGTTTTTTGACCATGGGCAAATCACGCTATTTCTCCTAACCTCAATTTCTCCACTCGTTACACTAGCTTATACTATTAATTTATTATTGAGCCGGGCACAGTGGCTCTCACCTGTAATCCTAGCTGCTCAGGAGGCTGAGATCTGAGGATCGCAGTTCAAAGCCAGACTGGGCATTAAAGTCTGTGAGACTCTTTTATCTCTAATTAATCACCAGAAAACAGGAAGTAGCACTGTGGCTCAAATGGTAGGGCAGTAGCCTTGAGCTGAAGGGTTCAGGGACAGCACCCAGCCCAGAGTTCAAGCCCCACGACCAATAAAAAACATATAAATTCATTATTTCATGGAAATTGTCCAGTAAATTCACAAACCACTTAGCAGTCTGTAGCTTACACTTGTGAACAGGTGGTTTTATTTCTTATTATTAATGGGAAATGGTCTTTGAAAGCTTCCTTAAGTCCTCTCTTACTTCAGAATGTTATTCCATCAGCAAACTTGCTTTCTTCCCTCGTTCCTACCTTTTCTTTCAGTTTAAATTTTATTGTAAAGGTGATGTACAGAAGTTATATAAGTCAGGTCATGAGTACATTTCTTTTTGAACACCATCACCCCAGCCCTCATTTTCTCCAAGTTTTTCCCCTCACAACCCTCCTCACCCCCAAGTTGTATAGTCAGTTTCCAATATAGTATCTAGTGGGTACCAATGCTAAATTGGTTCATCCTTTGCCTCTCCTTCCCCTCCTCAAATCAGTTAAACTTATATGGGAGACAAAGGGTACAGAGATCATGAACAGTGACAAAGGGAATAAACCAAAGGAAAAATGATAACTGCAAACAGTACAATGTACTAATTACCCATTTCTCCCCCATGGCTTTTGATCCCTGTCTTTTTTTTTTGTTTTGGTCAGTCATGGGACTTGAACTCTGGGCCTGGTCATTGTCCCATGGCTTTGAACCACGATCCTCAGACCTCAGCCTCCTGAGTAGCTAGGATTACAGGCAAGAGCCATCAGCACCTGTCTTTTTATCACCCTCCAGGCCTATGTTCACATCTTTATTGCTGTTTATGTCTCACTTTTAAGTGTTAGACGTGGAATGAACGATCATCTTTCCTCCACCCATCCTAATTGGATCCAGAGTTTTCATCCTAGGTAACAGAACTCCCTTGAATACGCAATGCTGTCTGGAAAGACTCTGGCAATCTCTATTTACAGGGCTCCTTTGGCCCTCAAAAGAGAGCTGTGTTCCCACCACATACGCTTATCCTCAGCTTCCAGCTTGCAGTCCTGAATTCCCACCAGAGAACTGGACAGGTTGCCAAATATCTTCATTCAGCCTCCCACTTGATTATAGTGAAAAATAGTTGGGTGTTTTTATGACAACTTTGCAACATGCTGATAGGAAGGGTTCACTTTGTATCCGCGTGTCCTGGAACGTCAATGGGAATTTTATTTCAGATCTTGCTCCTGGAGGATCTGCTGTTTGCAAGGGTGCTCAGTGGAGATGTTCCTTGCTCAAAGGCCAGTGACCCAAAGGAACCACAGGAGGGTTTTGATCAGGAAGAGAGTAGGTAGAAGGAAGTGTGAAGGACTGGATGCAGCTCTGGATCTCTCCAGGTCAGAGATGATATAGTGCAAAGACTCCATACTAGACTCCTGACTAGAAAGATGTTAGACATAGAAGCTCAAAAAGAAAGGTACTCATTACCCAACACATGTAATGGTAACCCCTCTATACATCACCTTTCCAATAAAAATAAACTTAACAAAGGAAACATTTCATCTATGAGACTTGGAGATGATGGATGAGAGAAGCGGTCAGTTTTCTCCTCAACCATACTTGTCTCAGTGTAGTCTCTCCCAGTGTGAGGTCATATCAGACATAGTGGGAAAGACACCCTTCTTACAACAGTGTAACAAGGGACCTCCAAATGACTTCTGGGGCAATGGCACAACATGGAGCTAACAGAGATGTGAGAATCAAGCAGACACCCATCGTAGCTATGAAGACTCAGGCCTTTCGACTCACCCCAGAATTTCACAGACTTTCTTAGGACCACTATGGGAAACAGGAGAAGTAGAAGGTTGCCAGCAACATGGGAAAAGTGGGGCAGGGGTTATCAGGAACCAATAAGACCCTGTAGATTGAAGCACAATTGTATTGGTGTGTGTGTGTGTGTGTGTGTGTGTGTGTGTGTGTATGTGTGCGTGTGTGTGTGTGTTGTTCTGGGACACTTTTCATGGCCTTCCACGGCAAAAAGAAAGACTAGTACAAACCTCCTCACCACTGGAATTAAAACCAAACACTGGGGAAGATGATGATGTGAGAATTCAGTGAGCCAGGAACTAATCAGGGAAGATTTCTGTTCCATGTGCAGTGCCATCTCCCTTCTTGGCCTCAGCAATTCTCACCTGACAGGACTACCATAGAATGATCCAACTACGGGAGAAGAAAGGTGGTGGGCCTTGATTTTCATTCTCTTTCTTCTCCTAGTCTCTTTGCCCTATGCACTCTCTCTTCTCTGTGAGTGTTTCATATTCCTAAACTAAATGAAAAGATGTTACTGGAATGGAATGTTTCTCATGATGAAATAATAAGACTGAGCTTTGCTTGTGAACCAGTGATTGACTATATAGAGTAAGCTCTCAGCCTTTCTGGAATGTCTAAACCAGGCTTGGGATGCATAAAGGCTGCAAGTGAACCAGCAGGGCAGAATGAGAATACAGTTGGTTAACATTTGCAGAACATTTCTGGAGCAAAGTGAGAAATGTGGACCTCAATGGGACCAGAAACCTATCCATAAAGGTATGGTAGAGAAAGAAAGAGTAAGCTCCTAGCTATGCCATGCAGTAGGCACCATGGGTGGCTGTGTAAAGTCAAAAGGATTAAAACAAACTAAGTTAAAACTCATTTCCTAAGTCACCAGCCATTTCATGTGACAGAGCAAGGGAGGACCATAATAAAATATAGACAAGTTACTCAATCGAAGTGTGCATAGTGCTAATTTTAGATTGCAGATGAGAGAGTGAACCAGAAGGGAAAGACAAAGATTGAAGAATTGCTGCCATGTTGCAAGGATGTGGTTTCTGCTGTAGAAGTCTGCTGCTTTTTTTGCTTCACAGAGCAAGAGACCATTAAAGAAGGAAGTGTGAACAGAGAAGTCAGCTAGGAAATATGATCACTTCCTTTCTTTGTCTTTCTGTCTTCTGATGACCCCCCCCACACACACCACACACACACACACACACACACACACACACACACAGAGTCTGAAAATAGAATGTGAGCCTGCTACTGCACAAACTCTTGCTCTTCTCTTGCCTAGAAGTCTCTAGTTACCCCACCACCTCCCTCCTTTAAGCTGAAGGACAGAGCCAGGCATGGTGGCTGATGCCTGTAATCTTAGCTACTCAGGAAGCTGAGATCTGAGAATCCTGGTTCAAAGTCAGCCCAGGCACTAAAAAGTCAGTGCGACTCTTATCTCCAATTAATTACCAAAAAAACCAGAAGTGGAGCTGTGGCACTGTGGCCAAGGGTAGCCTTGAGCTGAAGAGCTCAGGGAGGACACCCAGGCCCAGAGTTCAAGTCCCATGACCACCACCAACAACAAAAAAAATGAAGGGCAGACTCCCTACTGTGGAGTCTAAAATCCTAGTTCCAAATTTTCTGCTCTTCCTCCATACCCACTCTGCACTTGACTTCTGGTACTATGCTTTTGCTAGAAAGTCCTCCTCACCTATCCCAACCTATATCCAAGTCTATCTATTCAACAATTCTTGTCTATTCTTTGAGATGAACTTCCAGCCACATCTCTGAAAAGCCTCCATAGAAAAGCACGACTTGTTTGACCTCTGGTTCTGTCCTCTGTGTACTGGATATCCATATGCATCATAGAATGAATTGCCGTATGGATACTCTTTTTGTATCATCTTCCCTTTCCACTCCCAAATTCAGTATATAAGGATGATGCCTTCACATTTGTACTTTGCTTGTCCTTTTACCCTGGCACCTCACATAGCATCTAGTGAGGAGAAGACAGGATAAAATCATGGAACTGCACAGGATTCCATATCCTAGAATGGCATGATAAATCATCCCTCAGGATTATAGGGTATTCCATAAAACTTAATCCACACTACCTACCTAGCCAGCAAGCGGATAGGTCCCAGCAAGTGCCTTTCTCTTAACACACAGGAATTAAATAGAAGCAATTGTTATTAATATGACCATAGTATGAAGTAGCGTTTATATGAAATGAGAAGGAAGGAAAGGATTCAGAGATGAAAAGAAAGAGAAAGATGACGAATGGTCAACAAAGAACCATTTATTTGTCAAGTGCAAATCAAAGATGCTGATGGAAAAGGAAAGATTCTGAGAAGCAGCCCTGCGGAAGATGGATAGGCCTTGGACACTGGCCTGGCAAGGAAGAGAAAGAGGCCAAGATCTCTGGGAAGTAGTTAGATTTGCACGGCTGGGGAAGGAAGCCATCTCACCATTCAACCCCCACTGCCTGAGCCCTTGGTAGAAATAGTGTCAAGTTCTGGGGATGTGAGATCAGCCAGCCAGAATTCTGTGACCAAGAGCTCACAGACCTGAAGGCCAATTATGACAAAAACTGGCAAATTCTTCTGTTTAGAGATATGTTTTCTTGTTCTTTTCTTGTCAAATCGAGTGGCTAGTACAAGATAAAATCCTAACCTCATGTAAATAAACATAATAATTTATTGTTCCCTATATATGTAGTCTTGTTTAATGTTCACTAATACCCTTTATGAAAATAATTTAAAATATTATCAGCTCTTTTTTGTTGGGTATTGTTTTGCCGGGGGTGGGGGGGTACTAGTCCTGGCGCTTGGACTATCCTTGGGCTTTCTCAAGGCTAGTGTTCTACACTTGAGCCACAGCACCACTTCTGGCTTGTCTATGTATGTATGTGGTACCAAAGAATCGAACCTGGGTCTTCGTGCATGCTAAGCAAGCACTCTACCGCTAGGCTAAACTCCCAGCTTCTATCATCTCTTTTTTGAGAGTGAGAAACTTAAAGCCCAGACAGGTGAAATGGTTTGCTTTATCTATGTGGCTAGATATCTGTTCATAGTCCAATATCTGTCCTTAGGCAACATAGCCCAAGTATTCTGGTATTTAGCATGGGATCTAGTGGTGAAGACAGGTGTTCATACTGTGATTCAGCATGGTAAGAGAATAAGAGTAGAGTGGACAGACATGGCACTAGCCTTCTTCTAAGCAGGGAATATACCCACTATCCCTAACTTACTGCATGAAACCTCTTGTCTTCATTTGTTTTCCCCTCCTATAACAATGTGCTTGAGGCTGAGCACTTTATATAGAGAGAACAGAAATTAATTGGGCTCAAATTTCTAAAGGTAGAAAAGTTCAGGAGCCTAGCATCAATATCCAGCAAGAAACTTTGTGTTGCTTCATACCAAGATGAGAGGGCAAGAGAGCTCCAGGGGGAGGAGCAAGAGGGAGCCTAAAACATGCTTTTATAAGAGCCTACTCCCAAGAAAACTAGCTCACTCCCCAGATAAGGGAATTATTCTATTTACAAGGAGACCACAGGCCACCTAATCGCTCCTTATCAGGCCCCACCTCCTCCACATCCAACACTGTTGCACTAGAAATTTAATTTCCAATATGTGGACCATGAGGACACATTCAGAATATAGAACACTTGCCTCAGCCCCACCCAATGTGCCTCAGTGTAATGCATAAACAACTCCTGCTGCTATTTCCTCCCTACCTATACTCTGCAAGGCTCAGCAGGTCTTGAAAACCCAGTGACCAAGAAATGACACTGAAACCTAAAGCCCCCACCAAGGATGTGCTGACATCAACAGGAAAAGTGACATATGAGGCAATCCTGCCACATCTTACCAGCTCTCTGCCTGATATAAAGATGCTGATCAAATCCAATGCAGCCAATGTGTGAGCAGTGGAGGACTGAGCTAACTCAGCCCAGGTCTAGCATCCCCTGGGGCAGAGACAGGAGCTATCTGCACAGCAGAGCTGCCACTATTGCCAGGAATGCATGACAAATGTATGTGCAACATACATTATTCCACCCTGTCTCCTCACTCCCTAGTGTAAACACACACTTGCAGTCTAATACATCCTTACACCTGTGCAGACTCTCTCTCAGTCAGACTGGAAGGGCCTCCGTTTCAGAAAATTAGGGCTGTTGATTTTAGAGGCTCTGGGATTGCTTTTTTTTTTAAATACCTTCTGTCCCCCCAAAGCAAATTTCCTCTCATTTAGAAATACCACTGGGAAGTAGATAGTAGAGAGACTTTGAAAATCTCCCTAATTTATAACCTACCATTTGGACTTCAGAATAAATATATGTGATTACATTCCTGGACTTTTTTTCTGTACTTATACACTTCATTTTTAACTTTGGCAGGAGAAACCTTGCCTCCTAGAGAAGGAAACAAGCTGGGGCATTCTATATGCTCTGAAATGAAGCCATGTACAGCTTCCCTGAACATTCATCCTTGAAACAAATCTAGGTAATTTAACCCCTAGACAGCTCTCCAAGGTGTTCCTGGAATATCTACTCCAGGACCCAGGAATGAAGCAGGTTTACTTTTCCCGTGTTCTATAGCTTTAAGAAATGTCCTTACCAAGCTAAGAAAGCAAAGTCCACTTTGCAAAGAATGTAGCAAGGGTAGTTAGGCCTAGGTTAAGTAAGTCTGCTGTCTAGGCATGAAGGGTGGTGATACAGATGGGGAGGGAGAGGAAGGAGAGAGAGGAGATGAGGGAGGGAGAGAGGACGCTCCTCTGGTATTGGTGTGTGGTACTTCTTAGGAATGTGGAGAGCAATTACTTCTGAGTCTCCATGGTTGGTTACAACACCTTGCCAGCTCTCTCCACCTATCTCTGCATAACAGGAAGCCAAGTGTAATAACAAGAAGCTTGCAGAATTGTGTGAGCTTCCTACTGAACACTGCCACTTCCTCAGCACAAAGCCAAGGGGATATTTGGCAATCAGGTGGTAAATTCAGCCTAAGCTGACAGTATGGCTTGAGAACCGCCTTTGTGAAAGCTAACTGCTTCCCTGGGCAGGAAGAGAAGGAAGCAGAACTGTGCCAGACTCAGTGCTGTCACTATGTGTTAAATAAGTGCTGTGTTAAGAGCATTGAGGTTCTTGTCCCCGTCATTGTCAAAGCTACTCAGGTACTGTTGGGAAGTGGGGGAGAGGGAGGCTTACTTCATTAGCCATTAGCATTCATAAGTAAGTACGTCTATGCTTTAGTGGAATACTGAGATACTCATAATACAATACTTGTTTCTGTGTTTGGTTGGTTGTGGGGCCTGGACACTGTCCCTGAGCGTGCTTGTTCAAGGCTAGCTCTCTCTGCCACTTTGAGCCACAGTGCTATTTTCAGTTTTCTGGTGGTTAATTGGGGACAAAAATCTCACAGACTTTTCTGCCTGGACTGGCTTTACTATCCTCAGATCGCAGCCTACTGAGGAGTGTTCAGTCATGAGCCACCAGTGCCTGGCATATTTTATAAGCATGAATGAGGGCCCT
Organism: Megascapheus bottae; assembly: GCF_031878675.1. Taxonomy (NCBI): domain Eukaryota; kingdom Metazoa; phylum Chordata; class Mammalia; order Rodentia; family Geomyidae; genus Megascapheus; species Megascapheus bottae. The sequence continues at coordinate 36,470,586 of NC_143515.1, forward strand.
GCATTTCACAGTAAGAATGCTGTCTGGATAACAAGACCCTGGAACTGACAACTAAAATCAATGTTCAGACTAAGATGAGTCTCTCATTCAATTCCTAGGGCCTTTCCTGGCCTTGGGAAATGATGGTTTTTAACTTGAACTCACCAAAGAATATGAACATTGAACAGAGATTAAAATAAAATGGATCTCTGATACAAGTTTATGAAAAAATCCCATTAAAAATTATTGTGCCAATGGCTCTGGATGCCAGTGGCTCAAGTTTGTAATCCTAACTACTCAGGAGATTGATATCTGAGGATCTGAGATCTGGAGATCAAATTCTGAAGCCAGCCTGGGAAGACAAATGTAAGGAACTCATATTTAACCAGTAAAAAGCTAGAAGTAGTTGCTTGGCTCAAATAGTAAAGCTCCAACCTTGAGGAGAAAAAAAGGGTGAAGCTTCAAGTTTTTGGATAGAAACAAGATGATAAATTTAAAAATATGGCTGGGAGTTTGGCCTAGTGGTACAGTGCTTGCCTAGCATGCACAAAGACCCAGATTAGATTCCTCAGTACCACATATATAGAAAAAGCTGGAAATGGTGCTATGGCTCAGGTGGTAGAGTTCTAGCCTTGAGAAAGTCCAAGGACAGTGCTCAGGCCATGAGATCAAGCCACAAGACTGGCAAAAAAAATATTATACATTAACTTTGTTAAGCATATTCATGTGGTTCAAAGGATATATATATATATATATTCTTAAAGTTGTCTATTGAGAAATGAAGGAAATTACAAAGTATCTTCCACTTTAAAATATCTCAGCAAGGGAAAGAAAAGGAAAAGAAAGTGATCAGTATAAATGTGACAGAATGCTAATAAATTCTTGAATTTCCATAATGGTAATATACAGTAACTTGTTATAGTTGCTTCCCAAGTGGTGTTTGAAGCATCTGCATAATAAAAATCTTTGTTTTCAATATTCTCTAGGCCTTTCTTTTCCTCCAAACAATCATCTCTTGCCCTGAACTTCAACTTGCCCATTTTCCCATGCTGTACTTTGAGACCTGCTAGTTGCTCTTCTGGCCAGCAGCAAGTGATACTACCCAGATGTCATACCACGTCTCCCCTATGCTGTCATTTTATCAGTAATGAATGAGAATCATGAGGCACTCCTGGTGCTTCCAGTGTGGAGAGTATTTCCTGTAATATCAACCTTCATTCACACACAGAAACAGAGAGAGAGAAGGGGTAGCAGAAGCCTGGGAGAGCACTACAGTGCTTCTCCCAGGAAGTCCAGAAAGATACAGCACCTGGAATTCAGGAGGTAGGGGGGCAGCAGTAGAAAGGGGAGGGGAGATGGCCTCCTGGTAATAGCTCCGTTTCTACTAATAATTACCGGACATTTTTCATTATTTCTCTTGTGATCAGTAATTATAATTGTAATCTGAAATTTATAAAATGAAATCCAAAGTGATAGTGTATATCTACATATGTATACATGAGAGAGACAATACAGAGTTTGTACAAAAATCATCTCTGAGGGGCTGGGAGTGTGGCCTAGTGGTAGAGTGCTTATCTAGCATGCATGAAGACTGGGGTTCGATTCCTTGGTACCACTTACATAGAAAAGGCCAGAAGTGGTGCTGTGGCTCAAGTGGTAAAGGTAGTGCTCAGGCCCTGAGTACAAGCCCCAGGACTGGCAAAAAAAAAAAAATCACCTCTGAGTAGAAAAAAAAAATTCTGAGCACATTTTATAAAATAAATAGACCACAACACTGGAGAGATTTTTTTTTGCCTATTTCATCAATCATTTACCCCATGTCTAGAATATTCCAGGAATGCAAGGAAAGGTACAGAACTCTAGTAAGTTATTCATACAGGTAACAATTAAGAGAATTTTTAATAAGCCAAAGGTTTTTAGAAAATTATAGATTGAGGGGCCAGGAGTTTGGCCTAGTGGTTAAAGTGCTTGCCTAGCATGCGCGAAGACCCGGGTTCAATTCCTTGGTACCACATACATAGAAAAAAGCCGGGAGTGGTGCTGAGGCTCAAGTGGCTCAAGTGGTAGAGCTCTAGCCTTGAGAAAGTCCAAGGACAGTGCTCAGGCCCTGAGCTCAAGCCCAGGACTGGCAAAAAAAAAAAAAAGAAAATTATAGATTGATATTTGACACATTCAGCTTTAGGACCCATTAAAAGTTAAAATGATCCAGAAGATTGCATTTTTATGTGTTAAAGACTATATAACTTATATATTTATATATGCACATATATATATATATATCACCAAGTGTGATAGTGCATGCTCATATTCCCAGCACTCTGGAGGCAGGGGTACTGGGCCACATAGAGCTATTTTATCTCAAAACAAAAAGAAAAAATAATAATATAACTGAAACTAACAATGGAAAGTAACTGAAAGGGTGTTGTTAAAATATCAAATACTAAAAATTGGAAGAGTTGCAAATTTTTAGGAATCAGGGCAAGTATTTGCTTGGGGTATTTTTTTTGTATGGTTTTTTTTGTTTTTGTTTTTGCCAGTCCTGGGCTTGAGCTCAGGGCCTGAGCACTGTCCTTGGACTTTCTCAAGGTTAGAGCTCTACCACTTGAGCCTCAGCACCACTTCCAGCTTTTTTCTATGTATGTGGTACCAAGGAATCAAACCTGGATCTTCGTGCATGCTAAGCAAGCACTCTACCACTAGGCCAAACTCCCGGCCCATTGGGGTATTTTTGTGTAAGGAAAACATCACACAATATACAGATGATACTTCTAAGATGAAGAAAATGATGCAGCAGAAATGTCTGGTGTGCCCACTATGCCGTGTTATGAAGAGCTGTGGAGCTTGTGGCAGTTTCCATTTCTGTGAATTTTGGTCCTCTTTTTTTTAAAAAGGATTTATAGCTCGATAGAAGAAAATTCATGAAACAAAATCATAGAAAAAAAACCCAAAGTGAATGTCCTGCTTAGAGCTACTCACTTGTAAGGAACTGAGACATTTTACTTTTTTCATAAAGTTATGTTGCTGACATTTTCTGTCCATTTCAAGCTGTTTCTTAGTCGTGGGCTGAGGCTCTGCAGAGCCAGCTTCCCCTGTGACTCTGCCACTGACACCCATAGTTCCATTTCCTCTTCAAAGCTGTTAAACTTTATCAGCTATCTGCAGAACACTTCAGTGGTTTCCCTTTTTAAATTACCCATGGAATCGTCACAAAAATATGAGAGCCCACCTAAAGCCTCTGCCAGTCCCTGGCTTTCCAGGAGCTCATACTCTGGCCTTTGCCCCAGTGGTCTCTTTTCAGCTGCCACAGCTCCAGGGTTCTTGCAAAACTAAAAAGCTAGCCTTTGTTTGCTCGAACTGGTGGCACTGCAGAGAGTGAAGAAGGAACCACGGAAGAGGAAATAGGATGGGAACCATTATGCAATGAAGGGATACCATGACCCTCCAGATTCACTTGCCATCGGAATCTCCCCAGCTAACCAGCTAATAGTACAAATGAGTGTGTGTGTGTGTGTGTGTGTGTGTGTGTGTGTGTGTGTACCAGTACTGGGCTTTGATCTTGGGGTCTCACCTTTTTTTTTTTTTTTGTCAGTTCTGAGGCTTGAGCTCTGAGCCTCAGCCTGGGCATTGACCCTGAGCTCTTCAACTCAAGGCGGTCACCCTCCCCCTTGAGCCATGTGCCACTTCTGGTTTTCTAGTGGTTCACTGGAGGTAAGAACTGTCTTTGAACCGTGATCCTCAGATCTCAGCCTCTTGAGTAGCTAGACGTGAGCCACCACACCTGGCTTCAGGGTCTCACATTCTTTTATTAAAAAGTCTCATAATATTTTATTAAGAAATAAAGATGGAAATGAGTTCATTGTCTACTAACTTTTTGGCTTTTTTTTTTTCTGGGTCTCACATTCTTGCTGCTTTCTTATTCCTTACGCCATACCTCCACTTCTGGTTTTTTGCTGGTTAACTATATATGAGTCTCACAGATTTTCTATGGCTGTGGTGGCTGGTTGAAATCACCACGCTCAGATCTCTGCCTCCTAAGTAACTAGGATTACAGATGTGAGCCACCAGCATCCATCCCCCAATAATATTTACTACAGAAAAAGAAAATATCTACCCTAATACTCTCGTAGAATCTCAAGGAGTTCTGAATAGCCAATAGAATCGTGAAAAAGAACAAAGCTTAAGGACTCACATTTCCTGGTTGCAAAGCATTTTATAGAGTGTTCCCAGGGCTGGCTTTGAAACTCAATCCTCAGTTCTCAGCCTCCTAAATAGCTAAGATTATAGGTGATCACGAGCCACTGGTTCCAAGCCATATAAGATCTTATTATTCGGTCACAAACTACTTGTAATGCTTGGTTTTGTTCCTTTGTTAACACAAATCTCATTTCTTCTTATGGTAAAATACATTTTAAGTGTACGTCTCATACATTTACCTCACAGTGCAACCATCCCCACTACCCATCTCAAGAACTCCTTTATCTGGCAAACCAAAACTTTTGACCCATTAAACAGCAGCTGTCCATTTTCTCTTCCTCCAGCCAGGGAACCGGTATACTTATAAAAATGCAATCATATAATACTTAACTTTTTGTGAATGGTGTATATTTACTTAGCATAATGTCTCCAAGTTTTACCTATAATATTACAGGATTTTTCTCCTTTTAAAGACAAAATAACATTCCATATTATTATCCTGCATTCTGCTAATCAGTCATCTGTCAATGGGTACTTGAATTATTTCTACCTTTTAGTTCTTAGGAATAGTGTATATAAACCTGATATACTGATCTCTTTTTTTAAGACCCAGCCTCCAGTTCTTACGTGTGTATAGAAGCAGAAATGCAACTTCTAGATTTTATAGTGATTTTCTTTTCTTTTTTGAGGAACTTCCATATTGTTTCCATAGTAGATTTACTCCTTTACAGTTCCACTAACCGTAGACAAAAGTTCCAGTTTCTTCAAATCTTTGCCAACCCACATAATTTTCTGATGTTTTGACAGTAGATCTCTTATTTTGAAACTAACAGCATAGCTGTCATTTTCACTTCACCAAGGGTTGTACTCCTTCCTATGCACACTCACGTTGACTGGCTTTGCTGTCCTCTAGTGGCCATTATCAGCTTCAATTTACGCAAGAAAACAAGGTGCTGTCCTGTGGTGGCTGAGACCTGCACTTCAGTCAACAAAGAGAAATTCTTGGAATTTCCATTCTTGTTACCCTAGTAATGGCCCAGACCAAGAAGACTGGACTAGCAAAAGTCCGATGAGCCTGGAAAAGAAACCACATCATGCTCCCAACTAATGTAGTGTTTTCTCAAATACTTTTGGCAGAAAGGGGAGGCCTGAGTATGGAAGCCATTTATTTACCCATCATGCTACGTCCAGGCCAATTATCACAGTATTTCGTGTTGAGATGAGGCAGACTAACGCAAGGAAGGGGACATACGAATGAAAATAAGCCAAAGTCAAGGACATGAGACTCAAAGCAAAATTGCTAGGACCACACGATTAAACACTGTACTAAATGATCTTTAAGAAAAACACACATATGTTTTTTTTTCTAAGTACCCCCATCCATCTGTCCTTATCCATTTCTTCAGTAGGGGGAATTTGGAAAGCAATTTCTCTGGTCTTGAGATGTCAGAAGCAGCAATTATTTTGACCAAAGGATTGCCTACAAAAAATATAAGAAATGAGCATCCATGTTATAAGATGATTTGATTGGTAAGATCACCTAAGACCCTTCCTTGAGTGATAATATCAAAACATTGCAACAAAGTGATGGAATGTTACCAAGTACAGTACAAAGAGATCACCTATCTGAAAGAAAAAGATATAATCTCCAAACCTGTTTTAGCTAATACAAATAGCACAATGGAAGAATCACCAATTGTGTCTCTAATAATTGTACTCTGAGTGCTCATTTGATGTACATTTCCCTTTCTCTCTACCAATTTCTTCATCTCACTTGCCTTTTGTTAACAGCAACAACAACAAAACACTTTTTCCACTACTCTGTAAGTAATCCTGAAATCCTGTTCATGGATAGATTCAAGAACCTGGAACCAGAGGATCAGTACAAAGAGTGAAGGATCTCTCCTTCACGGACATCACCCTTGACTCCGTGGTGGTTTAAAAAAAAAAAAGGAGGGATTTTTTTTTTCTGTACTTAGAAACTTAAAAGTGATGACTTTGACCTTTGGAGTGTAACAGATCTCTTTGAGACTCTGTATGTACACATGAATAACACTCCATACAAGTGCAAATGAATAAGGCCTCACTGAAAACCAGCCCATGAACATTAAGGGCTTTCCTCAGTGATCCTGTATTCTGCTTGGTATAAACGTTGGGATACTTGTAATTCACTCTCATACTGATAGGGACAGAAAGGAGGAAATAGCAAGGCTAAGCACAAGAAAAGGAAGTAGAGTTGAGCGCTGGTGGTTCACACATATAATCCTAGCTACTCAAGAGGCTGAGATCTGAAGATCACAGTTCAAAGCCAGCTCAGGCATGAAAGTGCATGAAACTCTTATCTCCAATTAATCACTAGAAAACTGGAAGAGGGGTTGTGGCTCAAGGAGTAGGGTGGTAGTCTTGAGCTGAAGAGCTCAGGGACAGCTCCCAGGTCAGGAGTTCAAGTCCCACAACCAGCAAAAGAAAGAAAGAAAGAAAAGAAAGAAAGAAAGAAAGAAAGAAAGAAAGAAAGAAAGAAAGAAAGAAAGAAAGAGAAAGCAGAAAGTTACTGTTATCTGGAAGATAAAGAGTGCTTTATTGTTCTCTAAAGTCACAAAATACTCGTGTGGCTCTTTAGCCGTCTTTATTCATGCCAGCTATGTATCCGCCTTTCCTTTTCACCCTTAGCACTGGTTCCCAATTGCACACTTGAGTTTCCCCTGGCCACTCCTAGTCCTGTCTCCCCTCCAAACTCTTGGCAGATCAACAATGAAGTTTGAGTTAGAAGTGAGAAGGTGAGGGGCGGGGAGCTACAATGAGACCAACAAGCCCCTACTACCATGTGAGTGAAGAAGTCCAACAGCCTGTCTGGGTTTTGAATGAAGACAAGCATTACTTACTCCATTATGGGATGAGATGAGACCCATGCACAGGCATTAAAAAAGTTTCAGAAGTAATATGTAAGTTTTGGAGCTGACGAATGTCTATAGGAAATTCTTGCCACAGTGAAGGAACAGAACTTTAGGTGCATACTTTGCAGTTGCAACATATGCTGGTTTATTAGCCAGCGTTGAAGTGCAGGAAGGAGGCTCTCTTCTTCAAGGACTTAAATTCCTGTCAAATGTTGGGAGAGGCTGAAATTGTTAGGTCCTATCCCTGTAAGGTATATCCCAAAACTGCAAAATTTGATTCTCTCAGGAGAGAATCTCAGGCCACAAGACACTGAAGATAGGACCTTAGAGCTCTGCTTTGGGGATGTCTCATAGGCTCTGATCTTGCACAGAAGCAACAGCATCAGGGAAGGAACTCCAGGAAGACATTCTCCCTATATGTCCACTCTCCAGGGCTCATTTGAGTGATCTAATCAGCACAGCATGATCTAGTTCTAGAATTCTAGCTGCAAGGAAGTCTGGGAGTTGCTGGTTAGATTTCCATCTTCTGCACACAGAGGTAAAATAGGATGAAGTTTTAGTGAATCAACCAAGAGTTGCAACTGTGTTGTCACAAACAGTGAACTAACAATGTAATTACCTTTGATTATATAGTTGATAAGCTTCAATTCACCATTAGTTTATGGCTACCAGAAGTTCACTAATAGATTAGAGTTTTAAGTCGTGTCTGCCATCCACATACAGGGCAAGTCTTTTCTGCTTAATCTCCTCTAGAAATATACTAATAAACACACATACACAGAAGTGTGATTTTCCTAATCTAAGCCCATCTCAATCCAATAAAGTTAGTAATCAAGTTCAACCATTCCAAGGGGCATAAGAAATTTTCTAATTAGGTGCTCTTATAAAGAGGGCTTGAGAATCTGTATTCTCTCTTCTCTGCTTTTTGGCCATGTGAGGTCACAGTGTTCATACCCCTTTTGTTCTGTGTCCCTTCTGCTATGTCTGTGCTATCTATAAGAAACACTTATATTAAGCATGCTAATATCTTAGTTATGTACTTCCAAAACTGGTAGCAAAAAATTTCCATTCTAGTCTCATTTTGTTATAGCAGCACAAATGGACTAAGACAGTCGGTGTAGTGAGTTTTGTCTGGTTCTATTGGTTCTACCAAAGATGACAGCTGCAAATGTAGGCAGCCCAGATGTCTGATTTTCTCCAGTAATAGTCAGATGCCCAAGGCAGGCACTGAGAGTTTTCCAGGGCCAGAGATTTTTAGGGTACTTGGTCAACAATGAAGTTAATGGTAGAGTTAAGACTATATAACAAAAAAACAAACAAAATACAAATCAAAACAACTGAGACTCCATCTCATCCCAGTTAGATTGACCAACATTGTGAATTTGAACAACAAATGTTGGAGACGATGTGGGGAGAAAAAAGGAACCCTATGACACTGTTGGTTGGAATATAAAGTAGTGCAATCATTCTGGATATTTATCTGCAGGTTCATCAAATAACTAAGCATAGAACTTTCTTAGGACTCAGCCATACCACTCCTGGGCATATCTACTGAGAATATCACAAGCCAGGATACCTTAAAGATACTTGCATATGCATGTACATTGTTGTACTATTCACAATAGCCAAGTTGTGGAAACAGCCCAGATGTCCTACAATAGATGAAAGGATCAAAAAAAAAAGTAGTACCTATACACTATGGAATTTTACACAGCCATTAGAAAGAATAATATTATATGTCATTTTCAGGAATATGTATAGACCTAGAAAAAAATGTTAAGTGGGGTAAGGCAAACTCACAGATACAAATGGTGCATGTTCTCTCTCATATGTGGAAGTTAGATCTAAGGACATAATAGGCATTAACACACAGTGAGACCAATGGGATGGTGGCTCATTAAGGTGCTGTTGGAGTACTGTGGGATGGTGTGCATAAGATATGGTAGTCAAAAAATGGGAAGCCTAAAAGGGAGATTTCAGAAACAGAGCAATTGTAGGAAAGAACACGGCTTACTTCTGAATGTGAGTAACTGAGCCAAATAGAGAAAGCATTGTGTGACAACTCTGGCAGAGATCCTTCTCCATTTTGAAGATGAGAGACTGAAACCCAGGCATTTGAATGACTTGAGCAAGTCAGAGATGATTAAGGCTGAGGTAGAGATCAAAATCAGGTTTATTGTCCTTCAAAGGCTATAGACTTTTTCACTCCCACCTTATTCTCTATATTCAGGTCTGGTGTCTTACTAATTTTTTCTCTCAAATATATATATATATATATATATATATATATATATATATATATATATACAAGACAGTGGCAATATGATAGACTTGGGGGAGGTTGATGGGTACATTCAGGTATGAAAATGAAATCCAATACTTGTATATAATGTACAACTCATTGTTACTAATTATAATAATTTGAATATAAAAAGATACTAAATAGTATGTGCTATGTTGCCTGAGTTTAAAATAAATGTGCAAAGATTCTGCCTTATATAGATGAAAAAGTTATAAAAATGATACTAATGATGTTCATGATTTTTTATAGAGTCATAGGTTTTTATGTCTATATAGTTATGTTTATATTTCTATTACCATGTCCATAGCTTTGGGTATGCAGTTATTGAGTTCTTGCTCTTGTGCTATTTGTATCTAATAGCCACATATTAAGGATACCATGCGCCTTTTGTGTTCATGATTTTTTAATCCTACTTTTTAATCTGTGAGAGTAAAAGGATGACCACATTGGTAGCTTTCATTATAATGTAGATCATTTTGGACCATAGGAGGCTAAGGTATGAGGATTTTTGGAAAGTCTTTCTGGAAAGAAATAATGGAAACAAGTTTATCCACGGAAATAAAGCTACAGTACTTTGTCAGTGGGCGCTCTCTACTGGTTCTTGATAAGAATGACAGCCTGCTCTTCATATTGTATATTTGTTTATTTGTTAATTTGAAATAGGAAGGGGAAGGGGGAAACAAGATGATCGGGAAGAAGAAACGGGGACAAAAACATGAGAAGGGGTATCAATGTGTGAGAAGTAATGCACCTACTATCTGGTGAATATAACTGTAACCCCTCCATACATTACAATAAAAAAAGAATGACAGCCTGCTCTTGGAAAATATTTGTTTTGGGGGAAGAAGTTTATGGACTTGAATTAATATGTATAAACATACTCTTATAAGGCTCAAGTAAAGAAAGGAAAAACTGTACAGAATAATCCCTATGTTGTCTTTTTAAATGTCACGAGGACAATTAAGGTACTTATATCTGATTCTCTCTCTCTAATGAGACTGTCAAAATCTTAGTAGTGTCATCCTTACATCAAGTGAGCAGTGTCTAGTACAGAATAGTTATCTAAAAATATGTTCCAACCAAAGTAAAAGAAAACCTAGCAAAGTGGTATACTGTCATAGCCGGAAGGACTAATCCCCTACTGGGAAATTCAGTCAAACCTTGCAGGAGAAGAAAAAATGATGGCCAGGGGGATGGGTAGGGTGTATAGAGTTGAGAAAGAAAAGAAAACCATAAAGTACCACACTAAACTTAGCAGCTAAGGATCCATGAGGACATGGATTTTTGTGTGACCCTAGAAAGGATTCCAAAATATACTGACAATTTATTTAAAACAGGTGGAAGAGGCTAACATATCCAAGCAGAATTTAGGAGAATTTCTGACCACGGGCACCAGAAAGAACAAAAGTTCCTAGCTAAAAGGTATTTCCCCAATTCCACTTTACCTAAAATACCATGTCCCCCTGAAAAATTCCATTTAAGGAACATGAGAAGGCTCTGTCAACATTATGGTATTTCCTGAGGCTAAGAGAATAGAAACTAGAGTGACTTTCCTGGTTTTCACACTGAGAGTCCCATGCCCTAAAACTGCCCAAGTTGCAACAAACTGAGACAGCTGCTCACCCTGGCAGGGCTGAATAACTTGGAATATTGAAGTGACAAGATCAGTGCCAATGTGAAGATAAAGCAGGTAGACTTCAGGAATTGCACAGAACACCTGGGCTGAGATGGGCCTGGAAGAAACATTGATGTAACCTGATTCTGGACACGTTCCAGAATCAGATGTGTCACCCCGTAGCAAAATGCACTTCTACATTCTAAATAATCTTCAGTATGGAATAACACCTAGAACAACAGTTAGAGGAGAACACAAAAGTCCATTGACCACCACAATATGGAGAACAAGGAAGATAGAAGCCTCATTTCAAATGCCTTTACTGCTCCCTTCCAACCATATCTAAAAGCAATGATCTTCTGGGTTGAAGGTATGAATATGACTCAAGTAGCAAAGCAAGTGCCTAGCTCACACAATGCCTTGAATTCAGTACCTGGTACCATCAAATCATCATCATCATCATCATCATCATCATCATCATCATCACCATTTGTAAAATCGCATTTTTTTCACAAATGAAAAAATGCCCGGAGGACATTGATAGCACAGAAAGCTAAGATGGGAAAAATCAATTTGAAGCCAACCCAAGTAGAAAAGTCTGCAAGACTCTATCTTCAAAACAACAGGAAAGGATGGGTTAGAAGTGGCAGTATTCTTGTGCAGAGCATATGAACGGCAAATAAGCCAGCAAGTGTTAAGCCCTGAGTTCAAACTCCAGTATTGGCAAAGGAGAGAGAAGGAGTTACACACATGTATGTAAATATTACAGTGAAATTCCTTTGTACAATTAATTTATGCTGAACAAGGTTTAAGCATAAATGAACAAATAAAAATAATGATCTGAGCTGGATGCTGGTGGCTCATGCCTGTAATCCCAGCTACTTAAGAGGCTCAGAGGGCTAGGAATTTGGCCTAGTGGTAGAGCACTTACCTAGCATGTACAAAGACCTGAGTTTGGCTCCTCGGTGCCACATACATAGAAAAAGCCATAAGTGATGCTGTGGCTCAAATGGCAGAGTGCTCCTTTGAGGAAAAAGCCCAAGGACAATGCTCAGGCCCTGAGTTCAAGCCCCAGGACTGGAAAACAACAACAGTAATAAAGATCTGAATACATACAGCAGTCCAGGTGGAGGATTCTTACAGTAAATGAGGAAGAGTACTCTGCTGGTACTATAACACATTGAAGTGATCACAATTAAACACTGAGAACCAAAGAGGCCCAGGCTAACAGCTCTGAACTTTTTCCTTCTTGCACTTGATAACAAGAGAGAGTTGAAAGCTCTAGAGCTTTGGCCCTTGAGTCATGGTGGGGCACCTTCCAGGCCAGTCTTCCTATCAGGGTAAAAAGTTTGAGGGGCTTCTCTTTTCACAACATCAGAGACAGTATGTAGCATAAATTCTGCAAGAAGCTGAGCAGAGGCTGTTATCATTCTTACTGGCAGTTACAACTTGTATATTTTATTGATTTTAGAAAGAACAGAAGGCTAGTGGCTCATGCCTATAATCCTAGATATTCATTAGACTGAGATCTGATTTAAAGCCAACTCTGGCAGGAAAGTTCATGAGGCTTTTATGTCCAATTAACCACCAGAAAACTAGAAGTGGATCTGTGACTCAAAGTGGTAGAGCATGAGCCTTGAGCAGAAAAGCTCAGGGACAGTGCCCAGGACCTGAGTTCAAGCCTCATGACTAACAAAGAAAGAAAGAGAGAAATGAAGGTGGGAGAGGGAAAGATGGAGGGAGGGAAGGAAGGAAGGAAGGAAGGAAGGAAGGAAGGAAGGAAGGAAGGAAGGAAGCAAAGAAGGAAGGAAGGAAGGAAAATAAAAACAAACAAGAGAAAACAAAAATAGCTTTGCAAACAAAATTGAAAAAACTTCATAGGAACTAAAGGAAAAATAGACATATGAGAGTTGGATGTATAAATAGTAAGATGCTCTGACCAGCCAACTACAGACTGGTATGCTAGATGTGATCCAAGGAACAAGATGAAGCAGAGAATGCTGTGGCTGCTCTAGATGTTGTAAAGATTATATAACTAAAAGAAAGAACTCAACTAGAGCAAAACAAACAAAATCCAAGTATGGCTGGCTCTGACTTTCACAAAGGACTTGAAGAGGTGAAGAGCAGACCTGCAGTGTAGCAATGTACAGGATGGTGATGACAATGACAACTAATGAAATTTTTATATGATGTTACAGGTGATGCAAATGGTCTCCTGTCATTCTCATCCTAACTGTGGAGACATTGAATTCCAAGGTCATATCATTCACAAAATGCTGGGATTCTAATGTAGACAAGTCTGATCTAATGCTAGCTTTCTACTTACAATACTATAGCCACTTTACGCCATTATACCTCGTTTATATTTTGCCGAGAAAGTTATTGTTGTAAATTTTGTAGAATCTATTTTAAAATATTGAAATTTATTCTATATCACACCCAGGAACTCTGCAGTGCACTTCTTCTTTCACTTTGAAACACTAAATCAACAATGCAGCTTGCAAATAGCTCTGCCACCAACCACTAGAATTCCAGTAGGCAGGCATCCCACAGACTATCTGCAAGACAGTTCTAGCTGAGCACCTTTCAGAGTGGAGAAATAGAGTGGGAAAGGAAGAGAGTGGGAGGCAGGTATCTCCTGAGTCAGTCACCAGGCTGGTGACAGCTTCCTCACAGCATACAGAGAGCATATGGTTCTGAGCATCTTGAGAAAACTTTCTTTACAAAGATAAAGATATAGCCAGTCACTGGTGAATCACTACTCAGGAGGCTGAGATCTGAGGATAGAGAATGGAAGCCAGTGAGGGCAGGAAAGTCCATGAGACTCTTATCTCCAGTCAATCACCAAAAAATAAAATTGTGCTACAGCTCACAAGATAGCCTTGAGTGTGAGCCTTGAGCAAAAGGAGCTTAGGGACAGAGCCCAGGCCCAGAATTCAAGGCCCAGGACAGGCACATACATATATACATACACATATACACACATACATACATACATACATACATACATACATACATACATACATACATACATAAAGGTACGAGTGGTGCTTTTAAAAAAAAACACTTGCCAACATGGACATCGGTGGCTCACCCCTGTAATCCTAGCTGCTTAGGAGGCGGAGATCTGAGAATTGAGGTTAAATCCTGGGCAGGAGAGTCACAGCACACAAAAGTCCAGCAGTGGAGCTGTAGCTCAAGTGGTGGTAGAGCAGTAGCCATAAGCAAAACACCCTCCCTCCCCCCCCACACACGGACAAACTCAGGGTCAGGGACAACACCCAGCCCCTGAGTTCAAGTCCCAGGACAAGCAGAAAAGAAAAACCCTTTTCATCTGTCATGTAATGTTTCATGGATGACTTCACTGTCCTGACTGCATAACTCCAGACAGACTTTGAGTGCCTGTGGAATTGCGTTTTCATTGTATAAACAAGAAATGATCTTTAGCACATTGCTGCTCTTTGAACACTTCTTAGAAATATTGTACAGATGTGTTCATTTAAGGACTGTTCACAAAATTAAGCTATGGCATCAGCCTAGCTGGCCTGTCAGCAGATGCATAGTTTTGTTTTGTTTAAATTGCTATATATACACAAATGGAGTACTATTCAGGCATAAACTATAATGCAGTTCTGTCATCTGCAGGAAAGTGGCTGGAACTGGAGACGATTGTGTTAAGCAAAATAAGCTAAACTCAGAAAGACATAGCTCACATGATTTTTCTCATGTGTGGTGTCTAGATTCAGAAGGAAAAGAGATATGAAATTAAAAGTAATCTATTGGGGAGGGGAATGACAGAAAAGGGAGGGGTGAATGTAGTCCAAGTACATGGCATGCAAGTATGAAAATTTCATATCAAAGCCAATTTTGTATAATTAATAACAGTAAAAAAATTAAAAACTCCAAGTGAGTGGCTGGAAATATAGCCTAGTGGTAGAGTGCTTGCCTAGCATGCACAAAGCCCTGGGTTCTATTCCTTGGTACCACATACATAGAAAAGCTAAAAGTGGTACTGTGGCTCAAGTGGCAGAGTGCTAGTCTTGTGGAAAAAATCCCAAGGACTGTGCCCAGGCCCTGAGTTCAAGCTGCAGGACTGGCAAAAAAAATGTGAAATAATGCATAAAGAGAATATTATATTAAAGACTTTAAAACTTGAAGACTATTCTCAGATTTTTGACTTTTACGAAATTAAACATTAAATTTTTTCATATATTTTTATTGTAATTAATAGAAGGGTTACAATATATTCACCAGATAGAAGGTGCATTACTTTAAACATTAATTTTTTATCTTTTTTTAAAATTTTTATTGTGATTAATAGAAGGGTTACATTATATTCACCAGATAGAAGGTACATAAGTTCACAAACATTGATACCCTTTCTTATGACATGGTCCCCATTTTTATTTTTTTAATTTTTATTTTATTGTTTTTGCCAGTCCTGGGCTTGAGCTCAGGGCCTGAGCACTGTCCTTGAACTTTGTCAAGGCTAGAGCTCTACCACTTGAGCCTCAGCACCGCTTCCAGCTTTTTTTTTTCTCTATGCATGTGGTACCGAGGAATCGAACCTGGGTCTTTGTGCATGCTAGGCAAGCATTTTACCACTAGGCCAAACTCCCAGCCCAAGGTCCCCATTTTTAAAAATAAAAATTTTGTAATGTTCAGTCACCACCAAAACATATGAAATAGACTCAAGGAATAGATGAGGGATTCTGTGTTGATGTATTGCAACTTATTTAAAGAAAATGCTTAATGAGGTTTTCAGAATCACACGTGAAATCATTTTATACTTCCTTATTTAAAGAAAATGTTCAATGAGGTTTTCAGAGTCACATGTGAAACCATTTTCAACCAACTTATAAATTCTTATCAAAGGAATAGAAGTCATTTTTTGCCTTGCTTCAAATTAAGCTCAGCTTCCTGGCAGCTGAGACAGGAAGGAGATGCAGTAAGTTGCACTGTCTTGTCAGAAAGAAGGAAGTGCAGCCATCCCTGAGATGGCAAAGTTATTTCTGAGCACTGAATTCTCTAACAACTTTCTCACATGGTGTTATAATGGGTCTGTGTTCATTTTCTCTAACACAATTAGGAAAAAATTTTGAAATCATCACTCTCAATAAAGATAAAAATAGAGAGTATAATGTTAAAGCACAGCTCATGAGCCCTATTCTGTAAGGGCACTAAGAAAGGCAGTCCAGTCTTGGAAGTTCTTCTGAGCTGAGGCTGAAAACACAATTGCACACAAAGAAAACAAGTGCTTGCTGAGCACTTAACCTCTGTGATGTGCATGAAACATCTTCTTCTCATCAGCATGTTCCTGCCATGAATCCCCTTAGTACAAGTTAAACACTGCCCTAGATTTGCTGCTGATTAACAGTTCAGTCCAGAGGCTATGTATTTTTACTTCTAGGAAGAATTGTCAGTGGTCAACTCAGTCTTTTGATAATCTCCCCTATTGGAAGTTAGGCTCCTACATTAAAGCCTCGAATTCTGGTACTATAAATTTTTATTAAGATCAAATCCTTTGATTAAAATATCCAAAGGATATTAGTTGGTAGGGTGACCCATAGCATGCAAGTTGAGAGACATTCATAGGTATCACCTTCTAAGGAAATTCATACCCTTGAGAGCTGGAAATACACAGATGGCTCAAGAAGGGGTTGTTGTACTGTCTTTCCAGTGATTAGTGCCAACTAGAGGCGAAGCCTATATACCATTACCTGAGTATAGTAGGAACTGGGAGGCACTGACAGAGCCCAGAATGGGAAAAGAACTTCTGGCAGACAATATAAGGAGGAATTGAGGAAAAGAGAGGTGGCTGAAGGCTACTGTGTGAGAATATATACCTGTGAAAGGCATAGAAAGAGAAGAGTGGTCAAGTGCCACAGGTCTGATTAGAAGAAATTTCTGTTTACAGTTTAATCTTTTTCCAAGAGAGGCTATAGGTAGGTAGACAGACCGACAGAACTAAAGATATTCATTTCTTTTTCCTAAGAAGCAAATTGTGTACTGAAAAGTCAAGTCTGGGCTCACTGGATGTACATATTTTAAAGAAAACAAGTAGTAACAATGGGATAGGAGTGGTGGCATCAAACTTCCAGGTCCCCAGCTCCTTCTGTGGCCCTCACAGCTGTTTCCATCACAAGATTTCTCTCATGGTCTTGTAGTACTTTTCCCTGTCTGTGACTCCACTTGTGTGCTCTAGAGATGTGCAAAGCAGGACTACCCTTATATTTAGTTGCTAACCCAATGCATGTGTGTGTGTGTGTGTGTGTGTGTGTGTACGTATACACACTAATATATATATATATATATATATATAGTCTTTAAAAGGGCTTTCAAAGAAAAAACTTCTGATGAGTAAAGGCTGAGACAGGAAATGTAAATTACTATCCGTATAATTTTCATATCTTAGTTCCTTCTGGGGATTCTTCAGAATTTCCATGATAACTGCTGTGGTAAAATCCTTCCAATTGATCCATGCCTTATTGTGGCTTCCCCTTTGTGATTTCACCTTCACCGGGTACTATTTAGGTTTATTCTGTGACCAATAACTGAGCCTTCATTTAACTATTTATATCCTCCATACTTTCATATCAACATATCTAATTAGACAACCATGGTTCTGACACATGGAATGCTCATTTCTTTGTTTTTGTGTCTACAAAATGATTGCCATCATCAACTTATTCCTTTCAATCTGCCCTAGGATGTTTCCAACACCCTTACACTGAGTGCTACCTACTTAAAGGACTACATTCCAGCTGTACATAATTTCTATATCATTCTACTATTGGACACTCTGAAGATAAATGAGACAGAGAGACATAGCACCATCATTCCTACAAGTGACTTCTAGCTATGTACAGCCAGGCTAGGGCCAACTCATCTGAGACATAGAGACTCAAACATCAAGAGCTACTGAATTTACCTCTGTCAATTCAAGCATACTTAGTGCCCAATACAGCACAGAGTGCAGAGGTTAAGTAGACCTTGCCTGCTGTCTGCAGGCAGGAGGTTGTGAGTAAATAAGTAGAAAACAGGTTGTCTTCCTTTTACCAATTGTTCTTCACTCATCTGGATATGCCCATAGCAGACCTCCACCCCCCTCTCCTCAAGTTGTAAGAAGTCTCTACACCTAGATAACAGAGACACATCTTCATGGGGCAAAAAAACTTATTCCTAAATGTAAGTCAGTGAGCATATCAAAGGAATAGTCATCTTTACTCAAACAAAGAAAAATACTATTTCCTTAACGAAAAGGACAGAGTGTGGGTCTTGGAAGAAGGAGTATCTCTTGGTATCCATGTTCATATCAAAGGAAAGCATGTTCTTATCATAGACACTGCATGCATGCATAGGACCTTTAGTGACCAGGGACTAGGAGCTATAAAGAGTACAGTGGCATAAGCTACAGTAAGTAGGCCACCTTGGGTCTGGAACTCAGACTGGTCTGGATTAGTTACATGGTAAGTTTGGCAATAAATGCAAAGAAAGTATTCACTAAGGCAGAACCACCAAGCATGCCTAAATCAGCCACTTCAGCTCTGGGGGCTCTGAATTCTCATGTGGAAGGCAATCTTTCAGTGACTACAAAGGATTTAAAATTCTCTCAGGCTGGCCATTCTAGATACCATGGGAGCCATGCTGTTCATTGAAGAAAACCCTGTGTCCTGGGAACTCAAAGCTAGGAATCTTACAGAAGAGCAAGTGTGAGTTCTGTCTTGGTGGATTCTCTTCACCTAGACAGCCAAGGAGCTGGCTATGGGATTTCCAAACAGCATATGTCATCTGTAAAACTCTAGGTCCATATGAAAATCCAAGTATGCTTGGATGGGCAAAAGTAAGCTTGCTGGTTCTTAGGTCCTGGATCTCTGGGTCTAAGTTGCGATGGCATTGGTCTAGGTGACCAGAACCAGAACTCATTTGGGAATGTGTTTTAGTTTTGGATCCTTTCAATAACACAATAAATACTTGTTCATTACAGAAAACATTTACAAAACAACAATGCATATGTATATATTTCCCCATACTTAGCTATTTTAAACAAATGTCGTTAATATTCGGAATGTTTAGGGTGAGTGCTTCTTCATTCATTTGACATACAATATACAACAACCTCTTGTGTGCCTATTAGTAAGATTAGATACCTTTGGAAGTTCCCCTGCAGAAGTAGTAATATCCATGAAGATTTTATGTCAGTCAAGTCTTCTCTTCTTTACAACTTATTCATATAAGTAGGGGTATCATTTTTAAACTTAATATACGTGAATATCGTTTTATTCTTTGGCTTGTTTCTACTATTCGGTTTCATTTATGTGTGGAATTATAATTCATTATACTTGGCTCTGTGCAGTATTCCATCTTAGATGCTAGCAATGACTCTCCCATTCTACTATTGGCAAGCATTTGAATTGTTTCCTGTCTCCTATTATTACAAACGCTACAGTTGTAAAGACTCCACACATACACTCTGGTCACATACACAGCTTCTTTAGGGAATAGTCTCAGGAAAGAAAGTGATCCTGTGTATGACTTGTAATCATCAACTTAACTAAATCATACAAAGTAGCTCTTCAAAATACTTGGATTCTCAGTAAATGAGAGATCTCATTGCTCCACATTCCAGGAAAACATGGTATTGTCAGGTTTGTATATTGTAGACAATTTGGTGTAAACAAGTACGTCACCATTCAAATGCAAGTGGCTTCTTTGAAGCCTGTTGCTACTGTTGTACCTGAACACAGGATGAGGCAAGGAGACCTGAGAGCCTGTGAATGAGTCAGAGACTCTCTCCCACTCTGATCATCATTTGCATTCTAGTTTATGTGACACACATAAAATGCATTTTGCTACAGTCCAGTCCCTTGAGGCAACAAATTTTGCAGGTGGCAAGAATAATGATAAGAGCACCTCTAAATTTCATTGTGTTATGTTATTTTTTTCCTTAAGTAATGGCAAATGTGATCACCTTCTGATAGTAGAACTTTATACAGCAATGAGTAGTAATTGTATGCCCCTTCAATGAGTGGAAACTGGTTCAAAAGTAAAATCCTGGGCTGGCTTCAGGCCTGTAATCCTAGCTACTGTGTAGACTGAGAGCTGAGAATCGTGGATCAAAGCCAGCTCAGGCACAAAAATCCACGAGGCACTTATCTCTAACAACCAGAAAACCGGAAGCGGTGTTGTGGCTCAATGTGATAGAGCACTAGCCTCAGGGACAGCGCCCAGGCCCAGAGTTCAATTTCCCGGAACGACAAAAAAAAAGCGGGGAGGGGGTGCACCTTCTTTCAGAGATTCTGATTTCATAAGTCAAGATGGCACCTTGGTTTTTAGCCAGATGACTCCGTATCAGAGCATCCACATAACTACATTTAAAGAGAACCTAGTAGTAACTGTGAAATGTATCCAACCTAGTCCCAGACTTGAGAGTTTAATGTGATAATTTTCTATGTCCCTGAAAAATATCAACTATAAAATTTCCCAATTTTCTCAGTTTTAAACTGAAAAAAGACAAAATGACCTTATATAAGAAGAAGCAGGACATTTTGAAAGGAATGGAGCCATAGTAGTTTTGCCTTAAAAATGAATTTTGATGACAGAGAATGAGCATGAGCCAAGCATACTTGTATTACTAGTTAGGAGAACATGCCCTGGTTTAGGTAAAAGGCATGGACATTCTTATTCTCTGATCAGACTACAGCATACAAAGATCCCAGCTGATTAGAGAATATCAGTCCTGTCCAACCACCAGATAAATGGTTTTTCTGATTGTTCTCATTTTCCCTTCGAATCTTTTCACAAACCTTCATCAATACTATCTGTGATCTTTCAGTAGGTCGCTTTTCTCATGGCACACCAATTACCATTAGAGATCCAATCTAAACATTATTCCTAGTAAAACTCCTCCATAGTATTAGAAATACCTTAACATATGGTGTCTAATAACAAGGAAGTTATCTTTACACACACACACACACACACACACACACACACACACACACATAATAAGTAACATTTCAGCCCAATTGCTATACTACTATAAATTGCTATGTTAAATTTAATAATAGCAAAAATGTACATAAAGAACTTCATAATAATAAATACTAGATTTAAATGAATATAGCATCATTATCATTAGATATGTAAGAGTATAAATTGAGGACTACAATATATCAGAATTATTCTTAAGGTAACTAACCAAAAATGCATTAAAAAAAAACAACTCTTATGAGTCTCTTCCTTTAAAATTGCTTTGACTGTATTTTAAAATATTGCTGCACTTCCATCTTGTTCTCATTGTTTGTATTATTTTTTTGCTACACGTTGAGCCCATGGGCACACAAACCAAAACACTCACCATTGAGTTTGCTCACCAACTGAGCACGGCAAAAGCTCCTGTTGAAAGCCATTCAAAATATGGATGAGTTTCCAAACCAAAAGGAAGTGCCTTTTCTCTGATATAAAGAGAAAACCTCCATCTTGTATATGTTATACAGCCTAAGAAAATCCAAAGTGACCTAGATCCCACATGTCAAGGCGTTCCCGTCCATCTCCGAATGAAAATAACCCTCTTTTACCATTTGGAAACCTTAAGTTCATACATCAATTTGAATGCAAATTTTCTCCAAAACTCACGCCTGTTGTAAGATGAATTTTTAAAGAGGCTATGTTCTCAGCAGACCAACATGCAAATGGTGGGCGCTCAGGTGTAAGAACCCCAAAGGCAAGAGAAAGATCTGAATCCAGACAATACCTATTTTTGCAGCCTCTGATTTCAGGTTGAAATCCCAGTTCTTTGGCAACTTCAGGGACATTTTGCTTCCAGTTTGAGTGAGTAGTCGATGAAGTAGCCAGTCTGTTACAATCCGTACCCTTCTGGCCTTTTCAGTATTCCTCTTTGACTTGTGTAGGTCTTTCGACTCTACAACTGCTTCACAACTAGTCCTCAGTTGAGGTTTGATTTGCCAACAAGACTCCCCCTCCTCTTTCTCAGATGAAAGGTTCGTCTATCTGTCATTTGAGGATGGCACCTAAGCTCCTGCCACCCACAGTCCCCAGGGCCCAATACCCGCTTTTCTTGCTTTCAGTTTTACCAGAAATATCCCAATTGGCACTTCATTCTTCGTCATGAGATGCAGAGTGCCTGTTCGAAAGAATCTCAGGCCTCAGTAAGGCAAAGTTGTGGTAAACAACTGCTGCTTCAAGTTTTTTTTTCTTAACTGTCTGCTTCCTTGCATTTTGAGGAAGTGGGTTGCTGTTTAGTGTAGTGTCATTTGAACAAATGTCTTCAGAGGGAAAAAAAAGTTGCAATGCTTCTAAAGCTAGAATGGGTACCTTCATGATGGAAAGCTATAGTTTTGAGTAAAATGAAATTCAAGATTCTTACTTGGAGGCTTTGTGATTCCAGCCTGAAGCAGGAAGTTTTTTTAATGTATTTTGGTTATCTATCCATTTCAACAGAGCTGACCCATACAAATAAAATGTCATGATGATTCTTCAGAACTGTGTATGCTTGTGTACATGGTATAGGATTTAGAGTCACACCAGCTCAGGTTTTCCACTTCCTACATCTACAACTTCTTTTAAGCTTGAAAACAATTATAACTTTAACAGCACAATTATTTTTTTATTACTTTTAACAAGCAACTGACTCTTTTTGGACCTCATCAGAAAAATGGAGTTGAAAATCACCATGATTCTGTAAACAGAGGGAACATTGCAAACAATAATTCAAACTTCATTTTATATAGCTCAATCTTGTGACAGACTTTTCTGTTTTTAATAAGGAAAGTTTAATTCAGTGGTTAAATGTTGGGACCCTGGAATCAGGTTACCAAGATTCCTATTCTAGTGTTACTACTTCCTTGGCTGTGTTTCTTAACCATTTTGCATTTCGATTTCCTCATCTGTAAATGGAGCAAATAATAAAGCCTAGTCTGCAGGGGTGTTGTGAGGCTTTATCAGATGGTGGGTACAATGTGCCGGAGACAACCACTGTTCAGAACAATCACAGCAGGCAAGCCCCTTGGTCTTGGCCTCTTCATTCACTCTATCGCCATGGATGGTGCTGTAATTCTTTGTCACCTCCTACACTTTCATTCTCTGTTGGTGACCTAACTTCCTGTTTCATTAAGAAAACTGCTGCAACTGGAAGAGAAGAAAATGTCTGCAAGCCCTCTCTCCTCCCCCACACACCCACTGCCCCATTATATCTTCTGGTCTACCTACTTGTGAGCCTGCTTGCGTGACCTCCCAGTAAAAATGGATGAAGCAACTCTCCTCATTTCCCATCCCTGACTGCATATCACTGTACTCTCTCTATCTCTATTTACCATCCAAATCATTGTGTTTTATCTCATTTTAAAAAAAAAAAGTCGGGGCCGGGAGTTTGGCCTAGTGATAGAGTGCTTGTCTAGCATGCATGAAGACCAGGTTCGATTCTTTGATACCACATACATAGAAAAGGCCGGAAGTTGCTCTGTGTCTCAAGTGGTAGAACTCTAGCCTTGAAGAAAGCCCAAGGACAGTGCTCAGGCCCTGAGTTCAAACCCCAGGACTGGCAAAAAAAATCTCTTGGTGTCATTTCTTGTCATTTTCTTGGTGTCATTTTCTCTCCCTCGTTTCTGACCATTCTCCTTCCTCTCTGAACTCTCATTATACCTGCAAATGTCTCTCCTGAATTCCTTTTGTTGATGATCTTGTTCCCCTGGCTCAACAGAATAGTTTCAGGAAACCAATGAATTTTCTTTCCCTAAACCAATAGATGAGTTCTCTATCCTCCTCTAGTTCACCTAGCCCAACTGGACACATTTAATCACTATAGCCCAGCTCTGCGCTCTACCTGGCTCTCAGGAACAATGCTTCATTTAGTTATCTTTTGGGGGGGCTAAACTGTTTCTTGTTTTTTGCTAATGCCTTCTTATATTTCTGAGCTGAAAATATGGGAGGAACTCAAAACTCAGTAGATTTCTTTTTATCTCTTTTATCTCTCTTTATCTCTCCTGTCTACCTCCAAACTTGAGTTATCATGTACACCATGACTTGAGAGGAGATTTTCAACCTAGATCACCTTCTGAATTGGAAAGCATCTCTGCTTAGATCTTCAAGGTTCATCTCAAAGTAAGCCTAGCCCCAACTAATATTTAATAATCAAGCTGAAAAGACTGTGGTGATCTGGGAATATCTTCTCAATAGGAATTACTTTTTTTTTGCCAGTCCTGGGCTTGAGCTAATGGCTTGAGCACTGTCCTTGAACTTTCTCAAGGCTAGAGCTCTACCACTTGAGCCTCAGCACCACTTCCATCTTTTTTCTATATATGTGGTACCAAGGAATTGAACCCGGGTCTTCATGCATGCTAGGCAAGCACTTTAACCACTAGGCCAAACTCCCGGCCCCATGGAATTAAAGGATTATAAGAAACAAGAACCACACAAGTGTACTTCAAGGTTCTGCTTCCATCCTATCTGTACATTCCACTGCCAACACAGGGCACACGGTTGAGTCCAAGTCACTGAGGCAGGAAGTACACACAGCTTGAAGGGCGATGGGGAAGGAGAAGGGACAAGAGTATTCTCTGATCATGGCTTCAACCATCATACCAGCATAGCTTACCCAGATGCCTTTCAGCTTCCTGAAGTTCTATATCCCTCTGACCTTGACTCAGACATTTGGGAACTTTGGTGCCTACCCTGCACTACAACTTACTTTACCCAAATGCCACTGTTTTTAATATGATTGTATGGGAATGAGCCATCCTAAGTCCCAATCAAGTAGTACCTGCATAAGAAAAGTAGCACCACCCAGAGTTTCAACCATGAGACTCAGTCCTAGGATCTTTAATTTAGGAACTCTGAAAATATTCTGACCTTGACATTTAGCAATACACCGAGAATTTCCTTCACTCTTTATGGTGAATTGCTGTGAGTCTTGGAAAAACTCATGACCTATGGAGGAAGTTAGTTGTGCGTACTCACAAACGCAACCAGAAAATTCAGCTCTGGAAAGGCTCATACAGTGGCCTTCCCTCTGCAGAGCCCTCACTGGGTGTCAGCTGGCTGCAAGAAGACATCTGTCCAGCAAGGACTTAAACACAGCAATATACTATTTGTCCCTTGAGTAGCCTGGCTTAATCGCACAAGGAAATCCATTCTCCTTAATAGCCATGGCTAATATATCCAAGTGAGCTAGAATGGCCAACTCAGGGAGGAACGCACACTCACCATCACTCCTGCCCCACAAGAAGAGTGGACATGGGGGTGCTTGTGTCCTTCTGTTAGAATACAGGTTCAGGTGTTGCCAGCTAAACATAATTCTCTCCCTGGAGTTCTGTGTGCCAATTCACTTTTAGCCCAAGGGTGTCTGCAAAGTTTCACTCACTTGTATCTGCATAAGACTTTGCAAAACTATCTTTGAGCACCAATGTGCTCACAGGTAACATAAAATGTACAAGGAACTCAGTACTCTGAACTAGAATGAGAGGACATTATAGGGTCCAGAAACCCCAGACCAAAGTTCTTGGTTTCAAGTTTGACTTCCTTATGACCTGTGTCAGCATGGGCATATTGATTAACCATTCTAAACTTTCTTTTTCTCCTATGCAAAAAGAAGGTTAAGTTCACCCATGAAAAGCCTTCCGTATGGTGCCTGGTATAGAGCAAGCTCTAAATATAGGTTAGACTAGAGACTAATTTCTGTGGGTGAAATGATGAGTCAGGAAGGCCCTTCGTGTTCCATTTCATGTGACTTATTAGCTAGTAAGTTAAAGTGTGCTATCCACGCTCCGACTTAGAGAACATGAGAGACCTTCACTTTCTTGTTTAAATAAAGGCTATAGAACTGCAAAGTCCAATAGAGGCAGAAGCAAGAGGGGGCATGCCAAGGAAAAAGGAAGGGTGCTGTCTGTTCACATTGTAGCACAGTGTTGAGATGCTGATGGAGGTGACTAATTCTAGACCACAAGTCATTGGTGTGGTTTTACCAGCTTGCCTTCCCAGTGGCCCAGCACGTGTGCAAACAATGACACACCCAATGTGATTAGCTTGGACATAAGTTGGCCTTACTGGGGAGACGAAGTATTATTTCATGGAAGGGTAGGGAGGAAGTAGGAAGAGTTCTGACCTTGATAACAGAGATGGGAAAGGGATCTAAGTTACAGCAAAGCAAAGCAAAGTTGTTCAATGTCAGCTTCTACCCGTTTGAGATCATGAGATACTCAGCAGGAACAGGAAGTGACAAAGGCTGCTGATTTCACAGATGAACAAAACTCACATTGACTAATTACCTACAGAATACCCAGACCCGCTGTGGGAAGGGAAGAGTGGGTGTGAGCATGGAACTAAACCAACACCACACCCTGGCAAAGACAGCATTGACTTATAGCTATTTCCCATCCTGATTCTCAATAAGGCCTTATATGTGAGTAGAGCAGTATTATTCATTTCATTTCACAGAAAGGCATGTGGTAGAGGAATAATTTTCTTACAGGTCAGGTCAGAAATTCATATTTTGTCCAAAAGTTATCTGTACCTCCAAAAACATACAATATGACTTCAGACTGTAAAATTCAAAATAAAATAAGGGATTTATTTCTGATGGGTAGGTCTGATGATAAAGCAGGGAAAATCAACTCTGGCCATTTTTGAAAGAAATCAATCATATTTTTCTATTAAGCAAAAACTACTTGTGAAATTTGAAGCAGGCAGTGGAATCAAAACTTACAAATATCATCCAGTCACCGGAGGCTCATTCCTAGAACCTTAACTCCCTTGGAGACTCAGATTCAGAGGATCAAGGCTCAAAACCAGGCAGAAAAGTCTGTGAGATTCTATTCCCAAAAATAAGTAGCATAAAGCTTGTCTGGACATGTGGATCGAGAGGTAGACCACCAGCCAGACAAGCATGTCCAGAAGTACAAGGTTCCAAGAAAGAAAAAACAGTACCTAGTTGCTACTAGTGGTACTAGTGCTGGAATTTGTATAGATCCAGATATGTGAGTCAAATACAGGAGTCAGATATAGAAGTCCAAAGTCAGAAACAAGGTACTGGACAAAAAGGCTTTGGAGTCTGAGAGGAATTCTGACAAAACTTTATTTCCATTTTGAAGGTTAGTTAAGCAGAGGAAATATCCTCCCCTTCCCACGAAAAAAAAAATCTGGGTAGAAGAAATATATCAGAAAGTAGCCTGTGAGTCTTACAATCAAATAGATTTTATCTCTGAGATTGGGAGGGAAGGAAAAGGTGTGGCCTTTCTGATGGTAGCAAATAGCAGAATGAGTACAGCAATGCAATTGAGGGGACATTAATCTTTGCACAGAGCAAAGCTCTGTAAATGATTCTTTGCAAGGTTCCCATTTCTTTGATCTCTACTCTTTCCTGGTTTTAGTCCTCCTCCCCACTAACCTTTCAGCTTATTATTGGAACTCAGCCAAGTGACATCTCTCAAGCCACCCCTTCCAAAGGCACGGCTTTCCTTCTGACTCCTGTGAT
This sequence comes from Megascapheus bottae, assembly GCF_031878675.1. Classification (NCBI taxonomy): domain Eukaryota; kingdom Metazoa; phylum Chordata; class Mammalia; order Rodentia; family Geomyidae; genus Megascapheus; species Megascapheus bottae. The sequence goes on from NC_143515.1 coordinate 36,498,059, forward strand.
TTTCAACTGGCAGCCTTCTCTGTGGGCCCTGATCTGTGAGCTGATATAGCACAGGAAGTTTGCTAGGGCTTTCCACCAAAAGCATATATGTAGTCATTGAAGAATATTTGAAGGGTACTTCCTGAATTAAGGTAGGCTCTAGAGGAGTAGGCATAGGCATAGGTTACTGGATGCCTTCAGATGGCCAGATATCACTCGTGCTGATTTGGAGAATAAAGCAGATGCTTATGAGGATAACATGAACTAGGTACCTAGAGAAGCTTAACAGGAGTAGCTGGGGACCTGGAGGCCTGGGTGCTGATACCTGATTTCATCTCACAGTGATTTCTGAATCCCAGACCTTTCATCTATCTGGAAATGATGGTAGTATCTATGGTGGAGCACTCTTAGAAGAATTAGGCTTGTATGGAAGGAAAGGGCCTAGCTCTTGTTAATTCATAGTCATGATGCTACCTACAACTGTTCATAGGGAAACTCTTTTTCCCTCTGTATCCTCATCACATCCCTTCTATATAACTTGTAGGATTTTTGTCCCCACAGCAACAAGTTCTTCAACACCAGCTGGGTGTCCTACAATTCAATTCACTTCTGCCACTAGCTAGCTAAAATCAATAGGCCTCCCTCCCAAGCTTTTCCCTAACCAGATGCCAATCACAAGTCCCTGTGTACAAAGCTTCCAACCCGCTACACCTGCTGGCCCCAGATTTTCTCTGTGGTTGCATAATTTGTCAGAATGAGCCTCAGAACTCAGAAGAAAAATAAAAAACACTTCATATATTGACTGGTAAATTGTTAAAATGGAGATGGATTCAAGAAAACTGGGCTATAGGCTAAGACAGCTTTTCTTTTCTCTCTTTTTTTTGCCAGTCTCAGGACTTGAACTCAGTGCCTGAACACTGTCCTTGGGCTTTCTCAAAGCAAGAGCTCTACCACTTGCGCTGCAGCATCATTTCTGTCTTTTTCTATGCATGTGGTACCAAGGAATTGAACCCAGGTCTTCGTGCATGGTGGAAAAGCACTCTATCACTAGTCCAAATTCCCCGCCCCTAAGGAAACACTCTTAATCGACACTGTAGAGACTCCACTTTATTAGATCTAAGTTTGCAGTTCTCTCCAGTCCTTCATAAGGTAGGCAATACTCACATCTAGTAGCCAGCCATTCCTGACAGTTCCATTGGAAGGCCTGCACAGATTGTATAGATGAACTCAGTCACATCTTTGTGCCCCAGCTAATCCTTCCCAAGGTGACCCTAACCATTCCAGTTAGATGATGAAACAGACTAACCCACGAGATATGAATGCAAACAAGAAACCAAGTTATTTTCAATAAAATCTAAGCTAATAGAAAGAGCTTGTGTGTGTGTGTGTGTGTGTGTGTGTGTGTGTGTGTGTGTGTAACACCATAAAACAGATCAATTCACACATGGGTAAGTGAAAGGGGGAAGAAGTTCATTGACATCTCTATACTTGAAGGATCTTCAAAATAGGCCCCCCTTTTTTTATTTCTACTATAAAGAAACCAAACCTTTCCAGCCAGTGCCACATGGATATGATTTAGAAAAGAAAATCCATAGGAATTTGAAGCTAAAGTGTAAAAAGATCAAGTGAGTGCTGTCAGCCTCGGTGGAAGTGAGATGTTTACATTACAGACTTTGGTTTCCTATTCACAGTGCTTCAGTTTTTACCTAGCATTCTTATCAAACCTCAGTGCCCAACACCTGTTGGTACTGATCTCATACAGAGGAAGAATCTGAAACGCAAAAAGAAAGCAGTGAATTGACTCATTTCTAGAGCCAGTAAAAACTTCAACATCCTGGCCCTGGGCAAATCATAGAATCTTGTCCTTTAGCAAAGGGGTCCTTCGTTTGGCATAGCAAATGACTAGTGTTTAGTATACATTCTACTGCAACAAAAAGGAATATACAGAAAATAAACATTGCTAAATTCAGAAATGGCGCATTCTGAGAGTTGGAATGATAATGTGCGCATATGACTTAGCTACTTTCAATGAGCAAAGAGAATATTGACTAAAACAAAAACATACTAAATCGAGGGATGTTCAGGTCAGAAAACCCTGCAAAGTAGATTATTGGTTCCTATTTGAGATGGCTTTAGAGACCCCATGGTGGTTTCTCACCAATGCAAGTGTTTCCTGGAGATAACATCATGTGGTTGAGAAAAACTCTGTGTGTGTGTGTGTGTGTGTGTGTGTGTGTGTGTGTGTTCTCTCAAATCTTCAATAGGAAAAGAAAACTCCAATTTCATTATTATGAAGGCAGAAAGATCCATATGCAACATCATCTTTTGAGAGAAAAGGACAGTAATCCAAGCTCCAAGAGAAGACATAAGGATATAGAATAGTAGCTAACCAGAGTACTCAATTGATTTTATATACATACATGCATGTATGCATGCAGGCAGGCATTTAGTCAAGGTCAAGGCTATGGGATATCATTGTACATTTAGATTCTTTCCACCTGTCACATCATCCCTACTAAGTGTGTTACCTTACCCAAGGTGGCTACAGAAGTTCTAGCCTTCTGACTTAGACAGGAAATTATCCTGAGGAAGAACTAGGTAGTGTTCCTATTATTCTCATGCATTTCTTGCAAGAGTAAGTATCCCTTTTCCCAGAAGACCCTAAAACAAATGAGCTCCTTTCTTTCCCAAAATAGGGTCAAGAGTCCATCCAGAATCACTGGCAAGAGCAATGGGACCCATAGGATGGTGGGAATTGTTGCAGAGTAGGGTTTCTCAAACCTAAGCACACATCAAGAGTTCCAGGAGAAATTGTTAAAACAGTGTGGATTGCTGGGCTTCAACCCTTAAAGGCTTTGATTTAGGGATTCAGGAAGACTGAGAATTTGGTATTTTACAGAGCGAGTTCTCAGAGGTAGTGGTGACGCTGGTTTGAGAACTGCATTGAAAGGGCCCATCTTCTGGCATTTTTACAGTCGCTACTGACTTCGTCTACTGGCTTCAAGTTAAGCCCTGCAGTGTGTGCATCCCACTCTTGTGCTCAGAGCTTAGTCATCCTTCTCAGTCCAGGAAGTTACCATTGGAATCACTAGAAGCGCTGAAAGCAGAAATGTTCAAAAGTGACCACTTGTGGGTAGCACTTGAGAGAGGATAGGGAGAAATGAAGATATCTTATTCCTGTTCTGTGCACATGGATCTACAGCTATATTATTGCTTTACTACTGCATATTTTCCCATTAAGCAATTTTCTCATCATTGTTTGTTTTTTCAACCTGGCATTGCTGAGTATCAAAATCAAGGTTGTGAAGGGAGCTTTTGTAGCTGTATTTTCTCAAACACACCCAGAATTGAGTTCAAATCATAACGAGTTTGACATAGGAAGACACTATGTAAAGGACCTATAAGAAATTTTTACCTGCAGTCCTCTAAATATCCACCACCAACATCACAGACCGGCAGAAAGGCAAACACCAAGGACAGAGAGAAACAAGCTGATTGCCACAAAAGGGAGAAACCATTGACTCTTCTTGGGGAACCTTACTGAGAGAAGAAAAGGGAAAGAAACCAAAGGGTCATGTGGAAAGAACAAGGCTCATTCTGTGTGAATGATTTTTTGTTCTGATGGAAACTAGCGACCAAGTTTCATATATGATGATCCAGACAAATCCAAGAGGAAGTGAAAGGTCAAGAAGGAAGAGATCTAAGAGCTACAAAGGGTCTGATCAGCACTGGAGGGATCTAACAGAGATCCTAATTTTCATACTCAACAAAGTTATGAGAGAGTTGAAGGTATTTTCACCTATACTTTAGGGAATAGGTCAGTCTCCAGTTGTCTACTCATTATATAAGAACAGGAAAGGAAAAAAAAAAAACAAGTTTCCACAGTGTTTCAGTTCTGTGTAACTGCCCGTTGACTGAGAACTCAGACTTCCTGAAAAGGAACTGTCACTCACCTGCTTGTAGAGACCTGTTTCTGGAAAAGGGCAGTGTGGGTAAAAGTCCATCAGTGTCCAGGGTTACCCAGGGTGTGAACTGAAAGCTGACTATATGCTTCAGATAGAGAATAGCCATAGGCTGCTGTTCATATAAGGAAGAAGCTACAAATGCCATCTCTGACTCATCGCAGGAGAATCTTTGCAAATAAATAAGTAGATAAGTAATTTTAAAACTCTATGGTTATTTTTAGTCTTATTCATCCCACAATAATTATTTCATTCACCATGTAAAGAATAGAGACTCTGATTCAAATGATACTTATGTTCCATTAGCTTCTGGTCATCCTTCCTCTTTAATACCCAGGAAGTAATCCAAAGTTCTACCGTTAAAACAAAATTATTGTTATTATTCCATTTGCTCAAGAATTTAATGGAGTCTATCCATCAATTTCTTTTGAAATTCTGTTATAAATTAAATTTGTCATTTTTTAAAAAAGCATTTTCATTTCTCTTCACAATTTCTTTATCATTTTTTTCCTTATTTTCTATGGCCAATTCGCCTTTTCATTTCTAAATTATTTGTTTGACCTATTTCCTGACCTAACGTAAAACCAACCTAAAACTATCTGTTCTGAGTAATTGGCTGCTTCCTTTATGGATCAAACAGATGGGCTTGTCATAGGAGTCTTCAGTGAGGGATCTCTCATAAAGGATAACACTGTTATCTTAGGGAAAGCCATTCTTCAGTTATTAGGGGGAAATCATGAAGAGAAATGCTTTAGCCATTTAGTCTTATAATCTAAAGTTCAATTGGATTCTCTTCTCTTTATGCCTACTCCAAAGAGGATCACAAGGCAGTACAGACGTTGGCATTTACTGGCCTGTGCCACAGTCCCAGCACTCAAAGACAAGGACCATTTGGCTAACTCACTGTGGGCAGTGTGAGACTAAAATATATACACAATTGTGAAGTTACCGGATAGTCAAACCCTGATTTAGTCTGCTCCAAATTATAACCTGGTAAATAAATTTTCTGTGTTGGTCTTTTTGTTTGTTGGTTGGTTTTTAACATATGTGGCCATTGAGACTATTTGGCAAGACAAAAAGCTCCTGTTTCTTAGCTCCCTCTGCTGGGCTTACAAAACACCATTTGTCCCTTTCCTTCTAGGATCCCTGGCTTATTTACCAGGAAGCATCTTCTTGCCACATAGGAGCTTACAGCAAAGTTAGGTCCACATCCATTAGGAAAAACATCCTCAGCTTCTCAGTGCTGAAAAACATGGAAATGGAAGAGGAGCTTTGTCTAGAGAGAATGCAGGTTAAAAATGCAGGTTCTCAACTGGGTATTACCTGAGACGCTGAGATATAAGGATTGCCATTTGAAGCCAGCCAAAGCACAAAAGTTCTTGAGACTCTTATCTCCAATTTGGCACCAAAAAGCCAGAGTGGAGCTGTGGCTCAAGTGGTAGAGCACTAGCCTTGAATAAAAAAAGCTCAGGGACAATGCTCAGGTCCTGAGTCAAACCCTAAGACTGGAGTGAGTGTGTACACTCACACACATACACACACACACACACACACACACACACACACACACACACACAAAAGCAGACTCTTACTCATAAAGAAATAAGGCAAGGTAATGGCAGAAATGTTTTCTCTGCATTTCCTAGTTAAGAGCTCAGTTTCTATTATATTTTGTGTCTTATGTTTAGTTCAAACTTCAGTTGCCACTCTTTAAGAGTATGTCTGTTTTGCAGGGTTGGGGGGGCGGTGTTCAGGGGTTAGAACTTAGTTGACTCAATATACATAGTTATTTAAATGTCATCTATAATCTCCCTCCCTTGTAATAAAATTCCAATTCAATTAACATTATTATCTTTTGTTGTTGTTTTCTTGATCAGGGGCTTGAACTCAGAGTCTGGGTGCTATTCCTGAGCTTCTTTGCTCAAGGGTAGTGCCCTACCATGTTGAGCTACAGCTCCACTTCTGGTTTTCTGTTGGTTAATTAGAGGTAAGAGTCTCACAGACTTTCTTCTCCAAGCTGGCATTAAACAGTAATCCCCAGATCTCAGCCCCACCCCCTGCCCTGAGTATCTAGGATTACAGGTGTGAGCCATTGGAGCCCAGGTACACACATTATTATCTTTGTTTTCACCACTCCTATCCCAAAAGACTCTCGAAGATCAATAGTAGTGATTCAGAGACATTTAGCACTGCACCAGAGTTTCTGCAGGCCTTTGTGCCTCTCTTATTTTAGGTTTTTCTCATTTCTGTCTCGGGTTTTGCTAATATTATCTCTCTGATTCTGGTGAGCAGCCAACCACACAGCCAATCAGTGGTCACAATGCCCACACCTCTCATGGCTATTCATGTGCAAGAAAGTGGATAGGAAGGTCACAGTGCTGAACAACACACAAAGCACTCTGTGCCCATACCCCTGAGGTCTGTCGATCAAACCAATGCCTTCTAACAGATCTCTTCTGCTCAGTGCAAGAACTATTGTTCAGTGGCCGGGACATAGTTTATGCTTGAGCTCTATTTGGCCCAGGTAAAGATACACCAAGAAAAATGGTTTCAAAGCTCTAGGCTATTCCCATGAAAGTGGCCAGATGTAAGTCATGCTTTACTCTTTAGATTCTGAATCCCCTAACGTCATCTTATTACCTAAAAGTGAAATTCTATCATCAATATTCTAAAATATATGACTTCAAAACCATTTATAATTTTGGTGACATATCCCAAGCATCATATTAATTTCAATATATAGAAAACAAATAGCCTGGTTCTTACCTGCCCACACCGTTACTCTAACCCAAGTTATTCTAGTCATCCTCACGGCTGTGAACACAGGAAAGTTTCAGTACAATGGTATCTGCATGGCTCTGTAATTTCCTTACTGACTGAGCATCAGGATCTCTCTCCAAATGTCTGCTTCACATTAACAATGGTCACCATCACTCCATCAAGCAAATTCTGGCCTTAGTCTAAAGTGTTCATCCACTGCTACTCTCCTGGGCTCCCTACCTGCACAAGGTAAGCCATGGAGTTCATTAGAGCTGTGTAGTGCTCTAAAGAGGAATGGGAAACAATGGTATGTTAGATGAAGAATGGCAAAGCAGGATTGCTTGAGCTTCCAGGGTTTTCCCTCAATTCTTTCCTCCACTAGTCATGTGAGCATCTAAGCTAAAGGAAAAATTTAATAGTGGCCATGATGTAATTTGTATCCCTACTCCAGCCTCAGAAATGTATCTTTTCTTACTAGTCCAGACTCGTGTGGCTCCTTCTCTCAGGCTACAGCTTACCACAGCAGGCTTCTTTCAGGCCATCTCACAAACAACAAACATATCTGGGTATGTCTGAACACCAGGATAATGTGCGCCAATCCAGACTCCTTTGCTCTTATTGCAGTATTGCCTTTTGTCAAATCTCTTTACCAATTAACCAAATATGTCTGAACTCTTCACAATAGGCTTTATCTCCAGTTGTGATTTCTATACTGAAAATACATCAGCAGAGTCAAAGTTCCACTATGGCACTTAGAAAACAGCAAAGCAGCCTTTGATAGCTAAGATGCAATCAGAATTTCTATATATTTTTTTATTTTTTTTCCTTTTATTTTATTTATTTTTTTTAATTTTTTTATTGTAATTAGTAAAAGGGGTACATGATATTTGCCAGATAGAAGGTGCATTAATTCACATACATTGATACCCTTTCACATGTCTTGGTACCCATTTCCCTCTCCCCCCCATACCCCCCACCCGTCTTGGTTTTCCCCCCTTCCCTATCAAATTTCAAATATCCAAATACAAATAAGTTCAATATATCAGATAACAAAGTGAGATACTATACCAATATGAGATAACCAAGGGACAGCAAAGGAGATGAGAGACAACATAGTACATTAAGGACAACAATCATTCATTATATGGCTTTTGTTTCAATATCCTGGAGGTCCTTTCAATTAGCTTCACATTATATGGCCTTATGTATCAAGATTTTGCTCTATTGCAGATCTCTGCTAGTAGAGCCCAAGGTTTCTACTGATTATGACGAATGAGGGAAACCATTGAGCCTAAGTTCCTTTGAGTCTGGCTTACTTCACTTAATATGATTTTTTCTAAGTCTTTCCATTTCCTAACAAATGGGGCGATGTCATTCTTTCTGACAGCAGCATAGAATTCCATTGTGTACAAATACCACAACTTGTTGATCCACTCATCAACTGAGGGACATCTAGGTTGGTTCCATATCTTTGCTATGGTGAATAGTGCTGCAATGAACATTGTTGTGCTAGTGGATTTAGTATGTCCTTGTTTCTGGATGGTTGGGTAAATGCCAAGTAGTGGAATTGCTGGGTCATAGGGGAGTTCTATGTTTAGCCTTTTGAGGCACTGCCACACTGCTTTCCATAGTGGTTGAACGAGTTTGCACTCCCACCAACAGTGTAGTAGTGATCCCTCCTGGCCACATCCCCTCCAGCATCTGTTGTTATTCGTTTTCCTCATCCTGGCCATTCTAACTGGAGTGAGGTGGAATCTTAGAGTTGTTTTGATTTGCATTTCTTTTATGACCAGAGATGTTGAGCATTTCTTCATGTGTCTATAGGCCATTTTTGTTTCTTCTTCAGAGAAGACTCTCTTTAAGTCTTTGGCCCATTTTTTAATGGGATGGTTGTTACTTTGGAGGTTAGTTTTGGAGTGATTCAATTTTTTGAGTTGTTGATATATTTTAGATATGAGGCCTTTGTCCGTTGTTTGGTTGGTGAAGATCTTCTCCCACTCTCTAGGCTTCCTGATTAGTTTACTAGCTATGTCCTTTGCCATACAAAAGCTCTGCAGTTTAATGCAGTCCCACTTATCCAGCCTTTCTCTGATTTGTTGTGATTCTTGGTCCTTATTAAGAAAGTTTCGACCTGTGCCAAGGAGGCCTAGTGTATCTCCTATTCCTTCCTGTAGAGGTTTCAGTGTCAGCTTTTACCTCCAGGTCTTTGATCCATTTGGAGTTAATTCTAGTGCAAGGTGACAAAGAAGGATCCAACTTTAGTTTTCTGCAGATGCTTAACCAGCTCTGCCAGCACAACTTGTTGAAGAGGCTGTCTTTCTTCCATTCTATTTTTTTGGCTCCCTTGTCAAAGATTAGGTGGCCATAGGTCTGTGGTTTAATATCTGGGTCCTCAGTTCTATTCCATTGGTCTTCAGGCCTGTTCCTGTGCCAGTACCAAGCTGTTTTGATAATTATAGCTCTGTAATAGAGTCTAAAGGTTGGAATTGAAATTCCTCCAGCGATGTTCTTTCTGCTAAGAAGTGTTTTTGCTATACAGGGTCTTTTATTATTCCATATGAAATTTTGGATTGCCTCTTCTATTTCTTTAAAGAATGTCATTGGGATATTGATGGGTATTGCATTGAATTTGTAGATAGCTCTTGGCAAGATTGTCATTTTCACAATGTTGATTCTTCCAATCCAGGAGCATGGGAGGTTTTTCCATTTCCTTAGTTCTGCTTTAATTTCCTTTTTTAGGGTTTTAAAGTTTTCATCAAAAAGGTCCTTTACATTCTTAGTTAAGGTAATTCCTGGGTACTTTATTTTCTTTGAGGCTATTGTGAAAGGAGTTCCTTTCCTGATTATTGCCTCGTTCCTCTCACTGTTGGCGTAAAGGAAGGCAGTTGATTTTTGAGGGTTGATTTTATAGCCTGCTACCCTTCCAAAGTTTTGAATCAGCTCAAGGAGCTTGGGAGTAGAGTCTATAGGATTCTTTAAATACAGAATCATGTCATCTGCAAAGAGGGATAGTTTTATTTCCTCTTTCCCTACTTGGATCCCCTTTATGCTTGCTTCTTGCCTTACTGCACTGGCTAGGAATTCTAGTACTATGTTAAAGAGGAGTGGACTCCTCTTTAACATAGAATTTCTATATTTTAAATGACATGTGTATGAGTTTTTAACTGTGGTAGTGGTGAGATAGTAAGAGGCATGTATGTTCAATGTCAAGAACAGAAAAGGTCAGGTAATTCAACCAAAAAAAATCAGTTTAGGAAGCAATTTAGCAAAATTAAAGAGAAAAATTAAAAACACATTTTTATAAGAACATCCATTTTTATCTGTATGATATAACCAGTGAAAACTAAGAAACAACAAAACAAATACAACTGTTCACTTTAGAACACATATACTGTAAATCAATACAAAATCTCAAATGCTCATACCTGATATTTTTTATAAAGCATCTGAAAATAATGTGGGAATATTTATATTCTTTTATGATACTGAGCTTTGTGAATGTAATTTGATATCTCTTTAATTTTAGTCACCAAATGGCACAGTTTTACAGCAATACTGAAAGATAATGCTCATTTTGTTATTTGATTTTACCTCATCTTCCAATTGTGTTATCCAATTTAACTGGGTCACTTGCCCTCTTCCCATGCTGAGAAGTCTTCTCTTTCTCTCATCTTTGAGGCCATCAGCTCACATGTACTTTTGAATATCTATTTGGAATGACATCAGCTGTTTATCCCTTGGTGTGCATTTATGCCAATGAATCACGTCCTTCATAGATATTTGAATTCTAAAGCTCTATTTCCAACTGTGCTCTGAAATCTTTTTTTAATGAATATCCACTATCATTTGTTGTTGTTGTTGTTGTTGTTGTGGTGGTGGTGGTGTGTGTTTGGTATGGTAGAAACACTCCACTATTTTCATTTCTGAATAAGGCTCTTCAATGAAAAGCCAGCAAAACAATAGGCTTTTCTGAGTCTGCCACTAACCAAAGCCACAGACTCTAGCCATTAGAGCTATTTGAAAAGCTCTCTTTCTCCCAGAAAAGACTACTGGGATTTAAAAAAAAAAGCCATGGCCAAGAATAAGAAGGTAATCATTCCTCTTGTTTTCATTTTTTCTTTTTTAAGTAATACACCTACTACCTGACAAATGTAACTGTAACCCCTCTATACATTACCCTGACAATAAAATACAATAAAAAAGAAAGAAAGTAGCTATCCTGTCCATGTTTGGAAATTAAATAAAAAGAAAGTTCAAATGTGAAAAAAGAATAAGAAGACAAGAAGTACTTGGAATTATGAAGTCTAATTTGAAATCACAGCGTAAGATGCCCAGACCCTGAGAGACCTGTCTCCACACGGATGACCACTGGAGGCAGGAAGGGCTGACCTCCTCTGTCTGTAGCTTTCTTTCCCTCAAATACAGTAACAAATCCAGAACTCCCATTCAGTCTTGGACAAGAATTTTCTAGCTCTGATTCTTATAAAAATTGAAGATGGGCCCCCCTTCCTCTAGCTATTGGCACGAAGACAAGCTCATGAATTCAATTCTGGTACCTAAATCTTCACTAAGGGCTCACAGGCCAGGTACAGCCAGATGATCTCTCTTAGCAGCACACTTTCTGGACAGCTTTCTTCTCAACGGAGCACCACGGTTAGAGGTCCCACCCAGGTCCTGGGATATTGAACTGGCTTTTCTCCCTGAAGGTTTTGGTGCAAGGAACAAATCTCTTCCTACACAGTAGAACCTGGGCCAAGAATGTTGAAAGCAATCTAAATCCCCAGCTGCACACCTCATTCTACCCCCATCTGGGGGCCTGAAGTGTATCTTGCCAACCTCCGTCTGGTTGTTGCTATGTATTGTGATGCATGACCAAAAGTGTTTTTCCTTTCAGACACAGAGGTCAGGTTCAGACAGATTTTCCTCTTATAACACATCAGTTGAAAATAAAAGTGTAAACTAAAACATTAATTTGTAAAATTGGTTGATAGTTGCAAGATCTCTGGCACCTTTCAGCCAAAGGATATGTTGTATCCTGCTTCTGAAGAGTTTTACAACAATATGAGGAGCTAATAAACATTGAATATTATCTGTGTGTCGGGCACATGTGTCATTACTTCATCTGAATCACGATCAGCATGCCCCATATTTAGGATGGGTTTTGGTCTCAGTGAAAAGAGGTAACTGCAGAAGGTGCAGAGTTACCAAAGGCTTTCTTCAAGTCTAAGTGAGAATACACTTGTTCACTATGAAGCATGTAAGTGAGTATACTAGTTAAAGTTGACAAAGCCTGCCTGGGTCAGTCAGTCAGAATGGGAAGATTCTTTTTTTTGCTGGTCCCGGGGCTTGGACTTAGGGCCTGAGCACTGTCCTTGGGCTTTCTCAAGGCTAGAGCTCTACCACTTGAGCCACAGCACCACTTCTGGAGTTTTTCTATGTATGTGGTACCAAGGAATCGAACCCAGGGCTTCATGCATGCTACATAAGCACTTTACCACTAGGCCATGCTCCCGGCCAGAATGGGAAGATTCTTCAATGCATGATATGTAAAGGCAGCTGGGCACCCATGGCTCGTGATTATAATCCTACTCAGGAGGCTAAGATCTGAGGATTATAGTTCAAAGCTAGCCTAGGCAAGAAAGTCCACAAGATTCTTTTTTTTTTTTGATCCTTTATTTTCTTTTTATTCATGCATTTTTTTTACTGTAGTTAATAGAAGGTTCACCAGCTAGAAGGTGCATTACTTCACATACATTGATACCCTTTCTCATGTCTTGGTCCCCATTTCCCTCCCCCCACCTCAGCCCCTCATCTTGTTTTCCTCCCTTCCCTATCCGACTTCAAATAACCAAATACGCATATATACAATATATTAGATAACCAGGAGAAATACTGTAACAATATGAGATAACCAAGGGACAGCAAAAGAAATGAGAGATAACCTAGTACATTAAGGACAATAATCACTCATTATATGGCTTTTGTTTCTATATCCTGGAGGTCCTTTCATTTAGCATCATTCTATATGGCCTTATAAATCTAGATTTTGTTCTATTGTAAATCTCTGCTAGGAGAGCCCAAGGTTTCTACTGATTATGACAAATGAGGGAAACCATTTAGGCTATGTTCCTTTGCATCTGGCTTACTTCACTTAATATGATTTTTTCTAAGTCTTTCCATTTCCTTACAAATGGGGCAATGTCATTCTTTCTAACAGCAGCATAGAATTCAACTGAGGGGCATCTGGGTTGGTTTCATAGCTTTGCTATGGTAAATAGTGCTGCAAAGGGCCGGGAGTTTGGCCTAGTGGTAGAGTGCTTGCCTAGCATGCACAAAGACCCGGGTTCAATTCCTCGGTACCACATACATAGAAAAAAAGCTGGAAGTGGTGCTGAGGCTCAAGTGGTAGAGCTCTAGCCTTGAGAAAGTCCAAGGACAGTGCTCAGGCCCTGAGCTCAAGCCCAGGACTGGCAAAAAAAAAATAGTGCTGCAAAGAACATTGTTGTGCTAGTGGATTTAGTATGTCCTTGTCTCTGGATGACTGGGTAAATGCCAAATAGTGGAATTGTTGGGTCATAGGGGAGTTCTATGTGTAGTCTTTTGAGGAACTGCCATACTGCTTTCCATAGTGGTTGAATGAGTTTGCAATCTCACCAACAGTGTAGTAGTGATCCCTCCTGACCACATCCCCTCCAGCATCTGTTGTTATTAGTTTTCTTGATCCTGGCCATTCTAACTGGAGTGAGGTGGAATCTTAGAGTTGTTTTCATTTGCATTTCTTTTATGGCCAGAGATGTGGAGCATTTCTTCATGTGTCTATAGGCCATTTTTATTTCTTCTTCAGAGAAGACTCTCTTTAAGTCTTTGGCCCATCTTTTAATGGGATGGCTGTTTCTCTGGAGATTAGTTTTGGAGTGATTCAATTTTTTGAGCTGTTGATATATTTTAGATATGAGGCCTTTGTCCGTTGTATGATTAGTGAAGATCTTCTCCCACTCTGTAGGCTTCCTAATTAATTTATTAGCTATGTCCTTTGCCATACAGAAGCTCTGCAGTTTAATGAGTCCCATTTATCCAGCCTTTCTCTGATTTGTTGTGTTTCTTGGTCCTTATTAAGAAAGTTTCAACTTAGCATTTTATATGAACTATTAAAATATCGACTTATATACACTTCTACTCAAAATTTCCCACAAATAAAAGTAATTTAGAAACCCCCCCCCAAAAAAAAGAAGTTTCGACCTGTGCCAAGGAGACCCAATGTATCTCCTATTCTTTCTTGTAAAGTTTTCAGTGTATTTGCTTTTACCTCGATGTCTTTGGTTCATTTGGAGTTAATCCTGGTGCAGGATGACAAAGAAGGCTCCAACTTTAGTTTTCTGCAGGTCCTTAACCAGTTCTGCCAGCACCGCTTGTTGAAGAGTCTGTCTTTCTTCCATTCTATTTTTTTGGCTCCCTTATCAAAGATTAGGTGGCCATAGGTCTGTGGTTTAATATCTGGGTCCTCAGTTTTGTTCCATTGGTCTTCAGGCCTGTTTTTGTGCCAGTACCAAGTACCAAGCTCTGTAAAAGAGTCTAAAGTTTGGTATTGAAATTCCTCCTGCGCTGTTCTTTCTGATAAGAATTGTTTTTGCTCTACCGGGTCTCCTATTATTCAAAAGTCCACAAGATTCCTATCTCCAATCAACCCCCCAAAGCTAAAAATATATATAGACTGAGAAAAAGTTAAGAGAATTTTACTCTTTTCATTGGAAGTAGTTTATTAAAAGGAGGAGCCTCTTTTAGCCACTAACCTACTGTGGAAAGAAAGTCCGGTTGCTCTACAAGTACAGCTGAGTGAGGATTTGGAGATGAGTGACATGATGTTGTAAGTTCTCAAGGGCTTTAGTGGTCCTGTGGAGGCAAAAATGAACTCAGTGTTCTTATATATTGAAAAGAATCTGCCTCAATTTCCCTCACACCAGATTTCCTGTGGCTTCTTACAGTCTGGGCAAAACACTGGAAAGTGTATTTAGCTACAAATCTGAGTGCCTAACTCTCTTCTCCATGTCAAGGCCAGGCATCTGAGTAACCTCCTTGGAACTCAAACTTCAAATCTTTTCAAATAATGGGATATGCCTGCCTCCAGTCACAAATGTCATATTAGACACTCACATATGTCTCTGATCCTTCTTGAAGCTCAGGAGAATAGGTACAATGGGATTCCTTAACAAAGAAAATGGAAGTAAGAGAGAAAAAATGGAGCAGAGGCTCACAATATAGCTCAATAGCTATGCACATATGACCATATAAGATGAGAAAATGAAGTGAAATAACTCCAAGCTATGGAAACAAGAGATTTTCTTTGTTGTTGTTGTATTTAATGAACTGTGTAAAGTTATTTCTTTTTTCTTTATTTTTTGCCCCGCCTTTGGTTTTTCTCCTATTGTTGTTGTATTTTATTTTGGTGCTTTGTGTCTTGTATTTAAGTTTAAACGATTTGGGAAAGGGAAGGGGCACAACAAAATGGTGAGAAAAAAAGTGGGAGAAAAATGAGGGAGGAGTAACAAAGCTCAACAAGATTACCTTATGTAGGCAGCTGTAACCTCCCTGTACATCACCCTGAAAATAAAATTAATTAAAAAAGAAAATAGAAAAATGGCAGTAAAATGTGGAAGCTAGAAAACAGAAAGACTTCACTGTCCAAGAAGGTTAAATCCCCAAATTCAATGCAGAAAGCTGAAGGACAGTTACACTTGCACCTTGTAAACTCCAAAGATTCAAGCAGAGCAGGATTTTGCATCTTTGAACTCAGGAGAAAAATGAGAATAAAATCAGGATAATGAAAAGAGAGTCTGTTGCAAAGAATTTACTATAGAACTCTTTTCTTCCCCCATGGAGTTGGATTCTTCTCTGACCTGCTCAGAAGAAAGGTAGAAGGGCCTTCTTGTAAGAAAATCGAAGAGAGGGATTTTAGGTTTGAGGCATCAAGCACAGTTGGTGGAAAAAGCACCACTGGAAAATGGGGCATTTCATGAAAATTCATAGTCTGATGACTGAGAACCACAAGGGGCAACCAGAAGTTGCTTCTTTGTGAATCAGAGGAGAACCAGGGGAAAGCACAGAAGGCACGTCTGTTCTCAGAGGATGTACACCAGCCCAGGGCTCTGATGTCCAAGCCAACCATGAGGAAGCTTCCTCGTGTTCAAAGTGTCAAGACCATAGAGCACAGCACCCCACTTTACAACTGAGCACACATTGAAGAATCTCCCAGCACTCTCAGAAAAGCATCCCCTAACAGAAGAGCTAAAGCAAACAAAAATCAAAGAACTAATCTTTACTCACCACTTGGTGTCAGCTAGTGAATGAGGCATTGTTCCAAGTGCATTGTATATGTTTTTACTCATTTAATCCCCATAATCACCATTTAGGTTAAAGCTATTTTTTTTAGATTATGTCTTATTACATCACTAGCCGAGGTAACCTCAAACTCATGAACTTCTTGCCTCTGCCTCTCAATTGTTTGAATTACAGATGTGTACCGCCATGCCTGGTAAAGTTAATTCTACTACTACCTCCACTAAAACGATGAAGAGACAGAGACATAGAGACATGAAGTAATTTCCTAAAGTCATGCAGTTAGTGAGCAAGGAAACTTGCTTCTCCTAGGTAATCTAGCTTGTGTTTATGTTTTTAACCACGAAAAGCTATTAGGAAATTAAATCAAACATGCTCGTTAGCAATAGAAACAATTCAGAGAAAAGATAGCTTCCAATGATAATAATAATAAATAGTCTCTGGATCATAATAGCTCAAAAGCTATGTACAGATGTCCATGTAGGATGAGGTTAAGCAAAATGAACTCCAGGATATGAAACAAGAGGTTTATCTTTGTGATTGTTGTTCTTAATATAGTATGTGAAGCTATTTCTTTTGATTTCCTTTCCCATTAACGTTTAATCTCATGTTTTACTTTTTTATTTGAAAAGGGGAAGGTGAGGGAAAAACAAGATGAGTGGGAGGAAATAGGAGGAGGGAAAGTGGGAGAAAAACTTAAGAAGAGGCAACAATGTTCAAGAAGTAATATAGCTACTATCTAATGAATGTAACTGTAACCCCTCTGTACATCACCACAACAAAATCAAAAATAATAGTAATAATATCCTCTGAAAGATAAAAGGCATCTAAGAAATAAGGAAACACACTATAAAATAGAATGTTCAATGAATCAATTGAAAATTGTCTTACCAAATAAAAATATGGAAGTATTAGGGGAAAAAACAACCTCAGTGGACTGGAAGTCTGTGAGAACATGCAGGAAGTCTTAGCTTCATATTTGGTCTCTCAGCTTCCAAACGGGGCCTATTCTTTGCCATTTCTTCAGTATTCTCACCTACAACAGATTGAGTGCCTAATTTTAAACATTTACACCCAATCAATACTTTCATTAAAATACTCCAGCACCATTTTCTCTCATTTAACAGAGGGAAAAAAAAATCACCCTCTTTTCTAAGGTATTGGAAAATTTGATGAATGGCCTTCAATCCCATTCCCTCCTTCCTTCAGCCATGTGTTCTTCTTTATCTCACCAGGCTTCTCCTGCCTCAGGGCTTTTGCTCTTTCAAGTTCCATTGCTGACAAAGATCTCCCAGGTCTTTGCAGTACTACTGTCTTCTTCATCTTCAGCTCCTGGAAGCCAATCTGTTCCTGATCTCTCAGTCTAAGCCACTTCCAATTCCTCATGCCCTGAGCTATCCCTTCCAGGACCTTCTCCCTTCTTTTCTAATACACTGTTTATACATGTGTTCTTTGCTGTTTTCTGTTTGATCAATCTACACTAAAAGCTCCACACAGACAATGAATTTGTCCTATTTACTGCTGAACTCCCAACACCTACATGGTTCTAATACGTAGTAAGCATTAAGGACATGTTTGTTAAATGCATAATGAATGAATAATGTCTAAATAAGAATACCAACTACAGAGACTATGTGGAATTCCTGATTCTGTAAAGTAATAAGTAAACTTTAATACAAAGCAAAAGAAATTGGCTTCATTTTTGTTATGCCCCAAAGGAGTGATTGTGAGCAGAACATTTGAGCTCAACAGTGTGCCGGGACATTTCTTTGCTGAGCCCAAGAGATCTCTCTCCCTTCTGGCAGATCCTCAAACTGCATAGCTCATGTGTGAGCAAACCATGTAAACAAGCCAGCAGGCAACTCTGCTTGGTTTCTGTATGAATGCAATGTTCCCACTGGAGCCACCCAAAGAGGGGAGTTTTCCAAATGAGCTAAATTCTCCAAGAAAGTGATTCTGGACCACAGGCTTAGTGGATATTCTTTGGAGGAAGAACAGAGCAGAGAGACTTACTGCCTTTTCACTGCTGTGCAGCCTTCTCCCCACTCTTAACCTGAGGACTTGAGGAGGGCAAATTTTCCTATGACCATGAAGGACAGTTTTCTCAAATGTAGAGAGAATAACAAGGCAAAATCTAGTGGCAATACAAATATCT
Organism: Megascapheus bottae; assembly: GCF_031878675.1. Classification (NCBI taxonomy): domain Eukaryota; kingdom Metazoa; phylum Chordata; class Mammalia; order Rodentia; family Geomyidae; genus Megascapheus; species Megascapheus bottae. The sequence goes on from NC_143515.1 coordinate 36,516,248, forward strand.
CATCTTACCACAAACAATGACTTCACTCCCCCTAAATGCCTCGTTCCCTGTGGAAGGACTTGGCAAGTTCTTCAGCATGACAGTGAAGGCTTTGAGAGTAGAAAGAGTCCTGGATTGAGGGCCTGAGAGGGCCTGCTCCTGAAAGGAAGCAAAACCTTCAAACCAACTCTGGTAGCAGATATAAGAAGGGACAGAAACAAATTCTTGCCAGGGGAGGAGGGGACACATCTACTATGGAGGGCAACATTCACAGGTTCCAGGTATTAGGAACTAGATATTCGAGGGACATTTTTCATTCAGTCACAACATACAAGGTAAATTATATGCATGTATGTGCGTGCATATGTATGTAAACATGTACAGAACCTTCATGAGTCCATGGAGAGATATTATCATCTAGCTGCTGATTCTGCAGACGATGATTTAGTTAGATTTTCTTACTGTGATTAACTATAACTTTTGTGAGATTGTGTTCTTACAGCCACTTAGTCTCCACCACAGACACACCTTAAATGTGGACTATGAATAAAACCTGAAAACAGCTGTTGATTACCTCTGCATCTTAAATAGCAGGATTTTGGAAGAGACAGAAAAAAGAATTTCTCCTCTTTTGTGGGGAAAAAAATACACAGAAAGAGAATATAGAAATCATGATATGTCTGTACATATCAATCAGGTAGAATGAAATAAGGGATATTTTAGAGCTAAGGAAATCCTACATGCCAACAGGCCACTGCTCCACCCATACAGGGTTATACGATTTCCAAGTTAACTGTAGGGGGAAATGGAAACTGTGGGAGACTGTGGCCCCTAGAATTGTGGGAGCAGTTTTATGCCAATTTTCTCATAGATAATGCAGTCAGCATAGAATGCCACAACATCCATATTTTGTAAAATGTTTCTCCCACGAGATTATTGGGCAGGTCCTCTAAGCCCTGCGGCTTACGCCAGGGCAGAGGTTGTGCCCTTGTGAACATGGAGTCAGGGCCTGCAGCAGAGTTTCTAGGAGGCAGGAACTTCCTCTTGCTAAGGCAAGTTCTTTTAGCTCCAGTATCTATTAAGGTCTGGGAGGAGATTAGAATTCCATGCGAGGCATTGGTGTTGCCCCTGACCTCAGCTTTTGATTTATATCATAAGAACCGTATCCCCGAAAGTAAACTGCCTTCCTCTATTGAAGCGGTTTTAGGCTGTGTGGTTCCACCAGGCGGATTGCTGTCTGACTGAGAGTAAAGGAAACCTGGGGAGTAACTATTACTGGGCATGCTTACAGAAGGCCATGTTGGGAGTTCAACTTGGCCTCAAGTAAAGGAAGCATGGGGGAGGATTACTGAGGGAAGGGCTCCCCACCCCAGGGGATTTCTGAGGAGGCCAAGGGGGTGTAAGGGAATCTCCATGGAGAACCAGCCAGGATGTGGGAGAGGTCTGCTTTCATTTTTGAGCTTGAGATCAATCAGAGATGGATAAATTCGCTGTCCCGCGCCTTTATCTACAGGTGCAGGTTGGTAAAGGTCGGTGGTCGGTCCCTTATCTACGGGTGCCACAGCCATCATGGGTGAGGCCATCCCTTTATTTACAGGGGCAGCGGAGCATTCTTCCAGGGGGACCCCGGTCTCATCTACCGGTGCCAGAGCCAATGTGGCTGAACCCCGGAGGCAACTCAGAATGGCAGCCACGATGGGGAAGAAATTCTGACCCTGCCAGGCTGCACTTTCCCCCATGGACTCATCCTGTATCCTGCCTGCAATCCCCCACAGGCAGAGAGACAGAGTTTCATAAAACTGCTCAAGCTTTCTATCAGAAAAGTGAAGGTGCCTGCTCTCCACAATCCCTTTCCACATAATTGCTTGAAGAGGTCCACTTACCCGCTAATTGTGCCCCACGTCTGGGTGCCAGTTGTTGGGGTCCTTCTTGGACGTCTAGGAGGAGGGTAAGATGGTGGCGGAGCCCACGAATAATCCCAGGAACACAGACTCTGGAGACCAGACTCTCGGTGCAGATCTAACTTTATTTTACAAAACGTGCTCACTAAATACAGATTGAGTGGTGGCCGCCACATCATCAAATAGGGATGTCCCTGCATGCCACCATCAGCCAATGGGGTCCTGAGACACGCCCCACTTGCTCCAAGCTGGAGAGGCCAGGTGCCCTCTGGCTCCTGACTGCTTGCGTCACTGAGTGTGTACATGCTGAAGCACAGGTGGCAAGCAGCAGGGTTCCTATAGCTACCCCACATATTACTTTATATCTCTAGTACTTTTTAATTGTAAAAATGATCCAGATGCATACTTAATATTGGTGCACCTTTGTGTGCATCTTTCCTGTTTCTACAGAAGGCTCATGAAATAAGTTGTGTTATTCCTTATGCAATAAAATTTGAAATTGGGTCTCCCAAAAAAATTACAGAGAAAGAGAATATAGAAATCATGGCTTGATGTATGCACATATCAATCAGGTAGAACGAAATAAGGGATATTTTAGCGCTAAGGAAATCCTACATGCCCAGTCAAAACCAACACTACCCCAAAGAAAAGTCATTCCCTTTATCATTTAAGACAAGAAAAAATTAAATTTACGATAACATATTTAACTAAAGACAATATAAAAAGATGAATGAAATAAAAATGTTCAGAACCAAAATAATTCATGTAAGAACATACATAAAGTGCAGGGCTGGGAGTGCTTGACTAGCATGCACGAAGCCCTGGGTTCGATTCCTTGGTACCACATACTCAGGAAAATGCTACAAGTGGAGCTGTGGATGGAGTGGTAGAGTACTAGCCTTGAGCAAAAAGTATCGAAGGACAGTGCCCAGGCCATGAGTTCAAGCCCCATGACTAGCAAAAACAAAAACTACAACAACAAAAAGAACATAAAGTGACCAATAATATTGTATATATGTCTATTTGTTTATTTGAAATAGGAAAGGGAAGGGGAGAAAGCAAGATGATTGGGAAGGGGTGGAGGGAGGGAAATATGGACAAAACCATGAGAAGGGGTATCAGTGTGTGAGAAGTAGTGCACCTACTGTATGGCAAATGTAACTGTAACCCCTCTATACATTATAATAAAATAAGTAAATAAATAAAGTGATCAGGCTGAACAAGTGGATCATCAATGAGATGTTTTCAGGAGATGTCCCCTCCTCCCCAGGAACCAAAATACTCCCTCTCCTTGAGAGAAGGCATCAAGGGACATGGGTTGGAAGTGTTTGCCTCATTGCTTATATAACATCTACATCTAGGACAGTACATGTTTGTTAAACACTTGGGTGATGGAATCCCAGAAATCCAGAGCTGAAGTGGTTGCTCAGATGAATCTTTGCCACCCAGGTTAGAATTGGGGCCACTGCACAGATAAGGAAAGAAAGTTGGGAATCCCAGTTCTCAGTGAGGTCTCTTTATAAGTGTCCTGTGAAAATCCATCTGTTGAAATTCACATAGACTCATATGTCTCCTTGATCCTGGCATCTACATTTCCACCCATGCCTAAAGGGATGTGCTTATTCCCTCTATCTGGGGCAGATACTCTTTGCCAGTTCAAGGGGCCATGAACTTGCATAACCCGGAAAACATGATTCTCACTAACCTGTAGCTGATGTCAGCATTTCTTGACCTTATGAAGTAGGCTGCAAGCCACACTAGGATAAGCACAAATATTTTATATCATATCATAGTTTGGTAAATGATCTCAATATGTGATTACCATTCATCATTACTTGGAGATTATGGTAGTTAATGGCCATCATGCTAAGTCTTGATCTAGAAGGCAATAGAGATTTACTATAAAGATATATGAAACAGATAACAATTTGTAAGTATGCTATAAGCTTTGAAAATATTTTAATAAATGCACTTAATTTATTTGCTTTCTTTTGTATTCCTGTTTATTTCATCAAATAAATTTGAAAACATTGTATGAAGGAGCTATAATATTTTGTAGTTACCATAAACAAATCACCTAAAGGTTAAGAATATCTATGTTAGAGTCATCTTTTGAGAATGAGTGAAATTTTCATAGAAGCTGGATATGGTTTGTGCTTTTGATCTCAACACTAGAGAGGCTGGAAAAAAATTGAAAACCCAAAGCCAGGGTGGACTACATAGCAAATCTCTGTCTTAAAAACTGAATCAACAAAAAAACCAATTTGCTAGAAACAACAATAAAGGTGTAGATTGGCTACATTGCTTTACCAAAAAAATATATATATATATATAGTTAATTCAGATGATTTTCATTCAGTGACTGAACTTCGGGAAAGAGGCATCTATTTGGTTTGTTTGAATGCTCAGAAAAGTCACTTAAAGACTATAGAACAGTGACTAAAAGCATGCATTCTTTTTTTTATTGTAATTAGTAAAAGGGTTACATGATATTTGCCAGATAGAAGGTGCATTAATTCACATACATTGATACCCTTTCACATGTCTTGGTACCCGTTTCCCTCCCCCCCCCACACCCCCCACCCGTCTTGGTTTTCCCCCCTTCCCTATCAAATTTCAAATATCCAAATACAAATAAATTCAATATATCAGATAACAAAGTGAGATACTATACCAATATGAGATAACCAAGGGACAGCAAATGAGATGAGACAACATAGTACATTAAGGACAACAATCATTCATTATATGGCTTTTGTTTCACTATCCTGGAGGTCCTTTCATTTAGCTTCACATTATATGTCCTTATGTATCAAGATTTTGCTCTATTATAAATCTCTGCTAGTAGAGCCCAAGGTTTCTACTGATTATGATGAATGAGGGAAACCATTGAGCCAAAGTTCCTTTGAGTCTGGCTTACTTCACTTAATATAAAAGCATGCATTCTTAAGAGTCCAGTTCACAATTCATTGCTTGTGAGACTTGAGTCTTCTCCTGAGTTGAGACTTGAAGGACCCAGGAGACAGTGCTCAGTGGTACTCACAGGTAAGCAGATGCTTATTCTAGCTCCTATGAAAGATAAATATATATTTCTTCAACAACCTCATCCTGTGTATCCTCTTTCTTGTTTGGCCCTGAGATGGGTTCCTCTTCCCCTCATATAGACCTACCACCTAAGGCAGCTCTCCACATTCTATTGCTCACTATAACTTTCCCCCACTAAAAACTCACACTCAGTAAGGTTCTGCTACTCTTATTTTGTGTGTTTTAAAACTTTTTTCAGTTACCTCTCCCAGGACTAACAATCTCAACATTGTATGAGAAGGCTTTGCCTCCAATGGAACAATGGAAAAGCAATCTTAGTTCCCAAGTCCCAAGAGTATATAAATATTTCTCTCTTTGCTTCTTTAATACCTCATTGGTCTAGTTCTAAGCTCTACCTCCTCCCACAGCCTCCCATACCTTTCTGGTCCCCAGTACTCACTGACAGAAGTAGGAGCCGGAACAGGAAGTGGCCCTACGTGGCCTCTGAACTCTTCAAGCATTCTGTCTGTCTGTCTGTCTGTTTCTTTCTTTGTCTCTGTCTCTATATCTATCTCTGTCTCTATCTCCTCTCCTCCTCATCCTCTCTCTGTGTCTCTCTCTGTCTCTGTCTCTCTGTCTCTCTCTCTGTCTCCCCCTCCCTCTCTCTCTGTCTCCCCCTCCCCCTTCTCCCTCTCTCTCTCTCTGTCTCTGTCTCTCTCTGTCTCTCTCTCTGTCTCTCTCTCTGTCTCTGTCTGTCTCTGTCTCGTCTCTCTCTCTCTGTCTCTGTCTGTCTCTGTCTCTGTCTCTCTCTCTCTCTCTCTCTCTCTCTCTCTCTCTCTCTCTCTCTCTCTCTCTCTCTCTCTCTCTCTCTCTCTCTCTCTGTTTCTCTTTTTCTCTATGCCTAAAGACCTCCACCTAGGCAAAT